>NC_142025.1:96584693-96896484 GCF_049901735.1 Notechis scutatus | reverse complement strand
CAGAAAACATTTTCCGCCCCAGGACACATTGTGGTGTCCTTTGATTTTAGGCAGAGCTTGTTCAATCTGGGCTGGGGTGAAGGGAATACTACTAGCCAGTTGCACTGTTTGGTGCAATGAATTATAGGAGGCACAGAAAGAACAATTTTCCTTTCAAAAAGATTGACTTCCCACCATCACCATAAAAGGACACACAGGGGGGAAGATTCTGTCTGTATTTTCCTTCCTTCCACAATGCAAACAGTAAAGAGAAGCAAGAGCTCAGCTGTGGGTCCCGCTCCCCTCTCCCCTCCCGGCTCCACTGACATTTCCCTGCATCACCTCCCCCGTCTTCATCCGGCAGCCTCCTTACCTGCCACAGGTTAGAACAAGCCAGGCCACCTTAAAGAACCTTCTGCCTCTGCCATCCTCAAGCCAACCCACTTCACACAATGGGAAGCTGCAGTGTCTATAAATTCATCCGTCAGCAGCAGCTCGGCTGCTTTCTTTCTGCACTCCCTTAGCTGCTGCTGGATACGGTTGTTCTTGGGTATACAGAGGTGATGTAGAGAGGGGAAGATGCAAGCTTTCTTTGGGGAGGGGAGCGAAATCACCCATTGGAGAGGAAGTAATGCAGGTGCAGCTCCCCCCACCAACTCCATTACACACTTGCCATCATACTCCTTCACTCCTCCTCCCCCCCCTGACCTTAGCAATGCAAGCGAGCTTCCTCTCGCTTTCCTTATTAGGACACAGTCACCGTGGCAACCAGGACTCCACCTGTCTTTTGGAGGCGGGGATTACGCTGGGCAGGCGGGCCGGAGAGATGGCAGTAGCCTCTCGCCTTGGCTGCCACTAGGCTGAAATCTTTTATTTCTCACCCTCTCTGGACTTAAAGCTGCTTTGATAGTGAGCCGGGCTGCTTATCCATCCCTAACTCAGGGTTATCCAGATGAGTAGAATTACAACTTCTATCATTCTCAGTCAGAAGAGCCCTATGAGAACTCTGAGTCCTTGCATGGAAAGATTTTTCTTAGTTTTTCTGGTACTGGATTTCTCTGCGGGCTATTAGAGCCTTCTGCACATGCTTTTCTATGGATTCACTATTCCTTAATTTTGATCAAACTGGGCATCTCCTCTCAACCTCTAGTTGGAAAATATAGTTCCCAGAATTCCCAAGCAACATGCAACAAGCTGAACAATATTGCACCAACAGCAATATCTGCAACTATAAATCCATAAAGTGATCACAAGGATTCCCCTAGCCCCAAAAGGTGACAAGCAAGGATTCCCATAGCCCCCAAACATCCATTTGGTGATCATCCAGATTTTTGCAGCCCACCTTATTTTGACATCTCACAAATAAATTTGTATTTAATCAACAAAAGCTATGGTTTATAATATGATTGCATGAAAGCTACTAAAGTGGAAAGTGTTACGATGCATCTATGTTACCCAGATTTTGGGGTTTAGTGTGTAGTGCAACTAGAAGCCAAAAGACAAGGATTTCAGGATAGGGGAAGAACATACCAAGGTCAGAAGATGATACTAAGGCAACTTTTGTATTTGTGCTACACCCTAAAGTTGAATTCACGCATCAGACACTTAATCATGGTTTGTTGGATAAAGTATGGTTGAGTCCATATCATGCCAAAGCACAAATTATTATTCTGTAAACCCACATTAAGCCACATTTGTGTTTATCATATTTTGGGTATTATTTTGCTATGTTACAAATAAATCTGACTCACAATAATTTTCCCCTTCCATTCAATCATGGCCAATTCTGAGACATCTTGGAGAAATATCTATAGTTTCCTTGGTTTCTTGGTTTGCCATTGCCACCTTCCTTTCCTTTCCTGAGAAAAAGTGATTGACTCAAGGTCACCCAGCTGGCTTTGTGCCTAAGTGGGGACTAGAACTCACAGTATTCCAGTTTTTAGCCTGATGCCTTAACCACTATACCAAACTGGCTGTCCACAATAATTTATTAGCAACCAAAAAATAATAAAATTACAAATGCAGAGCAGTTAAATAAAACTACAATAACAACATAAAAACCACAGGTACCAGGTCTAAAATACAAAGCTTAATAATTATATCTCAAAGGCCAATGGAGATATTCTGTGGCCTTTATAAAATGAAAAGTTTTGCTTTGATGATCTTTTAGCATGATATCTGGATGGAAAATTTTCTCCAAACCCCTCCCCCCAAAATCTGGTATCCAAAAACTGCTTTGGCTTTCACTTCCCTGTTTAACAGGATATACAACATGGAGGAGTTGGTCATGAATATGGCTGAGAACTAAATCATATAAGGACTTTTAAAGTTGAAAACAACATATTGAATTATACTTAAAAATCTGTTGAAAGCCAAAGCAATTCCTACAACACTAATGTTATGTTCCTTTGTGGTTCTGATCTTCTAGCATGCTAGCTGCTGCATTTTGTATCAATTACAGTTTCCACATAGTCTACAAAGATAGTTCCATTTAAGCATTTTGCAAAAAGCTAATCTACTGGTGATAACAACATGAATCATTGTTGCTAAGGCTTCCCACTCCAAGTACAGGCACAACTAGTGCCATAATCCAATCAAAACTTGGTCAAGCTTCCCCTGGCTATAGCTTCCATTCAGGAATATACAGTAATAGAATTATGAATCCTGGAGGAGTCCCAAACTAGAGTGGGACAAAATGCTGTCCTGTTCAGAATTATGACCAAACCAAACAGATGGTTAGACAGTTTCTGAACAAACAGCAACTCTGTCTTGGTTGGAGATCAGCCTGTTTGGTCCTATCTAGGTTCCTAAAACTCCACTGGGTAAAAAGTTCCATAGCATTTCCAAGAAATTACTCAGGCAATCAGATCTGTCAATGAAAATCCCAAAGATTACTGGATGGCAGCAAAGATGAAACAGACAGGGGTGGGATTCTACCAGTTTGCACCTATTCGGTAGAATCGATTGTTAACATTCTAAGCCAGGGGTCGCCAACCTTTTGGACCTCAGGGACCACCAAACTCATAATTTTAGATCCCAGGGACCACTAACTGGTTCTGTGGGTGTGGCCTAATTTGTGGGTGTGGCTTGGTGGTCATGTGACTGGCTGGGCATGGCTTGTATGTAAATATTATAAATATGTATATAAATATTGATTTTTTTATAAAAAAGAGCAACTTTTACCCAAAATCAGGCAAAGCAGGCAGATTGAGTTGCTCACAGAATCACAGATTCATTCAGAGATCTATCTATCTGCCATTGGCTAGCTCAGTCTGTCACATAAAATTTGCTTGCAAGCAAACTCATAAAATTTGCTAGCAAGCAAACTCACAAAATTAACACACAACACACCATGCATGTAAATATTGATTTTTTTATAAAAAAGAGCAACCTTTACCCAAAATCAGGTAAAGCAGGCAGATTGAGTTGCTCACAGAATCATTCAGTGATCTATCTATCTGCCATCGGCTAGCTCAGTCTCTCAAATTTGCTTGCCAAGTCTGCACTGAATCTGCTTGCAAGCAAACCTTCAGTCCTAAGGGAGGTTTGGCTGTACTGAGCCAAAGATCTAAAGACTAGCTAGAAAGCAAGAAATCTAATCTTTCCTGCTTCCTAGCTAATCTAAATCTCCTGGCATAGCAGAAGAGATGATGGTCGGAAAAAGGAAAAATAGCAATTTAGCAGGCAAGTTTACTGGGTAAGGAGTGAGTGGGCGGGGAGGGTTCCTGTGGGCCATGTGGGCAGCGCAACCTTGTGTTTCTGCACAGCCTGGATTAATTGCTTTGTGGGGGTCCTCTGGGGGTGAGATTTCTCTGCGGCTGCAGCCCAGCGGTTGGCAACGCTGTTCTAAGCAGTTCGGAGAACCAGTTGTTAGAAGAAATTACTGGCCTAATCCTGTAACAAAGGCAGGAAGGAAACATTCTGGTGTTGCTTACAGAAACTGCCTCTCCGTTAACCCTTATTACATTCTTGGCAGGACTAGACTTCCTGTCTCAGGAACTTCTCTGGAGTTTTTTTCCCCCTCCTTTGCTGGTACTTTGCTTGTGTGGAGTGACCATTCAAAGTTACAATGGCACTGAAAAAAGTGACATGACCATTTTTCACACTTATGACTGTTGCAGCATCCCCAAAGTCATGAGAGGCCAGGCGAGGAGATGTGTGCCTCGATGTGAGTGATATTGAGTTGGCCACGCCCACCAACTAAGCTATGCCCACAGAACCGGTTGTTAAAAAATTTGAATCCCACCCCTGGAAACACCTAGTGATCGCCTCAAATTGGGCAGCTGGTAGTTCTACATAGAATGCTAAGGCAAAACAAAACCACATTATACCTGGCCCAATACCACATGCACATCAGCCATGATTTGTGCTGGCAATGATTGACCACAATGTTGATTTTTTTTACAAACCATTGTGATATGTTTGAAATAAAAGTGAATGTGTGAAGCTTAGAAGAGGAAAATGGAAGCAGATGTGCACTCTTGCAGTCTTTAGTCACAATTTTCTTGTTGTATTTTTGGAAGCTGGAACCATAATTTGGATTCTATAGTATAGTGATTGCAAACCACAAGCAGGATGTCTGGAGAATTTGCTTTAATGCCACACACAATTTAGAACCCAAGGTTTGCAGAGTCATTTTAATGGTGGTGGATGTGGGTGGGGGAAATCCATTGATTTTCAGCCAACAATCTCAACCTTTACAATTGGCATCTGGCATACACGACTGCAATGCTTTGTCACAAGCCAGTTGTAGAATTTATTACTAACTGGAAGCAAAATCCCAAGCATCCTTTCATCAAAATGTCTGTCCTGCATGAGGAAGGACTGGTGTTTATCGGCTACTTTGAAAGCAGAAAGTCCTTACTTACATTTACCATGCCATAGGCAACTTGGGAAACACCTCAGCTTGGGAGTTACTCTGGAATTACTCTGTGGGTCCATGCAGAGCATTTAGTATTACATTTTATATTGCCTGAACTAATGTGGGTTATGGTGAAGATGTTGATCTTAGACAAGAGATAATTCTCAAGCCCATCATCAGTCATGGAAACTCTCTAGGTGATTTTTGGCCACTTTTCTCCCTTAGTTCTATCTCTATTATTTGTCTTTGTTGTGGGACTAAATTAAAAGGACGTTCTTGTGTAAGCTACCTGCAGCTCTTGAAGAAAAACAGGATATAAAATTAATAAAACCCAACTACTTTATATCATAGCAATATTACTAAGCAAACTGGGAATGTTACTCCAATTCACACATGTGTATATTTCAATGTCTGGCAGCAGAAGTCTGTTTTGTGCCAGGGGAGCAAGCCGCTTTGCTGCCTTAAGAAAGAAACAGCTATCAAAGCAGTGGTTGGGGTTTGTTTGTGGAGCCTCTTGAATGTCATAGAATGCCAAGATCTATTTTATATACAAGTATGCACTGGTATTTGTCCCCCACTTTTCATACAGAATCCTCAAATAGTGATGATTTTAATGCATTCGTGGGTTTCCAGATTTTGCTGAACTCTAATTTTTTACAGTCCCCGCCAGTATCGCCATAGAGTAGTTAAGGATCTGGAGGACTCTAGACTGCCCATGACTGCTTCAATATGTCAGATGCAAAACAGTAAAAGGATTTGCACCTTTTATTAATAGCAACAGGAATTTCACCCATTGTAAAATGCCATGTAGGGCTGAATCTGCTGAAAATGTTCTTTCTGCATTTGGAACCATCTACTTCTATATTTGATTTTCATAATACAAATTTATGAAGCTGTCTTATACTGAATTAGACTGCTAGCCATCTACCTTCCAAAATTTTAAGCAAAAATCTTTCTTAGCTTAATATCAGGCTTCTTTTAAGCAAGGTTTTGTAATATATATATGTAGGGGGCGTGCATAAGCGCACCAACGTGCCTACCGTCCCTGTCCTATTGTTTCTCTTATTCTTTTATTTTTCTTATATGTACCCATTTCATGTATTCACAACTATGTATACATTTATACTTATTATCTTGTAAACAATTGGCAAATCAAATAAATAAATAAATATATACAGAGTTTTCTAGTTGACCATCTGTTGGAGGGAGACATGTTCATATTCCTGCACAAGTAATGATTTATTGGGTGGTCTAAAACAATTTATTGTTTACAACAAGTTATTGTTTTTCAGTTTGTTCACTTGTCTGTCAAATGAAGTTAGAAGTGCTAAGCCTCCCAAGTGGGAGATTGAGGAGAAGGGAAGAATTTCAACATTGAATAGAAAAAGGGATTATGCAAACATTGTTACTTCTTCAATGTCCCCTTTCTCAATCTGAGATAGAGACACTCGCTATCAATGAAAGGCTCTTTTCAATAATGTTTTGCACAATCTTTCTCTTTGCCTTGCTGTTCTAGTCATTCAGCAGACTTTTAAAAAAATCCATTTTTAGTGCACACATCTGACCTTTGGAAATTAAATATTACACTCTCTTCATTTAGTTATGATTTTTGCATAGCAGTTTTCTGCTCTGCAAATATTATTTTATAGTTCTCTGTATTATTTGATAGTTAATGAAAGCCTGTTAAACCTTGAACTAGATTGCCTTGATATGGTTGTAGCTTTTATGAGGATTTTGTGTCATTATCAACTGATGTTTACTGCAACAGTGATTTTAATTTGTATTATTCTGTAGCTTGCCTAGAAAACTTTTATTTCTGGGGAACTGAAAAAATGTACAAATGGATAAATAAATAAGTAAATTATTTTTCCTATTTAGCAAGTGGCCAGCAACCTCTGGCTTCTGTTACAGTGATCATTTTAGCAGGAAACAGGAAGGTGGGTGGGTTTATAGGTTCTAATACTGTGAATGTTTAATGCTGTAAGTTACCAAGAGTCACTTTGTTGCCCAAATAAATTTGTTTAATAAATCTGTTTTGGATTCACCTTTACCCTCAAATAGATCACAGCACTGGCAGCACACTGTAGACCCTGCTTTTCCCTCCTTCCATTCAACTGCATCCGCTACTTGGAGAGTACCTGGATAAGCAGTTTTTTTGACAAAGTTTTTCAGAAGTGGTTTGCCATTGCCTCCTTCTTAGGCCTCCGGAAAGTGACAGACCCACTGTTATCTTTAGGCTTGTGCCTAAGTCAGGACCAGAACTCAGGGTCATCCTAGCTCTGTTAAATTATACTAGTGAAGGAGTTCTATCCTGTAGCGAAATAATCCTATTTCGCCTTAGATGCCTGGTTGTTTAAGCAACAAGAAATCTTATCCATAAAGCCACTGGCATTCAGACCTACCACATCATTTTTTATTCTGACTTGTTACTCTTTAAGAAGCATTCATTATGGTCTAGGTAGTTATCCTGCAGTTCCAATTTCTCTCCACACATCCCTAGTGAGCTCTATGTAAATACTAGATTCCATTGTTATTTTTCTTATTTTTGGTATAAGATTAGTGTTGTAAGATTTAAAGTAGCACTCCAAACCAGCAAGGTATATGTTTAAGGACAAGGTTCCCTCATGACTCCAAGCCTCAATTTGGTTATATTGTTTTATTGAATATCTAAAATAATATCTGACTGATAAGAACCATAATTTTTATTTCTGCAATAACATCATAGCACACATATTATTTACCCCACCCTCATCCGAATAGCCAGGGTTATAATATTTTGGACTCCTACATTAAAGTATATCTTGAACTACATTTACAAACATTGGAAGCTGACTTCATACAGTTTGCACAGCAGGCAGAGAACATGATGGCTTAGCATAATGTGAGAATCGGGTCAAGAAATAAGAGTTTTCAATGCTGCCCAGCATTTCCTTTGCATTTCTGAGATATCTAATCTCAAGGGAAGCTTCACACAAAATCTTTTTCTCTATATGAATCGTCCTTGATGGATGAGGTGATGATAGATTCTAAAATGCCTGCATATGTTAAAACCCTTTATAAAAGAAATAAAATAATGATGCAGCTGTTTGGAATAATTGGTATATAAAAATATTATTTCTATTAGTTTTTCTTGGAAGGCAAAAATTTCTGCAATCTAAAGTTGCATTTGGAAACCCCAAATTTTCTCTCCCTTTCTTTAAGGGGAACTTTGACATGATCTCTATAAGTTTGATTGGAGAACACTTTAAATTGTTTGTTCTTATGTATGCTTTGACAGCTGTACAGATACAGTAGTTAAAATGCTCATTAATCTTCTACATTTTGTCTTTTCAAGAATCTCCACCCACCCCCCACCCCCAGCAGCTGCAAATTCTCCTAACTTTTATGTGCTTTCATGTGGCTTGTACTCAAAAGAGTAGGAAAAATGAGGTAGGGAAGAGTTGGATATAAAATAAGAAAACAACCAATTTTAATTCCTTCTCCCTCTTCCGTACCATCCACCCAGCATAGAAAGCAATTGGGCTTGCCATGGTGTCAGATCTTTCTTTCAAAGGCCAAGGTCAAACTGACCCTTGTAATCTCCTATTTTCTTATGTTTGTAATTTTATGTATATGGGGTTTTGTAACATATCCCTGTCTGGCACATGTCACCCAGGTCTCAGCTGACATGGACATTTTCAAAGCAATTTAACTGCTCGAAAACAACAAAGAAAGCAGTGGGGCAGAAGAGGCCAACCATTTTAAAATTACTGCGTTTTTGCTCCTTTTTCAATTTCTATTTCAAACTGATTATGGAATAGTATGGATTACACCAAGGACATCTGAAGGAGGGCTAATCCTTTTGTATTGATAGAGAAATCCTTTGCAGATTTTTTTTTTTTTTAAAAAAAACTGGGAATATGAGTGGCTTTTTCTGTATTGCAAGGTTACATAAATTTGAGACTGAACACTCCTCTGAAAATCAACACTGGTTTCTTTCCATTCATAGTGTAATCTTCGGGTAGGGTGCATATTCTTTAGCACACTGGTTCAACAAATCCTCATCCTCACCATATAATAGGGAAGAAGGGAAAGAAGGAAAGGAACTATTATATCCCAAATCAGCACCTTGATTAGCAGGTTGTGTAGGCAATGGGCCCAGGCAATGACTTATTGACTTAATCATTCAGGGACATCATGGTTGTGGTCCAATACACATCTATCTGCAGGTTCCTACTGAGCTCAGTGGGATTTAATTAAAAAAAACATGTACATCTAATCCAAATGAAGTCTCCTTTGTATTTTGATTCTTCTAATTATGTATTTCAGAACACTCTCAGGTAGAGCTATTAATCCTCACCCCTTTTAGTAACTTATTGTTGTTTTCCTAGGAGGATCAAAGGGGGAGGGAAGGGAGGGGGAGATTGAACCACAACCCCTTTTATCAATGGGGAAATGGAAAACTACTGTGCTCCAGTTGCTGTCTTTTTGCTTTCTTTTATATATTTTTTCCATAAGAAAGGATCAAACGAGCAAGCTAGTGATTATGAAGCAGAAGTAAAAGTACCTCTCTAAACATTCCTAAAACAGAAAGGAGATGGTGGCAGGGCTGTATAGTAGCAGGAGAGGAAAATTTGGAGGGTGAGATAAGACAAGAGCCTGTATCAATTAGGAGGGACCCTGCAGCTCCAAAGGAAAAATGCACAAATGACCACTCAATGGTTATTCTTAAAAGTTACGATGGTAGTTAGCCTATTCAATTTTCCAACATTCACTGAAGCCCTGCAATATTATGAAGACTTAGAGAGGCAGTACAAATTTCAGATTTTCCCAACATATGGAAATATCTTAGTACTCATTCTGTCTTTTATCTTAGTCTATATAGAGTTTATCAAAAGGGAAGCCACTTGCAGGGTCTTGATGATACCTCACAAGTATCAGGCAGGTGCGTATATCCCAGAAATTTTTGGTGAATCTAGACTTGGTTCAAGTGCATGGAATGAGGTATATAGGAAAGACACTTTTAAAAAAAGAAAGCTAACAGAGGAATTGGATACTGAAAACAGGCATGAGGTGGTGGTTATCTCAACCCCATAAAGTTAGATTGAACCAATTTAGAAATGGGCTGCAGGTACTGCTATAGATGAGTTGGTTAAAGAGAATGGAGGGGGTGGAAGGAAGGCTCCTTAAATTGTCAAAAAGCAGCAAACAACAAGGAAAGGTGATGAGAAGAATGTCCAAATGTTATTCAGAAGAGAATAGCCCAAGTGCCACATTAAGACTCCATATTTTAAATCTAGATTAGAAATTGTAAGATTGCCTGGGACCTGTAGCACTTGGCTTTGAACCACTATTAAGAAAAAGCAAAGAAAACCTGAGGTATTCTAGAAGCTTCTCAAGTACAATGGGTGAGAATATCAATAGCTTTTTCAGTGTTGCAGTGTTATATTGCATCAGCAGTGCTGGATGAACCTGATAAGAAATCTAAGCATCTTCAAGGAGTTCATAATAACCCCATTTCTGAATTAGATTAGGTAGTTAGCTAAGAAATAGATAACCAATATTTGGCACTTGAAAAATCCTACTTCTCTATATGCTAGTTGTGGTAGGGGGAAAATGGAAACCATTAGCTTAGCTTATAAAGAACTCTTGATCTTTCTGCTTGATGAATTCAATGACATTCAGAAGAGTGTATTCTACTACATCTTAGTAAATCTGCTCAATGAAATATTCCATTTTATGTGCACTGATAATATCAGTTGCCTCTGGAATATTTGACCTGAGCAGCTAAAGAAGAAAGACCAATTTCGAAACTAATCAGATTTCTTTGACAATATTTGGCATCTAGTTCCTATTCAGCCACTGTACTATGAATGTTAAAAAGGTCAGATATATATGAATAAGCTCCCTTACCATGTTTAATTCTTTTTTTTTTTTTTTTGGTAAATTTTATTTGAGTTTTCACAAAGAGAAAAAAAATACAAATAAAACATCTTTTTTGAAAGTAGTATAATCCCGGGTTACATTTCTTCGTACAGACACAAATTCAGGTTCATGCTCATTTTTATATTCTATTCCATACCTTATTACTATTTTACATTTTCTGCATAACTTCTCCCCTCTTTTAATTTTCTCAATTTTATTTTAATTATCTTATCTCAATTCAAATCATTGTATTTATATTTTTTGTCTGTCCTGTTTCAATTATCTATTATCTTTTCTCATTAAACAAAATTTCTCCTGTAGTTACTGATTGGAGTGTGACACCTTTATACCTTTTCCCTAAAGTTGTAACATTCAATATAATACATAACTTCCATTCGGATTTTGCTTGGTACATTCTTAAAATACACACTGTATTCTTAAAAAAAGAAAAAAATTATAAAGTATAATATAATTAAAACAACATTCCATTCCAATTCAATTCTATGATTAATATTAATATTCATTAAAGTCTTAACATCTTTAACATTACTTTTCAATTAAATATCATACTTCTATGGGAACAATTATAAGCTTTCCATAGTTAATTCCCCCCCCTCTTCACTTATATTTTATAAAACATTAACTAATTAAAATGTTCCCGTTCCTTCCTAATTCAATTTTCTCATTTATTTTATTTCACTTATTTTATTCACAAACATTTCACTAAATTACACTAACTATTTTATCCCTCATTTTAATCATACATTGTTTCCAATTTTCTAAAGTTATTTCTATTACTAATATAACAATACAATCTTATACAGAATCCCTTTTTCAGTTAGATTTTCACCCATTATCTCTAAATAGGTCCTGTTTCTCTATATCTTGCTCCAGTCCTTTGTAACTTCTTTTCCTTTCCTTCTTCCCTCTCTTCTTCTCTCTCCCCTTTTTACCCCCTTGTCTCTCTACCTCTATTTCTCTCTTCTGTATTCCCCTTTTCTGTTGCTTTCCAGTATTATACTTATTTTTTGAATTATTTTTCTTTTCTTTGGTTGTTTTTTTAAGTCTTAAATTCTCCATTCTCTTTCCCCCCTTTCCTTTTTCTTCCCCACATAAAATTACTTGTTCATTAAAGATGGCTTCTTCTTTGTCCCAGTCTTCTTGTTTTGCAGTCTTTTCTTGTTGTTTCTCATAGTTCCAAATCTCCATTTCTAAGAATTGAAAAACGAAGCCAAAACTCTTCCCTTCTTGTGCATCTTCTTTGTACTTTTTAAATTCCATTTTCAATTCATCCAGAAGTGGTGCCATTGTATAAATTTTTAAACAACCACCCAATTGATTTTAGTCATTCAAATATAATAACCAAGAATCCAAAGATCACCAAATAATCCAAATACACGCAAGCTGTTTCTTTTTTGCTCTTTTTTTTCACTTTCTCTTCCTGGGGTTACTATTTAGTTGCAAAGTTTCAGTTAAAATGTATCTTTTAGAAGTCTTGTTGAAGTTTTACTGTAGATTCTTTTTAATTCCAGGCAATCTCCTCCCTCTTCCAGATCCTGCCCTTATTCTTTTTCTCTCCCTTCCTGCTTATGAAAAAGAAAATTTTTAATGTCCAGAAATCTTTATTATCCCTTTGGCATTTTGTTTTATTTTCAGCTTAATTGCCTATTGAAGTCAAAGCGGATTTTTCCGATTTCTTATTTAAGTCTCTTAGTTGTAATATAGGGAAGGAGAGAGAAGAAGAAAAAAGCCAAACCTTTCCCTTTTCACTTTCCTTCGCTGCTTCCGACTCTTCTTTGGGAGCGATGTTATTTTTGGTAAGTTTAAATTCCAGGGTACCTTAGTTGTTGCTTTTACAATTTAACCCGGTCAGCCAAAACTTTCACTTCTTATCTTCCTCCTGCACATTCTTTTCCAGTTGAGTTCTCCTTTGTGGTGGCTATTTCTGACCACCGCTGCAACCGCCTTCAGGAAAGGGAGTAATGGCCAGCTGAGGAGGAGAGATGCAGCTCTCCTCAACCCTGCTGGCAGTCTTCCCTCTCTTCACCACCTCTACGGGGTGGCTTAGCCCCAAAACCAGACTGCTCGGGGCGCTCCAGCGGCGAGCCCAGACAGAAACCGCGCACGATTGCAGATTTCTGTCTATCGCCGAAGCTCTTCAAACCGGAAGTCGGTCCCTTACCATGTTTAATTCTTGTTCAGCTTTACTTGTGCATGGATAACATTTGGCAGACACAATTTGAGACAGAATGGAAGATTTTGCCAGGGACACAGCTACTAATGCCTCCCCATCACTCTTCCTCCTCTTTCCAAATAGTGAAAGACAGTAGGTTTCTACCAGTTAAACATTCACATCCCAAATGATTTCTTTCCCATCTGGATCTTAAATTAGCTGAGTTTTTCTTTTCCTTTCTTGTTGTTGTTGATGGATGTATTTGCTACTATACATATGCTTCTTGCTTACATTCATTACTGTGCTTCCATCATTTATATAAGCAATTAAAATTAACTTCGCACTCAGTTTTCTGATTACATTGCATATAATAGCAGCAGCACTGAACAAAGAGGTGACATATTCAGATTATTTTTTATTTATAGCAAGGGCTCTTTTTTGATATCACTACCACCATCACCACCTATTTTTCAACAATCTATGGTTTACAGTCAGAATATCTGGTTGTTTAAGCAGGAACAAAAAATGGAGATTTATACAACTTTAAATGGGTTACCACTATGGGTTACCACAATGACACTGACCACATTTGGTTTTAATGGATCATTACTGAGTCATGGTGGCACGGTGGTTAAAATGCAGTATTGTAGGCTAATTCTGGTGATTACCAGCAGTTCCATCCTCATCAGTTTAAGGTTGACTCGGCCTTCCTTTCCTCTTTCTGGGGTCAGTAAAATGACCCAGATTGTTGGGGGGCAATATGCTGACTCTATAAACAACTTAGAGAGGGCTGTAAAGCATTGTGATGCGTGTATATATATGTGGCACTTAGGTGCTATTGCTATTGCTTACTTGTTCTAGAGCAAATTTCAGGGCAAATGTTAATTAGAACTGAATATTTGTTCCCTTCCTTGGTTCACCCAATTAAAGATTTCATCTGACACTTTACATTGGATTAATCAGTGACAAAGACATTGAGATATTTAAAGGTTATACTTTATTATAACCGCTTTCTTTCTTAATAATTATCTCTTCCATCCCTTTATTGCAAACCAATACTTCCTTACAATTATAGCCATCTCAGTCTTTCATCTGAAGGCCAGTATTATAAATATCCATCAGCTATTACTTATTGCCTTAAAACCACAGAGAAAAAAGAAAGCACTTCTATATGAGGACTCTGAGCCACTTCAGCAGCAATCGACATCCTCTGTGCCAATGTTGGAGAGCTAAGCAAACTTATTTCTGGCTCAGCCTTGGAGTATTTGCAACCACATAAAACTAGCCTTTTCTTTGAAACACTGCAGTACTGAGATTGTGGAAGATCCATTTCCCTATCTGCAAGAACTCTTGCTCCACTTATCTCTGGACTTCTCAAGTTCAGCAGCTTTAGCAAATCTTCCAAGGGGAAAAGCAGTTTCACAACTCTGCATCTTCCTCCTTTAGGAGCTGCTCAGATTTTTCTACATAAACGCAGACAAACCAACATAATGTAAAATAGGGGAGAGTGCAAGCAGCTTATTTTATTTTTGCATGAACTGGGATAAGGAATGTTTGTTTCTTCAGAATGTTTGTTTCTTCAGAAATGACTTCCAGCGAAACAACGAAGCGGTGCGGACGAGCAGCAGCTCCGTGAAGTCCCGCCGATTTCTTCAAGCCCCGAGGCTCTTATGAGCCGAAAGTCACCCTGGACTGGTAAACCCTGGACCCTGGTAAAGGCAGAGGGATGCTTCGGTAGTCGCAAGGAGAGTAGAGTCTCCTCGACTGACCCAAAGAAAACCCCTCCATCCGAACTAAAAAGAGAACCGCCAGCATGGCTGAATCGAAGCTGGGAAGGCAGCTGAGATAGTAGTGAAAAAGAGAGGAACAGCGTGCTTTGTCTTGGTCAGA
Source organism: Notechis scutatus (assembly GCF_049901735.1). Taxonomy (NCBI): domain Eukaryota; kingdom Metazoa; phylum Chordata; class Lepidosauria; order Squamata; family Elapidae; genus Notechis; species Notechis scutatus. The sequence goes on along the minus strand of NC_142025.1, from coordinate 96,881,677 downwards.
ATCACTCCAATTTCTGCAGTGGAATTTTCCTTGGAAAGTGGGACTCAAAGGAGGAAATTAGCTGCGATTAATGATCGGGAATGACTGTTGGATTTAGTAAAGAAAAAAAAGATATTGCAGCTAGAGGTAACTTTAAAAGTAAAGGACAGATTGGATTGATTAATTCAAATTTCTGGACTGTATTTTTACTACTACTCAACTTGAAGAACTTTGGGAAACTATTGGAAAACAATCTTATTCAGAGACATATTGATTGTGGTTAAAGTGTTTTTAATTCAGCGAATTTTGCACTCTTTCAATAATCCAGCGTGCTTTTGAACATCCTGGTACAGCCTATTGTTTACAGCGTAATAGCAGCAGCCATCAGAGCAATAAATTCCTCCCACCCAGTAAATAACAGCTGCTAGTAAATCAATTAACCCTTTCCTTGCAGACTCTCAATACTACCTCATTACTTTAATCAAACACTTATCAATTCATTACCTCAAAACTTACAACTTTTCTACCTCATTACCTATATCAATGATTAGATAATCAATTTCTATAAACAATTTATTAATGGTTTAATTGATTTATTGTTTTAATTGATTAGTGTGATTAGAGTGTTTAGTGCAAATGGTGTGATTACTGATTAGTTTAAAAGATCAAAATTCATATAATTTAATTGATTAGTAAAATTAGTGATTTAGTGAATTTAATTGAACAGTGTGATTAATGATTAGTGTAATTAATTGATTAGCAATTAGTGTAATTAATTGATTAGGCTGATTGTTGCTTAGCAAAATTATTTGACTAGAGAGATTATTGCAATTGATTGATTGGTGTGATATTGGCTATATTGATTACCCAAAATTGTTTAAGTAATTTAATCAACGTACCATCTTAACAAACCTACCATGCCAAGAAAAAAAAATCCAATGCCAAACCACAACCTAAAGAGAAAATAATCCCCACCAATGAACCACAAGACTCTTGCACATGCCTTAAATGCTATGAAACTCGAAAGGATAATGAAAATTCCATCAAATGTTCTCTATGTAACAAATACGCTCATCACGACTGCTTGGGATTACCTGAGCAAATGATTCAATACCTAGAATCATCCAATGACTTTCCATATCTCTGCAAATTATGCAGGCCCAAACTGGATCTGTCTGAAAGAGTTGATATCATAGAAACATGAATAACATCCCTTAACACCATAGTAGCATCCCTGGATGCTTTAAAAGAAAGATTATCCAACCTTGAAAAAAAAGACACAACACAAAAACCTGAACACCCAATAGCTACAAACCACATCTCTACCCAACAACCACAACCCATTCCACAACCCAATCCACAAAAAACATAAATCAGACAAATAATGATATCTCAATCCTCATCAGAGAAGCTGTTGAGTGCGAACAGAAACGTCCAAACTCCATCTTATTTGGTCTAGAAGACATCAATGACAATGATGACATCACAACTGTCTGAAACATCATGATTATCAAGCATCAACCATCTCCCCTGATGAAATACTTGACATTTCCCGCATTGGCCAAGAGCTCAAAAACAGAGACAGCTCTATGGCCCCACGCTTCTGTAGGGTCATTTGCAAAAATGAATCAAGCAAACGTAAATTCATTTATACTATAAATTCACTTGCCAAAAGCAACACCAACCATAAGAACCTCTGTTCTTGCCCTGACCTAACCATACAGCAATGTGTCTGCTCCCGTGTACTCCGCACAGAACTAAAAAAACATCTAGACAATGGAGAGAAGGACCTGTACATTGACTACCATGCTGACTATATCAAAAGTAAGTCATACAACCCGCAACTCAACTTTAACCTTCAACCACAATCCTACTTCAACCAATCCACCATCACCCAGACGAGGCACGCATGCCCCTAACTACCTCAGTTCCAACTACAGCTGGCCTTAAATGCAAGCTACTCAATGCAAGAAGCCTTGTGAATAAAATACCTGAATTTCTCCTCTTACTAAATATGGCTAAATTCGACATCATATTTGTCTGTGAAACATGGCTCAACACATCTCTCCCTGACTCCATTACCACAGTAAGAGACTATCATGTTTACCGATCAGATTGTGAAATTCGTAGAGGAGGTGGTATTGCTATCTTCTATAAAAAGTCCTTACATCTAAAAAACATCCAAGTTACCCAGGAGTCTAAAATTTACTCAGATATCAGATTGACTGATAGAACTTTGGACCTTCTTTTTTCATTTTTAAGATGTATTTACTTATCTAATATTTCATCCATCCTTCAGATTTCTCTTAGATAAAGGAAAGAGGTTTGGCTAGATGATCAATAGATGTTTCATTTAATTTGAATCTAACAACTACACCTACTTACCACCAAAATTGGAACCAATATTTCCATTGCTATGCAAGGCAGCTGTTAAGTGAATCATGACAAATGTTACAACCTTTCTGTCATAGTTGTTAAGCAAATCTTGCTTCCCCATTGAGTTTGCTTGTTAGAATCGGCTGGGAACATTGCAAAGGGTGATTAAATGATCCCAGAACACTGCAACCTTCATAAAATACATGTGGGTTGCCAAGCAGGTGACCATGGGTATGCTGTGAAAGTTCTAACTGGCTGGTCATAAGTCACTTTTTTCAATACCATTATGACTTCTAACAGTTGCTAAATGAATGGTTGTAAGTCAAGGACTATCTACACATAAATTCAAATAAGTTTTCTATCACAATTATATTTCAGTAATATAATTATTGCATGTCAAAAATGATATCGGAAGAGAAAGAGGCAGAGTACAATATGAATGCACTGTAAAATTATAAGTTTACATAATTACACAATTATGTAGCACAATTTTTCAGGTGCTACATGGTTTAGGGACGTCAAAAAGCAAGTTACAAAAGCAAAAGCTATCTCTATTTTTCTCTCAGGAATGGGGGGGGGGGGATATGCTTTTTAAAGCATATCCTCTATTATTGTGATCATAAATATGTTTAATCCTTTTCTGAAGAGCCATCAAAAGTCATTATGATATCTAGAAAAATAGAAGTGCATGACAAAGTAGTAAAGGATGACAATGAAAAAGTGAAGGTGGTAAATAATCTTGATTTCTTAGGCTCAGTTAGCTTAAAGCAAATAAAATGGCAGTGTGTTGGAGATATAAAGGGATTAATCCTAGCAACAAACACAATGAAAAACCTAGAAATAAAGTAATAAAGAATAAGGTATTTCTATGACAACAAAGATCAAAATAATTAAAGCTAGGATGTTTTCCACCCAGTGTTAATATTTGGCTATGTAAACTTAATATTGAGAAAGAATGAAAGGAAAAAAAAGAGACATCTTCTTTAGATTCATTCAGAGATAGTTTTCAAGAACACCATGGTTATTTTAAAAAAAAAAAAGAATCACTCATTTTGTGCTAAAGAACTAAGGAGTAACTAACATTAAACCAATAATTAACAAGCAAAAACTTATTTAATTTGGACATGTGACACAAGTAAATAATATATTAGAAAAAACTGTACTTGTCAAATAAAACATGTGAAAAGCAAGGGACAAAATTGACCATAAGATTAGAAACACCACTGGAATGTCCCTGTAAGACCTGAGGATTCTTGTTGGGAACAGGTTGAGATGAAGGACATCTGTCCATGCAATCACCAAGATTTAATTGCTTTTAGTTATTATTTAAGCAGTTTCACTAGTCCTCAGATACTCTGATCACTCTCACTTTTACAGACATCTGGAGCAAAAGAATGGACAAGCAATTTGTTTTAATGTATGTATCAGAGGTGGTATTCAGCAGGTTCTGACCAGTTCTGGTGAACTGGTAGCGGAAATTTTGAGTAGTTTGGAGAACCGGCAAATATCACCTCTGACTGGAGATTTTACAGTATCCTTCCCTTGCCACATCCACAGAAACAGTAGTAAAAAATAATTGAATCCCACCACTGGTATGTATGAATTTAACTGTATTTTCAACTAAATTATAACAGAGCTAGGAATACATTTTTGTGCTGAAATGAAATGCAAAAAAACAAATCTAGAGATTATGCTTATCCTTACAAATAGACATATATCGAATTGATTATAAATTTTATATGTGTTTATGATATTTGGATAATATCTGGATATTTCTTTGGAAAACGTGTATTAGTATTCAAAATAAGCTCTAAATACATACTGTACATTGGGACAAATTAACTTGGAGAAATGTGCATATTTTAAAACATGCACAAAACTATGAAACTTAGCAAAATCAGTTTGACAAATGTATAGCCTTTAAAAATAAATTTGGGACAAAGGGCCTATCTTCTTATCTCTAGTTATTCATATGTATCATGTTATGTTATATGGAATCTTGTGTTTTAATTGGGAAAGTAAAATATTTTTTAAAAACATTATCAGCATTTCAATTTCTTTATGAAATGCATTTAGAAATGCAAAGGCACTGGTGGAGGCCAGTTAATATATGTGGGTGAGAAAAATAAATATCAGATTTCAAGTATATCTAGAATGTAATAACACCTCTTCCTTGGAAACCTATAGCTTTCCGCTAGTTATAGATTTATGTGGGAGTTGGTTATAGTTATTTAGTAGCTAGTGAAAAATATTCTGAATAATTAGGGTTCCTACCCATCCAGTGATTAAAATATGTCACAGACCAGATCTCAACTCTGGTGCTTCCTATTAATGGGGAAAGCTCAAATGTTTATTATTTATTTGGGTTGTCTCATTCCCAAAATGGATATAAAATATGATTTATTATCTGGAAACTAGCCTCCAGATCGGGCTTGGTAATGAGCATTTTATATTGCCCAGTCCACTGAGAATAGAATTCAGACCTGCCCAAGTGAAGTTTTGTTCAAGTGGTCAAAAGAAGTTGCAAGACAAGCAGCAATAAAAAAAAAAAGATACACGAATTAATGAAATCCCATCCCTTTCTCAATGACGAAATAGTCAATTTGCACAAAATAGACAGCTGTTTTAGGATATCAGCAATGGAAAACCATCTGCATTGTTTCTGAAACTAAATAGCAAAAGCTGGATTTTTCTGGCCACAAAACTTTAGCACTACTTTGGAAATAAAATTGCCTAAATGTAGTATATTCTTGCATCAATAAGTTTAATTTGAAGGCTTATATATTGTTTGCACAATTCTGCATTTTTAAAAAAATGTCCTCAATAAGCATATCTTGGTAAATAATATAATATATATAATACTTATAATAATGCGAAGGAGAAACTATTCTTAACATAAAGCCAGGATAAAATGGAATTTAAATAGAGGCCAAGTCTTCTAGCAACAGTCTTCACATTCGTTGTTTTTAATTACTTTCAGCAGATTTAAAGTTACTTGTTCTGAAAGATTTCTTTGACTTTCTTCCAATATATGAACCTGAACCAGACCAAACCAGTTTATTGCCCTAGTATAATATTTTTTATTTGCTCACAATTATTTTAGTCACAAGCACCCACATTCCTTTCTTTCTGATCCCAGAATGTTTATTGTAACTTAGTAAAAAAAAAGGAGTCGCTTCTGTTTTCTAACTGCACGAACAAAGAGATAAAGATGATCTGACTTCTTGTATAGGTCCACTGAAATTAAGAGGAGTTGAGCAGGAGCATTATTTTCTGTCAGTCATATTCCACTGTAAAGAGAACTTGGTTTTATTATATTCATCTTGTTTTTAAAAAACTGTACACCTTAGGAGAGAACTCTCATTAACATGGCCTAATGCAACCAATGCCATAGTTAGTTGTTGAATTAATTAAAAATGAAAGAAGTCTGCACAACCAGAATAAGAGCAAGGCTGAGCTGAAAAACATGGTGTAAGATTCAGGGCTGGCCAGGTTATTATGGAGCACTTGGCTAGAGCAAAAGCTCTGGTGGTTCTAATACATGATAGACTGGTAGGTCTAGTCTCGAATCCAAATCAAATATAGCTAACAGTTATGGAGAATTTCACAAGCAGAATTAATGTCCTGTAGAGATAAAATATGAGGTCTCAAATATGTTTGATCAGAAACAGACAGCTAGGAAAAGTTATTCAAAAATACTTCATTCATAATTTTTAAAAATAAAATGTAATGCTTAAAAAACAATCTATTTCAAATGCATACTATATTCTACCCTTGTAGCCCTTCAAGAGATGGATAGATTTTGCTACTATTTATCACATCTACAGCAAGGCTCTGCAGACACTCATAATAAATAAACATTCCTAATTTAATTCAATGGCAATGAGAATTGATAATGGCATCCACTGCAAAGAGCGTAAATAAAGTCAGGTTCAAAAGAAAAGAGAATCCTAATTAATAAGAGATGTAAGAAGGGCAGCTTTCCTTACAGTCACACGGTAGAAAAAGATTGGCTGGGAATATAAAGTAGTAGTTGCATGGAGAACTTTGTAGCTGAAGATGATAGTGTGTCAGCTTTATGAATGAAGAAAAAAGAGACCTGCAAAAAAAAAGGGGGGGGGGGTTTTCTCTGCAAGACGGGCTCTCTCTTCCCATCAAGCCATTGTTTATAGATCTAAGCCATCTTTATGCCCTTAGGAGGAAAAAACCTCCTTAGTCTTCTTACAGGATTTCTCTGATGTAAGCTTGGGGAATTGGGTCTGAAATCTATTAGTAAGTGCTTAGAAATTACATCCAGAAAAGCTTGCAGATAGAAATAGAAAGGATATGTGGCTTTCCCCCTCCCAAATCCTCTCTCAGTTTATTCCTGATGTTAAGCATTCTGTACCCAGGAAACTAGTCATATGAAAGAAATCTTGAAAATCCTTTGTGAATTATAAAATCTGATAAACAAATATAGGCTTCACTGTAGCTGAATACAAATGTAGATGCATGCTATTTGATATTCGATAATATTTGATTAAAATATTAATCAAATGTTGCTTTAACTCTGGTTTAGGTTCCACATACTAGAATCTAACCAAGTTAACAACTAAATATTGCATGTATAAATCTGAGATGTTTACATCTTATTGAATCAATATGTGATTAAATGAATTTTGGGACTAGAACTAACTTTTCTAACTTCTTTCTTGGAAATATTCAAATATTACTTCTTAAATTGGAAAATTGTTGTTACTAAGTTTGGGTTAAGTTAGGATCTTAAACTAACTTTAAGTCATGGGATAGAATAAAGAGCTATTCAAAATCTGATGTATTTTTATGTATATTGATGTCTTATCTGTGAAAAATACTATGTATTCTGACAATAATTAAACAGTTTGCAAATGCAATTTGCAGCACAGCAAAATAGAACAATGCAACAGCTACTAAAATATGCTAATATTAGTGGACTAATTAAAACAGCAAGTAAAATGTAATATTGAATGGTTTCTTTAAAAAAGGAAAGTCTTCATTAACTTCTGAAGACAATAATGGAAAATGGGCCTCATTTGGAAGAAAGGTTAGAGCCATCAAAAAAACCCTTCTCCTTTAACAATCAGTGACATATTTCAAAGTTATTGGGACAGGGAAGAGGATGTCTAAAGAATATTTTGTTAAACAGGCCGGCTGACTTGTAAAGGAGCAGGTGGTTCTTCAAATAGCCAGACCCTTGATCATTCAGAGTTTTAGAAGCAACCAATGGAACAAAGCAAATAAATTCTCTTCCCTACCCACAATCATTCAGTTTGTGCTTTCAAATGTTCTTCCAAAGGAGGAGAAAACATTAGCAAAATTCCAAAGGATGAAGTGCTATTTCCTTTACATATTTAGTTATGAGATGGCCAAGTGCGACATATATGTTTGAAATGGCTTCAATTGTATAAGCATCTCACTGACAATCTACAGCCAGTTGTGACACGTCATGTGATGATTAAAGTTGTGACATGACATGTGATGACATTGTGTTATCATGACACCGTCACATGACACGTCACAACTTTTCCCCCTTCGCTAAACCGAGTATGGGTGTGGTCAGTGTGTGATGCATCCGGCTCACGGGTTGCGAGCTTGGCACCCGTGATGTACAGCCTTTAAACTTCTCATACCTCAGTTTAAACACAAAGATGACATCATAAATGAGGTCTTCTCATGGGGCTTTTTCAATAGCAAAACCACTAAAACTGATTTTAAAAAGTCCTTTCCATTAGGAATTGTTGATGAATTTCTTCTCTGCCTGGAGATGGTCCAAGAAATTGTCCATCCAATTGCTATGTCAACACACCTGACAGAGAACTGATGAAAGCTATTTGTTCTTGGCTGTACTTTGAATTATACCAAAAACAAATTGGAAGCTCACCAAGCACTCCAACAAGACTTACTGTATACAGTTTCTGTCAACAAGAAGTAGCCTGTAATATTCCTGATAAAGTGAATTTTCTGAATACAGTTTAGAGATTACATAGAGTACTTTGCAAAAAACATTGTTCATCCAGGTGAAATCTGGATTTTATAGGTATGAAAATAGCTGATATCCTAACTTTACTTGAACAAGGATACGTCTGATTACAACAGAGATTTGTTCATTCAAAGGACTGTATATTCCACTGAGACCTGATTGTCAAAACTGAATCCATAAAACTCAATTATAGAAAAAGCAAACTATTCCAGAAGCTCAAAGAACACATTATCAAAACATTTTTAAAGAGATAGCCACAAATTTAACACAACTGAAAACAATCACTGTGGTTAACTACAACACCTTGAATTTAGTTTGCAGTAATATGCATCTCATACATACTGTTTACATGCATGCAAATGTGATGTGCTAAATTGGGACCATTCATTTGCATTAATTATAGCAGGTGTATCTCTCTCTATCTCTCTCCCCCTCCTTCCCTGCACCCCTCTCATTTGTACCAATCTTTCTCCTTTATATTCCATATCTATGAAAAAAATCTGGTTTAGGGTTACAATAAGGAAGGGTCATATTTCTATAAGAACTGACACTAATAACTGCACTAATAACATTGCAATGAGTATTGTTATCTTCAGGTTTTGAAAATCTGTTAGAAAACATGCTTTGTTGTCCTTGTTTCCTCCCTTCCCCATTCTGAGAGCACCCAAAACCTCTTCAGCTGTCTATTTGCTAGGTCTAATCATTTATACTGCCCAGATGAGAAGTATGACAAACAGAGAATTTTTTCTCCCAGCCTCTTATTCTTTACTACTTGCTTAGTAGAGAAACACAACTAAGATGTTTCAGAGTTTGGTCCTGAGCTGTCACCTCTTAGCATATCATCTTGGCAAATCTCTAGGAATAAAGCCACTTTGTTAGCATAATATATATGCTAACAAAGATCTCTGTTATTCAACATCATTGTTCCCATTATCAACTGTACTTGTTATTGCTAGCTAACCTTAGTATTATGAGGAATAACCTATTGTATACTTCCAGTTGTCATCTCCATGAAAGATTATCTACACCAGGGGTGTCAAACTTAAGGCTCAGGGGCCGGATCCTGCCCGCAGGGTGCTTAGATCTGGCCCATGAGGCTGCCCTGGAAATAGTGAAGAACTGGTCCATGGTGCCTTTGCTAGCGAAAACGGAGCTCAGGAGGGCCATTGTGTCCCACTCGAGCTCCATTTTTGCTGGCAAAGAGTTGCAGGAGGCCATTGCAGCTAAAAATGGCACTCGGGAGCCCATTTTCACTGGCAGAGTGCTCGGGCCATCACAGGAGTCCCCCAACACAAGTGATGATGACCATGTCTACCCTGGCCTCCCAAGGTAAAACAACCCTGATGCGGCCTTCAATGAAATCGAGTTTGACACCCCTGATCTACACCCATAGAGAGTGAAGCTGACCACACACTTGCCACAAAACCAAGAGAAAATAGTAGCTTCTCTGCTACTAATAGTGTGCATTCAGCCACGTTGCTGGGGTTAGAATGCAGTACTGCAGGGCTAACTCACTGCTCACTCCAGAAGTTTGATTCTGAGCGGCTCAAGGTTGCTCAGCTTTCCATCCTTTTGAGGTTGGTAAAATGAGAACCCAGATTGTTGGGGGCAATATGCTGACTCTCTAAACCACTTAGAGAGGGCCTGTGAAGTGGTATATAAGTGGTATATAAAGCCCTGTGAAGTGGTATATAAGTCTAAGTGCTATTGCTATCTCTATCCTTATCAAAGTTGCTAGGTTTGAGAAACACTGCATTCACCCAATAATAACATTCCTATAAAAACAAGTTTCTATCCCTTAGTGCTTCTTTAAAAAGGCTTAGAAAATTGTGGATGGTTCTCAGATGTGGTTCAGAAAAAACAGAATGGGCAGCGAAATAGCAGTGTGTTGCATAATGCTCAGTGCAAACTAGATTTCCTTTGTCTAAGATTTTTCTATCAGTACCACCATCACCAACTAGGAGTAAAATTAGCAACAATAATGTACTAAATAAATAAAAAGGTAAAGGTTTCACTGTCCATTTGGTCTGACTCTAGAGTCTAGGGTACAGTCAGAGGTGGTATTCAGCAGGTTCTGACCAGTTCTGGAGAACCGGTAGTTAAAATTTTGAATAGTTTGGAGAACCGCCAATACCACCTCTGACTGGCCCCTGCCCCCATCTATCCTCTGCCTCCTGAGTACCAGCTGATTGGCTGGGTCTTCTTTGGTTGCCCTTCTTTGGTTGGCGCTGGAAAGCAGGTTAGTGGGGTGGGGAGGGAATAGAGATTTTACAGTATCCTTCCCTTGCCACACCTACCAAGCCACGCCCACCAAGCCACACCTCCAGAACCAGTAGTAAAAAAATTTGAATCCCACCACTGGGTGCAGTGCTCATCTACATTTCTTGGCTGAGGGAGCCAGAGTTGTCAGAAGACATTTTTGGTGATCATGTGGCCAGCATGATCATATGCCAAAAGTGCATGGAGCGCTGTTTGCATGTTTTCAAACTGCTACAGTACATGGGCAAGAGCCAGGACAGGAACACAAGCTCCCCCTCTCCTAGAGCTCTGTTCTATTCTAATTCTAATTCTTGCAAGTCACTATAAGCTCCAGCTGACAAGCTGAGCATCTTTAAAGGCTGGTCCATTGTGCCCTCCTGCTAAATAAGTAGCATTTTGCTATCTTTGTTAAAGCAATACGATACAGTTAAAGGAATACCATCTAGTTAGAGGTTTTTTTTTAAAAGAACAGAGCCTAAAACCTTGCTTTAAAGGGAGGCATCCTAGAAGAATAAAAATGTAACTGTATAAGCATACTGAGGTTTATAAAGCCAGCTTTGCTGTATTTACTTATTAAGCTTGGATAGAAGTACTAAACTGATAAAGGAGAATATTTAGAGATATTAAACCTTTTCAGTTCTGTGCAGATAGCACAGATAATAAATACTAAATATTCCTCACCATGCTTTCAACTTTTACTAACGTGGTCCAGAATGCCACATTACCTTGCCAAAGCAAGTTTGGACTTTTCTTTTACTGTTTTCATTTTTGAATCAGAAAGCAGTTTTTCTTGATCTGTAGCTCCATCTGCTGTTTCAGCCTGATCTTTCTCACCACTATGAATTTTTCTTGAGAAGAAAAGTTGTCATTGGAGCATGAAAGTCAAACATAGCTGCCTCTGATCTGGGGAATCCAGGTGTATAGGAATAGGTTCCAGACTTCAAAGCCAATGAAGCCAGTTGCCATCCTGTAGGATGGCAAATCCACAAATCTAGGAACTATACATTGTCATGGTAAAGCTCACTGAAAAGGGATATAACAAGCAATTTTGCTATAATAAGAGGCAACTAACCAACTGTATGCATGCTAAAATGTATTTTGCTTGGTTTGCATTTTGCTCCGTATGTTGCATGAATCCATCCAGTGTTTGCTTTAGGATGAAAACCAATAATGAAGACAGATAATGATGATAGTCTATCATCATAGCTTTGCATATTTGTTCATTATCTTTTTTCAAAGTATAACTTTTTACTGAACATTTTTGTTATCATGACAACGTACAAAAAGAAAGAACATTTTGTCCTCAAAAATGAATATTTTGCTTTAAGAAAATGTGCAATTTATATAATAGCAGGATTATATGCATTACATCAGTTCAGAAAAAAAAGCCAACTTGATCTATAAAAAAAGAACAGAAAAGAGAAGCAGAGGTATTATTGGTCTCTCTGAAAAACTTTTCAACTTATTTCACAGTGTCACATGGGCAAGTTTAGCTTTAAATTTCAGCTAATGATTACGCACAGGACACTAATTTTAAATCCCACCAGTTCATTCATGTTAGGTTTACCATGTTTTCTGAGATACTAGTGAGATTATCATGTCTTTAACCCATACATTCTGTGAATTCACTTAATTATCCAGCACTCAGATTAAAGATATGGCAAATATAGGGAAATAAAAACACTACCTTGCATACATCCTGAGGTTTATAATCAAGCATGTCATTTGAACACTGGGTCTATCCCCCAAGCATGCAATTCAGTAATGAGACAAGCAAGGTCCTACACATCAGCAAGAAAAATCAAATGCAAGGGTATAGAATGGGTGGTTCCTGGCTCACCATAGTAGCTGTGAGAGAGATCTAGGTGTCCTACTAGACCACTTAAGTATGAGCCAGCGGTGTGCTGCATCTGCCAACAAAGTTAATGCAGTCCTGGGTTGTATCAACAGAGGGATAGTTTCACAATCATGTGAAGTAACAGTACCACTTTAAATTGCAGGGGTAAGACCAGACTTGAAATACTGCATCAAGTTCTGGTCACCACAATACAAAAATGTTTAAAGACCAGTGGTAGGATTCATTTTTTTTTCTGTGGGTGTAGCTTAGTGGATGTGGCAGGAGAAGGATACTATAAAATCTCCAGTCTGAGGTGGTATTTGCCAGTTTTCCAAACTACTCAAAATTTCCACTACCGGTTCTCCAGAATTGGTCAGAACCTTTTGAATACCAACTCTGGTAAAGGCCCTAGAAAGAGTGCAGAGAAGAGCAACAAAGATGACAAGGGATCTGGAAGATAGGCCATATGATGAACAATTGAAGGAATTTAAGTATGCAAAGTTTAACTAGGGGTGATATGATAGCTGTCTTCCAGTACTTGAGGGTTGTCACAGAGAAGATGCAGTTGACCTACTTTCCAAAGCACTTGAGGACAGAAAAAGAAGTATCAGATTATTAAACAGAGATCCAACCAAGAACTATGGAGAAATTTCCTGACAAAGAGAACAACTAATTAGTGGAATGGGTTGCCTCCAGAACTGGGTGCTCAATCATTGTAGATTTTCAAAAAGGCAGATGGGATATCCATTTGTCTGGAATGATAAAGGATCTCCTGCTTGAGCAGACGGTTGGACTAGAATATTTCCAAACTCCCTTCTAACCCTATTATTCTATGCTCTATGTATTTCTTTGCTTTTCTTCCAACTGTGGGAGGGCTTCTAAGGTTATAAATATTGGGCTCCTGCCTTTTTAAACCAACTCTTCCTTTCAAACAATCAATAAAAGATGAAGGAATTCTGACCGTATTACAACAGCTGCTAAATCACAACTACACCATTATTGGTTATTACAGCATCAATGCACCAATAAAAATGGGTTCTTTTGCTTCTTTTGTCCAGTTTCTCCTTCACTTGTGCCTTTATTGACAGTTAACTCACAGAAGAATACAACCATACAAATATATTTAAGAACATGGATTCTTTGTAATAAAAGTTCCACCAGGGTCATATTTAAGCATAAATTATATTGGATTGTTCATTTTTATGCTTGTTTCTCCATTTCTTCAACCTAAGATTATTTTACAGTAACACAACACAAATTCTGATTCTACTCTTCATCATGGAGATATATAGATCCGTTTTGTTAGTTATTTCACAGATCAGAAGAGTTATACAAAACACTAAAATCTACCCAGAATCTATGGGAAATCATATGACCATATATTCTTTCATTCAAGTCATAAGACTTATATTGTACGTTTCCTCTAAAAGCTTAAGGCTCTCTCTCTCTGTGTAGATAGATTGATAGATTAGATAGATAGATAGAAAATAGATAAAAATTTGTACGTATTTTCAAACCTACCTTTGCTGCCTGAAAAACATGAACAAATGAAAAGTTCATTTCCCAGGATCATCCATCTAGACAAAATTCCACGGAATTGAAGTCATTTTAGACAATTTGAAATTTCATGAATAGACTCAAGAAAAGGCCTGAAGCTAGATGACAATCCTAACAAACACATCATGTGAGATTAAATTCAGACACATTCTCTAGAGTTATGGGCTGGATTTTAAATGGAAAGCCCAAGTGAGATATCTTTGATTTTAGCTTAGTGTAAATATACAGTATTAACCCAGATATTATAGATTCTAAAGCCATGGATTGTAGCATAACTTGTGAATCCAATCAATTGTAGTTTATTCAATATTGTTAAACAAATTATAGTTTAGTTTAATTTTCTTAAATTGAATCTACTTCTTTTAAAGATATATCATATTTTGACAGACTTCCACTCAGATTCAGATTACTTGAAAATTCAAAATAAGCCTTTCAATGTGAATCAGTCCCACTTGTATCACTCCCAACAATTATAAGCCCAAGCAGCAACTAAAAGGATTTCATTATAATAATCCCAAGTGGTCTCTCTCAACCAAGTTCACAGTTTCAGTTTGTTACTCCATTCCTTACTGTAAGCTCTTCCTCAAAATTGATGAGTCCCAGCAGGATTAGGACTGGAGTCAAACAGAATTGTGGGATAGTTCTTCAAGGGAGACATCTTAAACTAAATACTTTATCCAAAGTGAAGCAGGAAGAAATGTCAGAGGGATATTGCAAATTGCAAGATAACTAGACAGGCAGAAAAATATGTATTAACCCAAATAAGAACAAACTAATGTTCGTCTAAGCCAAGAAACTCAGTGATATGGGAGATCATTCACATATTTTGAAAGCTTAAAAGCACAGCCATAGACAGGGTAGGAGTAAATGAAGTTGGGGTTCTGAAAGACGGAATGTAATCATTTCTTCCAACCTCACTTTCTAATAAATTGTCCCCTACTCAATATTTTCCACTCAGAAGAATTTTCATAAAATCTCCCACATGGTGTTTGCACGTTTGTCCAATCATAAATAATTAAAACATTGCATGGTTGGCAGGGAATATTCTTGAAAATAACTAGGGAAGGCAGGAACTTGTGGAAACAAACAAAACAAATGAGCAATGTGATTCTGATCTAATTTAATCTTTTCCCTTCATGCTCCACTGTCTTTTTTTTCTTTTTGTTTAAATATAAGGAAGGCAGAAATGGGGCAAATGAGGCAAAATAGTTTAAAAATCACAGCATATCTCTTCTTTCATCCTGAAGTACAACATAGAGATGTGTTAATGTCAATCCATGTCAACCTTTTGCAGTAGCCCAGAGAAGAAACCAACAACATGAGTATTAATATCACCTTTATTGTATGGTTACAGTGAAAGAATATTGCAAATCTGAAAGCATTGCTCCCTCCCTTGTCTTTCCAAGCTAGAGAACTACTGAGGATCTCTTCTGAGACACTTTTTCAACCCTTGTTTCTTCTTCTTTTTCTGATATCTCTTGTCTGACTGTTACCTAGGGTGCAGCAGCTCTTCCTCCTCTCTTACAAGGTTTTTCTGAAAGTCCATTACAATGCATACATTAGGAGATTCATACTTTGAATAATGAAAGATCTTGAGAGTCCCAACTTGTGTAATATTGAGAAGAACTCTTGAGATCTTAACAAACCACTCAAATGTATGATATTCATCCACTTGCTATCTGAAAATCAAACAGCAGTTTGAGTCTTGTAACTCACAAAGATTAGAATTATCCTTTAACAAAAGATACTTATCTAGATGTTTTAAAATTCTACCATATTTTCTGGGATTGATATTTGGATTTGAAAACATGTTCTCACATTGATCTTAACATCAAATGATGCTCAGTCCTAATATGTGCACACCCATAACAACTTGCTCTGATGGCTATATATTATTTCCAATATTATAGACACTTTGTCACTCAAACCAGTTGTTAGGCAACATGAGCAGAAAAGTGCTATTGCACTATTATTTTTGAAAGCTTTCCAACTATATCACCACTGTGGAAATAGAATTAGATATCCCTGAGATCAAATCCAGAACATTTTTCTTATATTCTGAGGTATTCAATTGGTTTCCAGGAGGTTAAGGTCACTTTGAATGCCTTATATCTTAAAAAAATGTCTTCTTTACCAAATTTTTAAAAAATAAATACAAATGCCATGTGCTCCAATTAAGCCTAACAAATAATAATGTAAATAGAACACTAAAGAGTAGCAAATCATCCATTTTAAAAACATTAGTATTCTATTATCCATATATGTTTATTCATTTGCCAAACTCACTCATTATTATTTATCATTATTAGCTAGGACACCACAATGCTATTGCAGAGAAGTAGTTAGGCTGCTAATTTGCCAGCTCTGTTGTAGAACATGCTTGTGTGCTTCCCAAGGTGTGCCAGAGGAGGGCGAGCTGGCTTTGCACCAGAAAAAAAGATAGGCAGCTTTTTCTGCAGCAGCATCCTAGATCCCCTCCCTTCCTGGAGCCGTCATGTAAATGGCCCCTGCAACTGGGAAGGTTCAGAGCCAGCAGGAATCTAACTGACTGCACAGAGCAAAAATTCCCCTTCCCACCAAAGTACTATTTATTTATCTATTTGCATAGAACTTGCTTTCGAACTATTAGGTAGAAAGCAGCTGAGGCAAGGGATGAGAGCTCACCCTGACACACAATGCTAGAATTCAAACCTTCAGGCCATCTTCAGCTTCAGGTTATTCAGCCATCGTGCATCTACACGCACTCATAAGCCTTATGAAGGCAATATAAGCAGCCCTTTGGCTGACGTGTGCTGTAACTTTTCACAGCAATTGTCCCACTCTTTCTTCCATCATTTTAATGGTTTTCTCCATCTTCAAAAAAGCAAAACAAAACTCCTTCTACACTGAATGTCTGCAATGGTCTCAGAATACACATTGATTAAAGCTATGTGTACATGAAGGTCATTATAGAAAGAATGTGTACAATTTTGTTACAGATAAATTTTGTTCCTAATCTCTTAAATAGAATGTTTATACTTGAATCCAAATGTCAGTGATTTTATTTATATTTATTTGTTAGATTTCTATCTTCAAGAGCTCTAGCCAGCTTACCTGGGGATCTCCCTTTATTTTGTTCCCATAAAGGCAAATCTGTGAGGTAGATTGACCTACGAGAGAGCAAGTAGCCCAAAGTGACCCTATGCATTTTTAAGTCTGAAGGCAAAAGAGAAAATAATTCTCTCACATCTTACTTTAAATTACAATACCACACTGATTCTGTTTTAGATCTTTTATGACTGTTTCAAAAAGATAACAGGTTCATTTAATCATCCTTTTATGTATTTTGGGTTTTTTAAGTGACTAATTTTTGGTAGGGCATATATTAAACATTGCTCTAGATTGTTTTCTGATTGTCAAAAACAATCAGAATCATGTCCTACAGATCAAGAGTTCAATTTAATAGAACAGATAGAGTAAAACACAGATCATCCCACTTTTGAATAACCCATTCAGTTAGAGTCACCATCTGATTTATAGACTAGGTCAACTTTCCTTAACCTACTGTTGCAATTCCCAAGATTTTTAGAAATTGAAATCATTTTATCTGAATAATGTCCAGATTGCAAAAAGCTGGTTTAAAGGATAACTCTTTTATGGCTTCATCTGGATCTCACCCAAATAAGAATTTGAGCTTCAGAAATGACCATATTTTTTTTAAGTGTACAAACAGAAATGGAACCACAAGGTAGTCAGGTCCAAATACCTTTTAAAATAATCAATGGGCCACAGTTAACTCGATGGAACAATAGGAAAGGTGAATTCAATTGACAAACTGCATTGCTCTCTCCATGGTCCTATTGATCTTTTCCTTGACTATACCAACCTTTCTGACTGAACAGACTAGTTATGGTAGAGGCAGCAGCAGCGGGGAAAGAGGGTTTCATGCATGCACCCGCTATTTGCGTATCCTGCTTCTCAACAGGTCATGGACCTGTACTGGTCTGTGGATCTATTATACCAAAGCTCATTGTATTTGAGCCTATTTCCTTATGGCTCCCTGCTGAGCCAGGGCAGTTGGCACTGGACTTGGATATATAGGAAGGCAGACTTAGGTGGGTTTCCTAGCTTTCCATAGCCTGTTAATCTTCATCCAGAATTTTTTTTCCTCTAAAATACAATCAAACTATAAGCCATAGAACATAAGCAACTAGGGAAGTAACTTTGAGATTGTTAGAAGAGCAAAGCAAGTTGTAGAGCTATCTTGAAAAACAAATTATTCCCAAACATAAATCTTGTAAATCAGTTGTAAATCTTGCCCAAAAGTGTGTGTGAATCTGGAACAGAATCATCTTGAAATTTTACATTTCAGTATTTAGAATTTAGTTTCAAATTTATGATAATCTATTGAGCTAAAGGATTACCTCTGCAGTTCTGACTAAAAGTCCAATTTTTTTTTTAAGCCAATCTGTTCTTGGCCAATGGTGAGAAAAAATAATTTGCAACTATTAGCAAAGGTATAACAATAGTGTGATTAAAAACCAAACAGATAATAATTATGGAACATAAAATGTTCCAAATAAAGACTAAAACAAGGAAATGAAAACTGGTAAAAATTCTAAAATATAGCTAATACTTACAGTTTGAAAATTTTTGAAATAATTAGTTTCAGTAATTTCTTCAAAGAAAAAATCTGGGAAATCATAACTTCATGAAAGTACTTCAAAATTATTATATATTGACAATGCCTTCATTAAATTATAATATATATTCTCAAGAATACCCTAATCTGAAATATACTTAAATCTGCAATAGTTAGTCCTCAACTTACAATCACAATTGAGCTGAAAATTTATGTTAACAAGTAAGAAATTTGTTAAATGAATGTTATCCTATTTTATGACTTTTCTTGCCATACTTGTTAAGTGAAACACTGCAGTTGTTAAATTAATACCATAATTGTTAAGAGAATCTGGTTTCCCCATTGACTTTGCTTGTCAGAAAAATGCAAAATCACATGACATTGCAACTGTCATGACCCTGGGACATTGCAACCATCATAAAAGTGAGTCAGTTGTCAAGCATCCAAATGTATCAGATGACCATGAGGATGCTTCAACAGTCATAAGTGTGAAAAATGGTCTTAAGTCATTCTTTTTCATTTTTTGCTGTTTTAATTTCGAAAGGTCACTAAATGAACTGTTGTAAGTTGAGGACTACCTGTATATAGATAACTTGTGGAAATGAAGCGACTGGAACCTTAATCATTGGGTAAAAAAAATAATTTCACATCATTGTCAGAAACACATTTTGGATGCTGCTTACATGCTGCTTAGGGAGTTCTGGGAACTGAGGTCCACACATTTTAAAATTGTTGAGATTGAGATCGACTAGTCTAGGAAAACATTTGCAAATCTGTCAGGACTGCATTAAGTCCTATCGTTGTCAAGAGAAAAGTAATGTTGTGATAGAGAAAAGCTGCTCTTACCTGATCCCGGATCCTGTCCTGTTGTCCTCGAATTGCTAAGGCATGCTGTGGGTATTTGTTCTTTAAGTGGTCCATGAATGCATCCCTCTTGCGTTCCATCTCAGACTTCTGGAGCCCTGTAAGGGCTTCTAGACTCTGGGCAGCAATGACAGTATGACGACGTTCTGAGGTGTGCACCAACCCTACGTTGGAGAAGCGTCGTGTGCCGTTGCCCAGGGTGCGATATTCCCGTGGATATTCTGCATCATCTGCTGAGATCATGTGGGCGCTAGTCCTCTCAGGATCTACGCAAATTTTGGAGGAGGGAAGGAAAGCAGAGAGGGAGTCAGGGCATATTTCCACTTATCTCAATAGTAAAGAAAAGGAACCAGGGATGCTTGATGGGAGAAATTTAGTAAGGGTAAGAAGAAGAAAAACCAATCATGGGCTTAAATCGGGTTTCCATTATATTAAATCCTCCCTCCCTATCCTAGATAGGGCAAGTCAGAAAGAGTGCCAATCAGCTGCTCACATGAATTTCATTTTGGTAAGTGACCAACTATCTCACCCATGGAACGAAACATTTGATTTTGCATTCTCATTCCAGGATGTAGGCAGCTTCTGCACAAAGTCACATACATTTCTGACTTTTAAAGTCATGGGTAGATTTTAGGTTTTATTCAGAGTTTAGTTTTGAGCCGAAATAGATTAGAAATTGAGGAACAAGGAATTTATTCCTGTCACTTTTGACTCCAAAGTGATTTTCAGGAAATTTCTAGGGTGAAAGGGAGAAGATGTTTGTGGGAATTGGGCAGAAAAGGCCGTCATCCTTGAAAAAGACGAGACAATAACAACAAGACAAGTACTGGGGGGTCACAAAGACATCAGAACTGCTCCAAAGGAGCTAAAATTAAAACATAAATGGTCAAAAGACCTTAATAGAGGATGACGGCCCAAGTACCCCTTCTGTGCAGAAGAGGTAGCAAGACGGCAAAGACAGACAAGTATTCTGAAACAGCAAATACAGAAAGAAAAAAACTGAAATAAAACAAAATGCAGATTACTTATAGGAGAGGAGATTGTAAGGAGTACTACACTGAAGTAAAGAAATACATAATTTCTTAAAACAGGAACACCTGCTTCCTCAAAGGGAATACTTATTCAGCTCTTACGAGAGCAGAGCTAGGCAAACAATCATACTTCTATCCCAAATATATTTACTCATACCAATGGGATGGGGGGGGGAACCATAAGTCTCATAAGCTACCCAGATATAAAGAATTATGTCACCCATCACCTCAACTCCCCCACTGAAATAAACAGTATCTATAATGATAGTAGTGATATAAAAAGATATTGGAGATTTGTAGATAGATTCTTGCTTTAGTGACAATGCTATAATGTGGGGAAAGGCAAAAGTAAACCATGATTGTATTTTACAAAGAAAACCACCCAGATTAAAAAGAGAGAGCTTGCGAGAGAAAGTGATTGATGACATTGTGCTGACTAATGGGCCCTCAATGTGAATGGCATTCAATATGATAGTGAGGAAGAGCTGAGGCCTTTCAGAATATTAATAGTATTTATGATGCATCTAGATTAAAGCCTTTGGGAGGTCTAGTTGATATTGCTTCTATGAAGTTAAAAAATGTGAAGCAATAGAAATAGATTGTGAACATAAAATATAAGAAAAATGAACATAAGAATAGTTAAGACAGTGAAATATAAAGTGAATTAATTACACACTTACATCTTAAGCACCAGCAAATAGAACTGAAATCAGACATTTTAGTCAGTTCATACTGTTTATTAAGGGCACAAAAAAGCTATTTGCTTACACAGTCAGGAAGGATATCAAAGACAGGACTTGGGCACAATGCAATCAGTCACTAGTAACAACAGTTAAACTTCATGGATAACCTTTTAATATGATGGTTATCTAAGTTGATGGTCCAATCAGTGAAGTTGAAGAAGAGGTTGACAAGAATATGCAAACAAGATGTATTGCTTGAGGGTAAACACTGGAATGACAAGTTGGAAATAGTAAGGAGAAAAACATAGTATGGCCTCAGAAACAGAAATAAAGTAGGGAACGACTTAAGAGTTTCTGCCAAGCCAATTATTTCTTCATTGAGTTTATAACTGATTCAAAGAATATCAAAAAAGGAGGGAAAGTTTGCTCAACTTCTGTACACTAGAAGGTAGTCCAGTCATGAAGAACATCCAGATGAACTAATTCTTCTTTACGTTTACAGTAAGAGAATCTTGAAAGTTGAAAGCACATTTCTCACCTGCCTTTACAGCCCAAGAAACTAAGGAGGATCATTCTGAGACATTTACCATGCCCATGTTCTTGCTTCAGGCTAAGATGCCTGTTACTGAATTATTATCTTGGAATGTGGCCTTTCCCTGTCTCCCAAGGTCATTTCCACATACCATTACAATCCTTAGATGTTGCCTATTTTCAAGAAACTCTAGTGATAAATGATGATCAGCATTCTAGTCATTGTCAAATCAGAAATAGGGCAAACTATAGAAGAAGAATCAGTAAAGGTTGTAACCAAACCATACCAGCCAATCTCGAAAACAATTCCGTGGCCGAGATACTATGACAAATTAATCAAAATACCAATAACAAAGAAAATTAGTTTAACAGAGTATGCAGTTCATCACATAATATCCTTAATTTTCTTGCTAGCAAAATAGTGTTTGGGATTAGAGTTTGGGATTACATGGAAAGGGAAATACCAGATGATCAGGTTGGTTTTAGAAAAGGCTGAGGAACAAGTGATATTATCGTTGGTGCATGTTAGATACAGTAATTGAGAAAGCCAAGGGATACCAACAAAGAAGTAAATATGGTATATGTTTTACTGATGGTAAAAAGGCCTTTTATTTTGTCAACTGGATCAAGCTGTGTAATATCCATAGGAAAATGAGAATTTCAAAATATCTCACTGGCCTTGGGCAAAACCTGTGAACAGGATAGGAAACTACTGTTTGGACAGAACGTGGCAAAACAGACTGGCTCTAGTTTGATAACAACTAACTTTACACACACACACACACACACACACACACACACACAGGTTTATTTGAAAAAGATGAGGATACCTCTGCTGTGCTTATGACACTACTCTAATAACTGAAAATGTAAATGGGTCTGGGATTAAATATAAAGAAGACCAGACATATGACAATAGGTACAGCTACCAACCTTAGAATTGACAATGAAAATGGAGTAGGTAATTTCTGCCTTTCTCAGCACAGATAAAGAAATATATCAGGATAAGGAAGGAAGGAAGGAAGGAAGGAAGGAAGGAAGGAAGGAAGGAAGGAAGGAAGGAAGGAAAGAAAGAAATTTGTGTCATGCAGACTAGGTTCATACAACATGATAATAAACTAAGTTAAAATGGAGGTTGATAGCTTGAGGTTCAGACTTTTGTGGAAATCTTCTATTTTCTTAGAATGTCATGATAACCATCTTTTTGAGACATTGAGGCCAATGTTTTTTTGAGACATTGATCATCAGGATTTGTAAGTTTTATCTGGATAGTTGTGAGGCCTTTTCTTCTCTCATCATTTCACCATGTGTATCTAAAAATAATATACTTATAGAAGAAGACAGGAGTGCATTACTATTTGTTCAAAGATCTCATCATTTACTGTGTATGCTTTGATATAACATGGCTATGTAAACAAACAAATTATGAAATCACTCTAGTTTAAGATTTATCATGTTATCTGAACCCATGTTATCTGATCCACTGTCCCATATATTTGGAACTTCCCTTATGAACATTACATGCCAGGATGGTGACAGAACAAAACAGAGAGAAGCATATGACATTGAAATCTGTTGATAATGAGTAACTGAAGGGAAAGATCAGTAATCCACAGTTTGTATAGCCTGCCCTTAGTGCAAGGATGGGGAACTATGGCCGTTTTATGACTTGTGGACTTCAACTTCCATAATTCCTGAGTGAGCCATGCTGGCTTAGGGATTCTGAGAGTTGAAGTCCACAAGTCATAAAGGGGTCATAGTTTCCCACATCTGCCTCAGTGCAGTGCAGTGCACAAAACCACTCTTTTTATTAAACAAGGCAGAAAGATTCAATTTCTATGCCCATCACACTTTCACAGAGACTTTAAGTCTAAAGAAATAAGTACATGTGTTAGATTGTGAATAATTAACACCTATTTTTGCAACCTTGGAAAAATGGCTATTAATTATGCCATTCAACTTACTAGAAACCTGAGGAATGTTTCAAAGCAGGTGTCAGTCCACAGGCTAGATCATTTCCCCTAAAAAAATATGACACCCTAGCAGCAGCACTAAATGTTATTCAAAATACAATGAAAAAAATATAATCATACTTTAATTGGCTAAGAAAGAAACAACTATTTAGGCTGCCAAGAACAACATTTTTCTTCTAGATTTGCTATTATATTTAACAGTGTACTTTTTTTTTCTTGAAATCCCTTCCTATTTTAAGAAATTAGAACTTTTGTTTATGTGGGTTATATTGATCAATACTTACCATATTAAAAATTAAAAGTGGTGCATTTGCTTCCACTACCACTTCTGATTACTGCTTGATGGGATTTTACCAATGCACTTTTTGAACATAGACTGGCAAATAGTTTTGATTTTGCAGACCCCCCTCAGAGGGTCTTGGGGAAACACTGGGGGTCCTAAGACCACACTTTAGCATTATTTCCAAAGCAGGATTTCCTGACAACAATAATATTATGACCTCCTTGTAAAGTATATTTCTGCTATGAGGACAGTAATATAGAAAGACAGTGGTCCCCAGGAATATAGAAATTAGTCATACATGTATGGTCTATTTATGTCTTTGGGAATCATGCAGAGCAGAAGTTGTGTTCAAGCATCTCCAGCTAGTCTAAGAAACAATAATCTGTTCACACATGTTGCTAGGCTACATATTATTAAACTATTGGCAGATTCAGATATAATACTAAATTTCTGCTTACCAATCTCGATATGCAAAGAGAAGTACTAAAATTTCGGATGCATTTTTTTAAAAAAAATGGGTGGGAGAATAAGGATAACTATGGGAGAAAATAGCTTCTTAGAACAAAGCTATGTGCAAGAAAAAATGTTGGTTTTAAAGATGGAGAATAAAATTTTGTGGTGTCAATAGCTCTTAAAAATGCATACTGAACAGAATCCTCCGTGACCTCCATTGGCTCAGCCTATGCAAAATGGGATTGCAACTTCAAGAAAGGTAACTGTTAAATTTTTAATTGCTTTAATAACCTGAATAAAAATTTATGAGTTAGTAGCTTTCAAACAAAGCAGTTTCAGCAGTATATGATCTGGTTCCCAGAGAGCACTAAGTGAACAGTTCCCAATGTTTTCTTTAATGTGGACCTCCATATCATCCATGAAAGGTTTGGAAGACATTCATATAGGCCAGGGGTTGGCAGTATTGTGTCTGCAAACACTGTGGCCCTTGACTTCAGGTGATGCTTGCAGCCTCCAACTTTTTAAAAAATGCAATGGTTGGAATCATACAAGATTCCTCAAACTGCCAAGATTTTAGGGTTTCTGCCTAAACTTCTAAGAATTTGAATGAAAAGTTTAAAACCTTATTTGATCACTCAAATTTGAAAATATTTAATAGCTGCCTCTTTCTCTCCCTTCCTCCGTCCTCTGTGTGTTTGTACCAAGAACCATTCTAGTATTTTTAACAACCACACCTGTTGTGAGATCACAGGTAGAAATAGTTTTATGGTTATTTGTGTCCTGTGCATCTTGCTATTGTAATTTGCAAAAAAATAAGTTATAAATGAGCCATGCCAATTATGGTGTATTCAATTAATCACAGTTAATAAAACCATGATTTAATGTAATGTTTGTGCAATAAATGTGTCTATGTACATGTAGTGCAACTAACTATAAATTATAACCATAGATTTGACTAAGCAGATTATTGTAACAATTATTACATCTTCAAATCTATTCAATATATTATTTGTCAGTGGTTTTATATTCTTTGCAAATGTTTGAATGTCACAAAATCCACAAGATCCTATTTCTATCTTGTTGATTTCATCTTCTAAGAATAGCACTAGCTCAGTGTCAAAATAGCCATTTGCAATAATATACACTTTCAAAATATCCACTTGCTCTAATAGAGAACTTCAGCTAGAGCTGCAATAAAGAACTAGTAAGACAAAGGTTCACAAACTGGCAAAAAACAAAACAAAAAAAAACACACAATCCTTTTACCTCCACTGTGTGGAAATGTGGGGGCAGAAGGAAGGGTCAAGCACCTTCCCCAATTTAACAAGGCAGTAAAAATATTGGAGATCTGCTAGACTGCACTGAAGAATAAGAAAGATTGCCTTTATAATAAAATCATCTTCATGCTAAGTGTTCTTTTTTAAAAATGTTATATGTAAAAAATTGCAGAGGACACTCTGAGGCATATCATTCTACTTCATAGCACAGTTAAACACAGCTAAGCAATTTTGCCTAGGATTTAACCATTATTCTAAATCTATCTTCACATTGCAAATAGCAGATTCCAGTATGGCACATTGTTTGTTTGTTTGTTTGCTTGTTTGAAGTGGCAGACTGAATGTTACTAGGCTTGCAAATATTCCCATCTTTCTGCTGTTCAAAAAATTTCTGTTTTTGGTCTCTTTGAAAGCTATATTATCAACATAGCCATCTTCATCTCCTTTCACAGCTCTATTTCTTTATATTATGGCTTGGCTTGTCAGTGTTGATGGAAGTGGTCTTGGTGGTTCCTTGATTAGGCTCTGTTATTTACTGTTAGCTTGTTTGTCTGAATTGGTGGTTTCTTGATTTGGGGTCTTTCTTGTTTCTTGCTTGTTGGCTTAGTGCTAACCTCAGTATTAATCTCTATTCATCTGGATGTTGACTGCTGGCGAGGAGATATTTTGGCCAGAGAGCACCAATGATTGCACAGTTCAACTCTGAGCTACAAACATTTGCTTCTATCAATATTAAAGTATGTGGCCAGTTTGATGTCACTTATGTCTGGGGTACCTTTGGTGACCCAAATGCTCTGCCAGTGGAAACAGACTCCCGGTTTCCCTTTTTGGCTGCGAGCTCCATTTTCGCTGGCAGAGGCACCACGGACCGGTCCTTTGGTGTTTCCAGGGCAGCCCCACAGGCCAGATCTAAGCACTCTGCAGGCCAGATCCAGCCTGCAAGGCCTTGAGTTTGACACCCCTGCTGTAAAGCACCATCCGGAGAAGGGTCAATCTGAGGTCTATCAACAAGTTTAGGGACTTGCAATCTGAAGAAGCTCTCAAAATTTTAGATTGTTTTCATTTGTTATACTGTTATAATTGCATTTCTGAAAGTAAATTAAGTTTTTCTTCCATGAATCTCAATATTAAGATATGCTTCTGCAGGCATCAATACCTTCTGTTCAAAGAGGACTCTTCCTCCTTTTGTGATGGATTTTTTATGCATCTTATTTGCCGTTCCTGCCAAATTTAGTTGTCACATAGCCTTATTCTCTGTTGTACTTGCCAAATAGGGCCTCTACAGGATCCCTTAGCTTAGGGCCTCACTAAATCTAAATTCAGCTCTGGCTCCAAGCTATCACCTCTCTTCCTCCATACCCCTATTAATCACTCTACTGCAAATACAAAAGAATGTCACATACAATATACTGCCACATACATTTTATTGCCTACATGTCTGTCCAACTATCGTCCTGCTGACAAGCTTAACCAATTCATTGAAAATGATCTTCTCATACAGAGAATCAGATGCAAAACTGGTTAAATTCTTGTCAATTTTACTTCATGGTTCTAGTTATGAATTGATTATTTTACTTTATAACAATCTGCCTTGCCCAAAGTCATCTAAAAATTGACAGCTTAAAAAGAATTTAAAAATTCTCCAATCCTTGCCAGCACTGATTTACAACCTACTTTTATTTTGTCTTTCACAAAATAATCTCTTAGTATGTGAAATTAATAATAATGAAGAAAGTAAAGAAATGTTGTTGTGGACAAAAATAACTGTCAAAAATGAAACTCTTTGCTGCATCATTGCATAATATCATGTTTCACTTCTTTCCTAATTAATAAACTTCCACCATGTCTTTTCATTAAGCGGATGAGAAAACACAAATGAAAAATTAAAAACAAATCCAGAAGGATTAAGAGAAGTGGAAGAGTTTTTCATTCTGCCTTGCAAATAACTAAATATTTAGCATGGAAGAAGGTACCCACTGACATAAATGGAAATTGCCCTCCTACAGTTAAATCATAGTGGAGGAGTGTGATTTTTTAATAGAGATGTGACATGGGGGAAGGAGAAGATTGCCCATTAGCCTTGAACATTATGCTCTCACGTCTTAGGAGTTGCTATTGTTGGAGAGGAAAAAAAAATCTGATATCATTTAATGCATTCATCCATATAACATCAGGTCTATTTTGTGCCCAAGTTTTACACTCCAAACATAAACTTTTTCAGGTGTAACGGTGAAATGTCCTTCCAGTTTTAATTCAGGCATTTAGGAACTCCTAATTTAGAAATGTTCGTTAAAAACATAAAAAGAAAAATGCTGAGAGGTGTAAAGTAACTGAGAGATACAACTAGTTGCAAAATACAAACAACATAAAGAAGCAGCAGAAACATTCATTTACTGACCTATCTATTTTGTTTAATCTCATTTATATCCCATTTTCTTCAGGAGCTCAACTCAATAGGTCTGGAGATTTTCTCTTATTTTATTCCAGCAAGCAAGCAAGCAAGTAAGCAGGACTGAGAGATAGGAATTGCCCTGCAGTCAATTCCATAGTCTAATGGGATTCCATGGTCCTTTAGGACATTTTAACTTCTATGTCACACTGGTCCGCAAAATGAGATCAAATGTGACGTGAAAGTAGGGTAAGCCAGGAATACTTTCCACATGGTCAAGTATAGTCTTCCTTAACTTGGTGTCCTCCAGATACACTGGATATCAGGTCTAAGGATTTCCTAAATACTTAGCCTTTCTTTGTGGAATCCAAAGAAAGCATTAACTGGAAAGCATTAAAGTAGAGAAAAGATAGTCTACAATGTTCATAACAATAAGTGCAGATATAGTAGGATTGTTCTCACATCTTCCACTTCTTACTTCTATGTGGAGTAAATCTACAAAGCGCCCTAATGCACTCCACAGAAGTGGGGGAAAGGCCCAAGGCAAATAAACTTGTTCTTAGGCAGTTAAGTTCATATCAAGAGGAGAGAGATTCTGGATTTTCGGATATTGGATTTCCATTAGCCCTACTTGAATTTTTTTTCCTCCATAGCCTTCTTAAGGGCAATATAAGGTTAGGCTAAAAAAAAGGGAGCATCGTAGTTGGAGAATTTGTTATGAAAATCTTTTTCCATCAAAGCTCATCCGTGGCCTCCCTGAATGTGTTCCATTTTCCTACCATGCAATTTTATGCTTTCGGAAGGGTAGCTATGTCAGTTTGTTTCACCAGAAACAACAGAGGGTCTTTTGGGCCCTAAAATTCTCAACAGATTTATTATGGCAGGTTTGTCTAACTGCCATAAAGGGCTCAATCAACAAAAGCTAATGTTACTAAATGTTTAAGATGCGGCAACATGTTTTTGTTGTTTTTTTAGTCTGCACTTGCTACTGAATTTTAAATGGATGTATTTATTATTGAGAGCTACTCCGTTCACACTGAACATCTATTTCACAATAGAATAATAAACATTTTTCTTTGTCAAATATGTAGATTTTTCCATCAGCTCAATTTTAATAGTTTTGATTTTTGTTTAATTGATTCTATTTCGTTTAGCAATTTTATTGATGATTGCTTTATTGCATTTTTTGTTGTTTTACTTGCATTTTTTGTTGTTTTACTTATTTTGTGGATTTGACAAGTTATTGAAAGGTAGTATGAACTAAAAGGTAATTACATACCCAACAGTGCTCCTCTGCATGTCTCAAACACCTATTTTTAAAAGTCCTTTGCACAAAATTGCTGTACCAAAACAAGCCATACATTATACTTTCACTGATAGGCCTCTATAACTGTATCACTTAAAAACCATAGAATTATATATTTTCCTCCTTAATGGATTTTTGTGGGGTAAAGGGGGAAAAAAGGAAAAATAGTAGGAAAACACAAGAAGACTGCTAGTGGGGTGACAATTAAAAATGGCATTACAATTATATGAAGAAAGTCAAGTAGTTTCCCAAGGAAACTGTCATCTCAATATTTCTGTAGGCTTCTGAATTTTCTCTGTGGGAGATATCTGTGCAGATTTTCAGTCATCCAGGTCATGGTTGTCCCAAAGGTGCGTTTTCAAGAGGCAACCAGAAAGTCTAAGCACCTTTGGAATATCTCTGTGAAAGAGTAATAAAATAATCTCAAGTCCTCTCTGGATTCTAAACTATGAATCTTAAAGAAAGCTTATTGGAAGAAAGCTTTCTGCCTTTGATACTAATCCACCCCCACCCTAAACTAACCGCAATTCTTCTGTTTTCATCGGTGCCATATTTTGTGAACGGCTTTGAATCCCCGTCATGTTTATTGAGAGCCAACTAATGATTAAGGTATCAAGCTAGAAAATTGGAGACCATGAATTCTAGTCCCACCTTAGCTATTAAAAACAGCTGGGTGACCTTGGTCCAGTTACTCTCTCTCTTATATTATTGTTGTGGAGAAAATAGCAGGAGGATGGTGTATTAGACATGTTTGCTGCCTTGAGTTATTTGAAAAAATAATGAAGGCAGGATGCAAACAAACAGACAAACAAACAAACAAATAATATTGTTCTTGTTCCTATATCACTATTATGTCCCAAAGGTGCATGCCTTAAAACCTCTGCCACATTCTGAAATGGCTCTTGTGCACTAACGCTCAAGTTGTATGATAGTTTTTAAAAGAGTAGGATAACCACCCTCCAACCCGATAAATTATGGCAGTTCTGCTATTTACCATAGGAGCAAAACAAATTGGACGTTAGAGGAGATTTATTGATATGCAGGATGACTGTGGACTCAGTTGAGAATCCTTGTGGTAATTATTAAGTGGATCATTTGAGCAGTGAAAAAAAATCCTTTTAAATTATGGGGCTTAAGAACTGAAAAGATAAACAAAGCAACATGCTTATATCACATTTCCACAAATTATCTGATATTTCTTGGTCTAAAAGTATACTTATTCTTTGTCTTCCTGCAAACCAGGCATCTATCTTTAATATTACTAAAGCAGGAAAATGGGACGGGCAAATAATAACGTGCTGGAATGGCTAGGTGGAAGAGAGGAACTCAAACATTTTCTGGGTGGGTTCTAAAATAGTTATAATTTCATTTTTATTCCAGTAGGGATGATTTATTTGTCTAAACCACATGGAATACATCATGCAGCTAAAATTTAGTGGTAATAAAGAGCAAACGAGAAGTATTATTCTATTTTTACACTTTCAGTCAAACTCAGCTCCTAAATTATATAGATTCATCAGATTAAACATACACCTCTATGCCTGTTGTTATAGAAGATAAACAGGCTAAGTCTGAGGTAGGGATACACATGTGATCAGTCTAGAATCAGTAAATAAGTCAATTCCCATCGCCCAGTTAATTTCATTTAGCAGCAATTTGGCTTTACCATTAGTAGACCATTTTTGTGTGTATAGGAAACATGTAATAAACTCTTTGTGCTTTGAACTTAATTTATCTTTCCGGTTACTTGTGCCTGACAGTTGTCCTTCAAGTTTGTTGGCTTTTAGCTATTTTCACACTATATATTTTTGTCAAACATGTTGTTTTCATTAAATTTGAACTCTATTATAGGTTGCGTTTTAATGTATTTCTAAAAAAATACTACGAAACTGTAGAATCCTGAGCACTATTTTACAAACAATAATGAATTTGCCAGATCTATTTATCAGAGACAAAAATAAATTATTATTTGAGAATAAAGGTAAAGGTTTCCCCTGTCCAATGATGTCCAACTTCTTTGTCTATTCATCTCCATTCTTAGCTGAGGGAGTCCAAATTGTCCAAAGACATTTCCGCTATCATGTGGCAGGAGGACTGTACACCGAGGCATATGGAAGTCTGTTATCTTCCCACCAAAATGGGACTTAATTATATGCTCACATTTGCATGCTTTCAAACTGCTAGGTGGGCAGGAACCAGGGCATCTCAGCACATGGTGCTCAAGTCATGAGAACCTGGGCTGTCAGTTTTCCAACTGATCAGCTTAGTTTTTTAACTGTTGAGCCATTGCACCCCATTTATTTGAGAATAAAAATTTTCAATTGTTCAATTTCCTTTCTGCTTACCTTTTCTGTAAACATAAAAATGACAGACGTTTCTTTTTTCCATTTTCCATTTACTTTTTCTGCATTATAGATGCTTTTTCCATTCAAATTTCAGAAATGGAGTTAAGACGAATGAAAGCATTCATAAAAAGGTAGATAAAAATATAAGATCACAATCTGGATAGAGAGGAAGAATTGCTCTTGACTTGGTTCATTCCCTGTGGCTGAAGTGATTGTGCTGTTGCCATTTGTTAAAAAATACTCTCACAAGATAAGCAGTTTTGTCAAGAATTAACTCTAGAAATGCCAGTTAGCCCAGATGACTACTGGCATCCAGATGCTCACAACAAATTAGAAACAGGGGCAAAGTTGGTATCCTACATTGGACTGTTGGATGGGTAAGAAAACAGCTTCAGAAAGCAAAGTATCTCCTGGATGGTGGTTGTTGACTAACATACACATTGCCAATAGCACCTAAGTCAGAGAAGATGCAAGTATCAAGTTCCAGAGCTGAAATAGGTTACAAGAAAGGTCTATTTTTCAAGGTTGGCAAATTGCACTGGCTGTAGGAAAAGGTTGAGGGCTTTAGAGCAGAGGTCTCCAAACTTGGCAGCTTTAAGACTTGTGGACTTCAACTCCCAGAATTCCTCCTTCAGTCATGTTAGCTCAGGAATTCTGGAAGTTGAAGTCCACAAGTCTTAAACTTGCCCAGTTTGAATACCCTTGCTTTAGACCAGATCTGGGTATTTTATAGCTGCCAGGCCTCTTCTGCCTTTTTGGCTGTTCCTGTGAGATCAATTGGAAATTAGAAATAAAATGTAAATAAATGTATGCCATGCGTGCAGTACAACACTGCATCGCTTTTATTTTGAAGGCAACTGCGTCTTCTTTTTCAATTTGTGCATGCGTGCCTACACACCTTCACAGCTCTATTGGATTAACCCTGCACAGCAGTCTCAGTTTCTCATGTGGCCGCTTGGGAAAATTAATTACCTACTTCTGGTTTATAGGCTCACTATTCTAATGATTGCCAGGAAGCAACTGACAGTGTGCGTGTGGACACAGGGGAAAGAGGAGAAGGTGGAATTGCAAATGTATGTTCAGTATGTCTTTTAACATTGGCTTAGAATAATCTGTTCGATTATTCTAAGCCAATCCACTAAACTCACACGGGGGAGTTTAACCTTCCTACCCTGGTATAAAACCATATATGTATTGCTATATACTCAATTAGAAACCTTTTTTCCTCTTATCCTTAATTTACAACATGAGCAAAATTACAACATTAGTTGTAAGGGGAAAGAATTAATTTTCTATCTCACTCCTCACTTCTCTCAATTCTCTGAGATTACTCAGCTGATCAGCAGGCAATTCCTAGCAGTAGGAAAAGCAAGGCTTTAACCACACCCCTTTATCAGCAGGAGACACTGCAGGTTTCCTAAAATTAGACTGCTGCTTGAATACAACCTGCCTGCATTGGGATGCACTTTCCTGAATTAAAGATAAAAGCAAGGACATATTTATTGGAAACTGAAAAATGATAGGAATCGTGTATAAAAGCACACATATAAAAGGTACAATTGAGAGATACATAGTCCCCAAAGCCTATCAGAGAACACATACATGATAACTAGGAAATAAATATAAATTATTCCATAGTAAAAGATTTTTGTGCCTTTTTTCCCATGGTATCCAAGATATATATATAACATATGATTGTCCTGCACAACAGCTGCTTAAATTCATATTTCTTTAATATCTAGGCAAACTAGAAGTAGTTTTCGACTTACAACCACAATTGAGACTGGAATTTCCATTGTAAGTTGATGCAGTTGTAAAACAAGTCATCACATAACTGGACTCAATTTTATGATTGTTTTTACAGCATTTATTAAGTGAATCACCATGGATGCTTAATGAATCATACAATCATTAAGCAAATCCAGCATTTTGAATTGATTTTGGTTGTCAGCTGGAAAGTTGCAAATTGTGATTATCTGAATATAAGACTCTGCAACCATCATAAATGTGTAAGCTAGTTGCCTGTTGTCCAGATTGAATCACATGACTACAGAAATGATGCAAGAGTGATAATTTTGAGGATGGGTTGTAAACTCCTTTTTCCAAGGCCATTGTAATTTCAATGTGTCTTTAAATAAAGAATTGTAAGCTGAGGACTATTGCACTTGCCATGTTTCACATCTGGCTGCATCCATCAAGGGTTGTACATCAAGAACTACATGCAATTCATGAGCTCTATCTGCCCCACTCTTTTTAATAGATTCAATTATTTAGTCAGATGAAATTTGAAAACATTTTTCCTAAATAAACCTTATATAGTTGGAGGAAACAGTGTGCCTAGTTAAAAATAGGACCGTTTTGGGCTAGAGCTAATATATAATAATATAGTGATACAACAGATACCAAAAATACAAATGATGGAGTAAATGTGTGTTATAATCAGAGCTAACTGTCTAAAGGAAATATGCCAAATTAATGAACAACTCTTCATGCAAATACAAGTGGGTCTCATATGCAAAACTCACTTGACCTTTTATGGATTGACAAACAACAAATCCAAGTGTGTCATTGAATAATGTGTGATATCAACTTCTCTATCAAGATAATTCAGGAAAGACTTCATTGGAGAAGTGATTGAGGAAAACTGAAGACTCAACAAGTCACAAAAATGGAACTGTTTTCTGCATAAGAAATGAATTGAGATAAAGATTAGAGGGCAAATAACATCTGGTAACAGATGAGCTTGAATTGTATGGAACAATAAAAATGTTCCATATACCCAAGACTTATTGTTGGCCTTCTGGAGTTGGAATTCCTTCCTCTTTTTTAATTGGTAAAAATTGCTTTAGAATCCTCTACTCACTACAAGAAGTTCAGTAGCAATGCTCTGCTTTGTTTTCATGTGCCTTAATAGATTCTTTGTCTTGGGAAGAAATTGTGCTCACAAAGAGAAACAACATGCAAAAACAGAAAGGGAATTCAGGGGACTTGAATGGGGTGGGGGGGAGGGGGGAATGAAACACCTCTGGTGAAGAAACAGTCAGATTTCCCTAAATTTATAAATCATTAAGAATGATAGCTATAGAATGGATGTAAGAATTTCCAGACAGTTGTTTATGAATGGAACACATTGCTTTGGAAAATGATGGACTCTTCCTTGATAAGATTTTTAAACTAAGATAAGAATGCTTTGCTAAGAGGTCAAGCCATACAAGTTTTGAAGAAGGATTAGCTTTGCTTTGCTGTGCATTCAGGTTTAACAGATGGCATTTGGGGGCTGAACTGTTATACTGTTAGTATAAACTAGCAGCAAGGAGAAAGTAGATCCAGGCCTGATAGTAAACCTCTAGAATGATTTGCAATAGGTTCGTATTTTTGACTTTAGCCAATTAATAAGAAGATTCTTCTTTTTAAAAAATTAAGAGACCATCTTGTTTATATGCAAGAACTTTTTGCTCTGCTCTGCTCTTGAAAATATGTTCCCTTGTTATATATTTGCACAGGTATCTTGTTCCTTAAGTTAAGGAACTTTATCCATCCTACTCCCCCCTCTTTAAAAAACAAACAACCCTATAGCCTGAATTCTGTCCAAACAATTGTATACACAAATATGGCCCAAAGATTGACTTTATAGAAGGCAGCTTCTGGAGTTCTATAAAGTAATTTCTAATTACTGTATGTTGGTGTTAAATCCCCAATGACTGCTTTTATTTGTTTGTTGGCTTGTTTAAGGTGTTCTCCAATCAGTGTTGATTCTTGGTGGAGAAGTCCCTGGGACTGAGAGAG
The DNA here is from genome assembly GCF_049901735.1 of Notechis scutatus. NCBI lineage: Eukaryota > Metazoa > Chordata > Lepidosauria > Squamata > Elapidae > Notechis > Notechis scutatus. The sequence continues at coordinate 96,846,129 of NC_142025.1, read as the reverse complement.
AATAACTAGCCAAAATCACACGACTGCCTCCTAGTTTCTAGTCTGATGATGCCTTAACCGCTACATTAGATAGGCTCTGTCCAAATGAGTTTATTGCTGAACTAATGTAATATGTTTTGCATTTAAAGTGGAAACCAGGAGTAATCAAATTCCCTGCAGTCAAACAATATATGATTCTAACAATTACACTGCTTATAATGTCTTTGAAGGACACCTAGCTGATTATTTTCAGTGATAAAATGCTGAATTTAATGGATGCTTAGCCTGATCCTACAATATTGTCTATGGATAAGTTTGGGCAAGAGATGGACGAAATTTGAAATTAAAGAAAAAAGGTAGAATTAGAAAGGAAAGAATAATGGTTAGATTAATAGCATTAATATTGAATAATAATATAGGAAAATGCCCATCATTATGATAGACAGGATAATGTGAGGAAAAGCAATAATGTTTCTTAATAAAGTTCTTTACTTTTATCCTTTATGTGAATGACCATTTAGCAATAACCCGCTAATGCATGAGCAAGCAGATGAGTGCCTTCTCAAATTGAAAAGCCAGATCAATCTATTTTTCATTTATGTAAATTTTTGTGCTTCATAATTAGGGCCCACATCCCCTTTTTTCATTAGAAATGACAAAATCCAGAATTTATATTATACAAACCCCTTCCTACAAGATATGCTTTGTATGCAATTTGTAGCATTTTTTCCCCTGGAGCTATGCCTTATGAAGAATAATAGCACACATTAGCCCCAACGAATCCTCCCAAGTAATTCAGAAATACTATGGTATAAGGCTGCTCTCTGCCTTGATCTATAGCTGGGGATGAAGTCAAAGCCTTATCTGTACAGCCCAGTCCTGAATTCTATTTCTCAGTCACATGAAGATGCTGCAGTTTGAAGGACTTACTTTTTTATAGGTACCTACTGCCTACCTACAGTACTAGAGCTAAATGCAGTGGTGGGATTCAATTTTTTTTACTACTGGTTCTGTAGGCGTGGCTTGGTGGGTGTGGCTTGGTGGGTATGGCAGGGGAAGGATACTGCAAAATCTCCATTCCTTCCCCACCCCACTAACCTGCTTTCCAGCTCTGTTCTCCTGTGCAGGGCAACAAAAGAAGACCCAGCCGATCAGCTGGGACTCGGGAGGCAGAGAAAAGATGGGGGTGGGTCCAGTCAGAGTGGTATTTGCCAGTTCTCCGAACTACTCAAAATTTCTGCTACCGGTTCTGCAGAACTGGTCAAAAGCTGCTGAATACCACCTCTGGTTAAATGTTACAAAAAAGACATGGTTCTTTGCCCCAGTGAGGTTACAAATGAAATATTGGTGTTGAGGGAGATGCACAGCTAGCAGTATAGAAAGTGGGTGGGGGTGAGGGGGCGTGTTTGATGCAGGTACACAATAATGGACAAGAGATGCTGATGATACAGATGTATTTGGGCAGTAGAGCAGAAAGGCATGTTTTGAGAAAAAAGACAGTTGATGAAGGGGCAGAGAGACTGGAGGCTTTAGAGCTGCCAGAACTAGCAAAGGCTTTGGTATCTCTGATAAATGATTGCCACTTCTGCTGATGCTTTAAAGCAATTTTGTCCACAATCAGGCCTCATTTGCATAATGAAAAACATCTGCACTATTTTTTTTCTGTTCCGTTGCCAAAAATAGTTTTTGACACTGCAGAATTTGCATATGGTTTACCACCCTTTTCCTTGCTCCCCCAAAATATAAATTAACCCTTCCTTGAAGATGCCTTCCATGACTGCTGTTTAGAATTCTTTGCATATAACTAGTTAAGAACAATAATTAGTGGCTCTAAAGAAAATGGCAGGCTGCTCTCTTCCCCCACCCTCCTCCAGCCACCTATTACCAATACATTTGTAGTGAGCTTAAAGAGGAATGTATAAGCATTACAATGTGCAATGCTATGGGATACTTGTGGTTCCTGTCTAAAAACGTCCAGTAGAACCAATGATATTGCAGAGGTCCCGATATTCACAAGGATAAAGACTTTTGTTTAGCTCTAGTTTCAAAGAGATGCTTTTTTAAAAAGTGAAACTGATTATTTTAGTATTACCTATTTCAGGGAACACACCTTTGCATCCTTAATTGTACATCACTCTAATTATTATAAAACCAGTTTTACTGCATCGGCACAAGGCAGAAGATGAAATATCCGTTCCATTCAGCTTATTGTCTGTTCTGAAAGCCAAAAAGATAGACTTGAACACTGGTGCTTTCCCAAATTGCAGAATTTGATGGTGAGAAATATAGAGCGCTACACTTAGATGGAGAAAACAGTTATACAAATATAGGCTAGGTGACTGAGTTTGCAATACTACTTAGGAAAGGTGTCTTGGGTAGACCACAAATTAAACATCAACCACCACTACACTATAGCTGCAAAAGAGCTAATGCAATCTTGCTGAATCAACAGAGGTATAGTGTCAAAAACATAGGAAGTGATATTTCTGTTTTATGTCTTATTGGCCAGACACCTGGAATACTGCATCGAGTTCTAGTTGCCGCAATACAAATACACTGAAAAATTGAAAGGGGCACAAAGTGATGAAAGAGCAGAAGGGCTTAGAGGCTAAAACTTACGAAGGAAGTTTAAATGAGGTACTTAGCCTAAAGAAAAGAAGGCTAAGGGGACACATGAAGCAGTCTTCAAATACAGGATGGGCTATCAAAATTCAAGAGATGGAAGTTCCACAGGGGGAGCTCCAAGAAGACTAAAGATGACTTTCCTCCTTGTGAAAGCTATTAAACAATAGCAACATAATTAGAAGTTTTCAAGAAAAAGATAAACAACTATTTTTATCTGGGACAGCATGAAAATTTATGTCCTGGGCAGGAAACGGGTCTAGTTGCTTCCAAACCTAGAATTCTATAAGACTTTCTCAATCATGCTGAAACAAGATCCCATCAGTTGGTTCTCACCTTTTTCAATAGGATTGTAGCAGGCAGGAACAGTCCCAGTAAGAATTATTTGCCTCTCCTACTGATACTGAAATATCACCCATTACTCTTCTCTTCAGTATAGTTGATCTAATGGGTTTCACTGGCAAAATCATAGGAGAGAAAAATGTTACTCCTTTCACTGTATACTGTAGTGTAAACCAATTGAAATTGGCTTTTTTATGATTTCTTTAAATTTAATATATAAAAATGTGTCGCCCATAGATATTAATTAAACATGTGAGAACCGAGTCTTTTGCATTGTTTAATTCTAACCCTTACAGCTATCACAATATGGTGGAAAGTTTGTAAGAAATGCCTCCTGAAATCTTGCAAGAAATCAAGTAAATTTTTTTCCATTAGTTTGGGCAGAATTTTGTTGTCTAACAATATGCCTTTTCCATACAGCTAAGAAAGCAAAATAAAATTAAAAGTACCACAGAATGAAAATCATTAAATAAGGGCATAGGCACATTTGTTCTGTTTGAGTAATTCATACGGATAATAGAATTCAGATTCCTGTTTGTGATTTATACTGATAAGTTGCTTTTCTGTTTGCAAGAGAGAAATGAAATTAATAGCCTGCAAACAGTTTTATATTTTGAAACATTGAATGTTACAAATACACTGTTCAGAATGGCTTTGAAAGATTTAGGAAATATTTATTGCATGTGTAGGAATGATAAAAAGTGCAACTCTGTTCCACATGTCCCACTTCCATGATATATAATTTAGTGTCATTATTCTATACACCCAACCATTTCTGATTGCTGAGCATTAAACTGGCATATATGAATGTCAGGCAGCACAAGACAGCTGGAGCTATAGCACCATAGTGCACTGGAGGGTATCACTAGAGCCAAGGTCAGCAATGGTTTAAGTGCAGCATTCCAAGACACAGTACTGATTCATCTCACAACGCAACTGATTAAAAGCGCAAGGCTAAATATCTCTACTTTGAAAATCCACCAAGTTCACTACAACTTACTCAAGCGGCTTAAAAGACTGTAGGTTTTACTGTATTAGAAATTAAGAATGGAATGAGGAAAAAAAAATGATGTAGTTACAACATTTTGCCTTTAGGAATCTCTTTAAGCACACATGTTGCATTGCTCCTATGTTCAGTGCTTTTTCTCTTTCCCTTTTACTCCAATCCATATGCAGTTCCCTTTTCTCCAATTACACGCTTCAGTAGTGGAACATGCCAGAGCTTCTGACTGCTAAAGAGAATTAGTATTAAAAGGCCATTTGTGCAAACCACACAACAGGATGCTACTTCTTGTAGCCTTTTTTTTTTTCCTAAAAGGAAAAAAAAACTTCATTCCAACAAGCCTCTTTTATTTTCTTTTTTAATAGTAATTGTATTAAAGATTACAATTTACAACAATCCACTAATGCAAAATAAAAAATAAAAAATGAAGGTGCAGAAAGGTTAATAAGAGAAAAAAGATTAAAAAAGAAAAATAAGAATATAGTAGAGGAAAATAAAATATATATAAAGCCTCTTTTATTTTCTGCCTCAGTTCTAAAAAAAAAAAACCTGACTCATCATCAGGTACTGCTTTCCCTGACATTTTTGGGGGGAGGCAAATTGAATAGGGAGGCAATCTTGCAGGAAAAAGACACCTTCAGCTGAGCCCAAATCCAGTGAGAAGTAGCCATGCGAAGAAGCTTTCTCCGTGAAACTCAACAGCAAGGAGTTCATCAGAAGATGGGTGGAGATGAATGGAGAAACTCCAAGGTTGGAGAGAGTGTACAGCAGTTTAGTAATCCTGCATGACTGCAATCATGACTGCATAGAAATATTAAAGTCCAAGAGACCTTGATGATTAGTGCTTGGGAATCAGTCCTTCAGTTTAACTACTCAAATGTTACAGGTTTAATTCAACGGCAGATTATGCATTTCGCTTTTAAATGTTGGTGAACTAAATGCTGAGGGTCAAATTTTGGGTCAGTTTCAATCCTCAAAGCAGGTGTGACTGCATGTTGGGTTGCTACTGAGGAGTCCTTGGTGGTCTATGAGCTTGGTTGTTTCCTTGCAGACGTTTCATTACCTAAACTAAAAAAACATTATCAGTACCAATCCTAGAACTAGCACTGATGATATTACCTAGTTTGAATACTGATGATGTTACCTAGTTTGAAGTACACATTTCTCCTTTATTGGACTGCTACTAAAAGTGATGTGGGAAGTACTGTTTTTATTAACTATCTGGACAAGTCTATGAAGTTTTCTTAGCAAAGCTTTTGGAAGTAGTTTGCCATTTCCTCCTTCCTATGGCTGAGAGAGAAAGAGACTGGCCCAAGGTCACCCAGCTGGCTTTGCATCTAAGGTGGGACTAAAACTTATGAACCTGGTTTCTAACTTGATTCCTTCCAATTTTTGGCCTGATTCCTAATTCCTTCATTGTCTAACTTAACTTCTAAACTATGACACTAATACCCAGTTATTTGTTCTTCAAGATAAATGTACAGATATGGTATCTGGTTAAATTATATAGTTACTGAAAATATATGAAAACATGAATTTAAAAAAGATGGCTGTGTATTTGAATACATAAATGGGGACTATCTGAAACATTTACACATCATAAGAAAAGAGCAGTTCCTCATTAGATAAGTATAGATGTCTCTGACACAATTAAAAGTGATTGATGGAGCACTATCTGCCAGGGTTTTCAGGGGATTATTTCCTTGTTCATTATTGGGGAGAAAGATAACACTGATACTTGGGTTTTCTACCTCAAGTATGAAAATATTACTGGATCAAAGAAAAAGCTTGTATTACATGCTAATTCAATAAATTGATGATGGTAGAAATATGCTCAATGTATGGACAAAATCTAAAATTTGGGTGCATTTGCTGCTTTAGCCAAATTTCAAAGCCACAGTAAAACTCTATAATTTGCTTGAATTTAGTTCCTGCACTCTACCTTCTCACTTAGAATCTACCACTGCCAAGCACTCCTCCCCCATCCTTTCCACCTGCCAAAAGCTGTCCGGTTTCCATCCTGCTCTCTGAACAATAGCAAATTGCCTGAAGCTCTGCCCAGTCTATAGAACATACTCAATACCCCCACACCCCCATGCTCACAATTTCTCTCTCAGTAGCTAATGGTTGAGATTCTGTTTGCAATGCCAAAAGCAATTTGAGCACACACAAAAAATGGAATCTCTCTCTCTCTCTCTCCCACCCTCCCTCTCTTTTCCCCCTCCCCCTCCCTCCCACCCTTCACAGAACCATAGAAAAGAAAAAGAGGGGAAAGGAAATTGCTCCAACCTTCAAACCAGCTTCTCTACCATTATGGTGGGCTTAACCTCTTTAACACCAAGCATTTATCTCAGAAGAAAAAGCCCAAGCTTTGCATTTTTAAAAGCTTAAATAAACAGGAGCACCAAATCCATTGTTTCATTTGCATGATGGACCTATACCTTACATACCCCAGATATAATGTAAATTATTCTAAAACATTTGCCCGACAGCAACTCCTGCTCAGCTAAGGGTCATTGTGGGGTATATGCGTAAAGGAAGACAGGGATCCTCCTCTTATGATGGGTGATAGTAGCACTGCTATAAGGATGAAATAAAAGATCAGTGTTGTCTGCTAAGATTTTGGTTGGTGGGAATGTCCTTCAGCCATGTGACTGGCTGAACTAGGACTTTAAAACAGGAAAGCTCTTTAGAGTTCAATGAAGCCATGCCGTGACTTCCTTATTTTTTATTATTTAAGACCACACTATTTTTATTATTAAATAGTGTACGGTTTTTTTTTCAACCTCTAGTCTGATGTGGTTGACCATTTAGCACTCTGTTTGTGGTATTTTATTACTTTATTTTCTTTATTTCTAGTTAAATCACAATTCTTTAATAGATTTCTATTTGAATCCTATAAGCTCTATTATAAACTATTCATTACAATGGTCAGTGACCATAATAAAGAAGTTCTGTTCCTGTCTGTCCCACCAGGTCTTGCCCAAGCAGCCATTTTGAACCAGGATAAGGGTGGAGAAAGCAACTGCCTAGCAATTAATTGTCCCTCACAGAAAGGTCAAGAGGTCCAGAGCAAAACAGATTTGTCTAGTGCAACTAGGGACAAAAGTAACAATGAAGAATGAATGAGTTAATCAGATGGATGTAGTGATGGGGAGAGAAGAACGAAAATGAATATAGAAGCAGAAAGGCCTCTCCCCATTCCCAAACAAGCTGACTAATGAAAAGATTTCCTTTCTCTTACCCTCTGGATAATTCAGGAGGAGCTCCAAGCAAGCTGGAACAGTGTCACTCCAAGAGTTTCCAAGATCTTTTCTTGGAGGTGCAGGGACTCCTTAGGTCACAACCAGGAGCAGAGTCAAACCAATGCCAAGACAAAATTCTTCCAGAAACAAAGATGCATCAAAGGACTTCACTGAAGCAAGTGTTGCATTCAGGTCCATGTATTCTGATTTATCCATTCATTTTCCTTCTACCTGCAGTGGAGGTTTTGTTCCTTAGGTGGAAGACACACCTGAGGATGTCACTGGGTTAGAGATGTGGTATCCCCTTTCTCACACACAGAAATATAGCTGCCTTAAAAAATGTGATCCTGCAGCAAAGGCAGTTCAGATTGGTAAAGCTTCTCTCTCCTTTCAAAACGAGAGCAGGAAACCTTGCTGGGTCCGTACTGCTCCCAGTACCTCACTAGCTGCTGACACCACAATGGGGAGGGGTCCCAAGCTGGACATGATGGCAGGCTTGCTCAAATCACACCCACCTTGTTGGGCGCTCACCCAAAGATTATCGGAAAAGAGGATCGCTCAAATACAGTTTATTACTGCAGTTCCATAAATCTTCATGAGGCAAGGCAGAGCGAGACAGGCAGCTGGGCCATGAAAAGGAGGGAACAGCACTCAGCAGAGCATGAAAAATAGGCAGAGTGATCATCTAGAAATGGACCAGGAAAAAAAAGCAAGAGGCAGAGAGAGAGAGAGAAAGAGAGAGAGAGACCTGCTGCAGGACATGAAATTGCATTGGGTGGGTGGGGGAGTTGCGGGAGGGAATGAAAAAAAAATAAATGAAAAATCCGTCAGAATGATGAGAATCTTCAGGGTCCAGCCATTAAGGGGGAGAAGGGAAAGAGAGCCACGCTCCTGCTCCCAAGTCTTGCTGCAGCTGCCAAGACGTGAGTCTCTGTACTCTGCATACGCAGCGCCTGAGGAAGATGCAAGCCATTCGCTGGCTCACTAGAGTTTCCCCATACAGAGATAACCCTTTCTATTCCTCACTACTGGTAAATTCATGGCCTCCATTCCCTGACCTTCCATCTCTGGCTCCCTATGCTCAGTCTCTAAAGTCAGCCACACACATGGCTATAACTTTAAACCAGGATTTAGTCCACAGATTTGTACAAGGTCTCAGAGACCACAAACCAAGGATACTTTTTTTTTTCTTGGAACAATTAAGAGCTTTAAATATATTTCTTGTGAAGAAAAGTCCAAATAATCCATGGCAATGGGATATATGGGTGATGGGAGTTTTGGTCGTCACCATTAATTATTGAGAATGTATATAATTTACAAGACACACGCAAGAAGATACCCTTTCATATGAAGATAAATGTCTACCCAGGTCAGTGGGGCTCAGTAGGCAGGACCTAGAATATCTGACAAAAGGTTGTGGGATAGACTAATAGATGAGCCAAGGAGGCTGGCAGAAAGAATTCCCATCCAAGGCTGGGTTTCAAATATGTGGACTCAAATATATCATTAAAGCATAGTTGGCTTTTTGAAGAAATAAAATTTTCTAACCCTCCTTAAATGGTTGGATTTTATACAATACATTTAAGCACAATTCACTTTGTTTCTTTTTTAGTTTAATGTACAGTGTAGCTAGGGGGGACACAGTGGTTCAGTGGATAAGACCCTGAGCTTATCAGTCAGAAAGCTCGGCAGTTCGGCAGTTCAAATCTCTAGCACTGCGTAATGGAGTAAGCTGCCATTACTTGTCCCAGCTTCTGCCAAGCTAGCAGTTCGAAAGCATATAAAAATGCAAGTAGAAAAATAGGGACCACTTTGGTGGGAAGGTATTGTAACAGTGTTCCGTATGTCTTTGGCGTTTAGTCATGCCGGCCACATGACCACGGAGACATCTTTGGGCAGCGTTGGCAGTTTGGCTTTGTAACGGAGATGAGCAGCGCCCCCTAGAGCCGGAAACGACGAGCACCTATGTGCAAGGGGAACCTTTACATTTACCTTACAGTGTAGCAACTGAAGAATATTGAGATAAACATGTTCAGGAATATGCTAGGTTATAGCTACATAAAAAGTGTAAGTTGGTCTGTTGTATTTACCCTCCTGATGTAGCAAAATTTGAATTCTCCAAATTCTCTAGCTTGGCTGACAGTTGGACATGATGTGAGAAATAACATCTCACACATTATTTTACACATTGAGATATTCCAGATTGGAATATAGTAATCAAACCAAAGCAACTGGATCTAATATCCCAAAAAGTTAGTGCCAAATTTAATGGGCAACTCAACTATCAATTTTCAATTTTTCTTTTCTTTCTTCTTTCTTTTTTCTTTTTTGTAGTTTTGATTGGTTTACCACATCAGTGCACACATCAGTGCACAAATTAAAATCTCCGTCATTCAAATTGGAGAGGCATTGCATTTATAGGCAAATAGGTTTTAATGACAAACATCAGAAAGAACTGCATACTGTAATAGTAATTTCAATGTCGTTGGGACTTGTGTGTCCAATCACACTTGGCCAATAAATAACTATTCTGTTCTGTTCTGTTCGGTCCTGTCCTATCTCATTAATTAAACAAATGTTTTTGAAACTTTCTGGACAAAATGTTAACTTTTCTGAAAGCTGATTAGAGCCTGTTCAGTGCAAGGAAAGTCAGTCAAAGAGCCTGAAAGATAGCTCTGAGAATATTAGTAAGGATTTCCCTGTGATGCAGATACAGAGACAATGGGCAGAATTCCATTTCTTCACTAAAGTTGCTGCTGTTATTTTTCACCTTCCAACAGCAGTAATCCTTGGTCAAATTACAGAATCATGTTCTAGAGTAGGGGTGTCAAACTGATGGCCCACGGGCCAGATGTGTCATGCGCAGGCCACACCTACCCCAGCTCCATGAAGAGAAAAACATCAGGATATATCACGTGGTGGCAATGTGACACCACAAGTTTGACACCCGTGTTCTAGAGCTATCTTCCCCAATCTGGTTTCTTCTACATATTCTGGACTACAGTTCTGATTTACAGTTCTGATAATGGAGAATATTTGTAGCTCAGGGTTGAAACGAAGAGTCTTTCATGCTCTCATGGGTGGGTTTCACGTGGGTGCTTGCTTGCAGACATTTCATTACCAAACTAGGTAACATCATCAGTGGACTGATGTAATGACATATCTGCAAGAAAATAACCAACCTCAGAAAGCACAGAGGTCTATAATTCTTATAATGTAACTGGTAATATGGCTATGCTGACTAGAAAATATGAGAGTTGTGAAGCACCCTACTGGAAGGTGCCATACTGAAGAAGAATCTTCTCTAAGCAATAATGGCAACCAAAGAGCAGGTACTTTTTATACAAAGTCCATATTTTCCACCTCATTTACACTTTTCCCAGAATTCTCTTCAATATTCTATCTGTGATTTCAGCACACTGTTTATTAGAACATTTGATGGAGAAAAATTTAACTTCAGGACTCTTTTAAAAAACTATATTGATCTGCAAGGAAGACAGTAATAATATAACCCACTTCATTTTACTCTGTATGCACCCAATAATTAATGAAATTATTTTGAAAAAAAAATGTGCAGAATTTTTGCAACTATTCTGAGAGGCCAAACTTTTTTTGTCAAAGATTGCCTAATCTAAACTGTTTTCCAGCTAACAGAATTATGATATTGTAATGTGTTTGACCAATTTAATTAACATTGAATTAGCTTCATCTACTGGGTTCAGGTTAATAAACAGCAAATAGATCAAATATATTGTTTGGTTGGACTTTGTGAAATTAATTGCCAGTTCATTGTTGTTTTAACTGTGTAGTTGCTGAAGGTCTGTTTTTGGTTTCTAGTCTGATTTTTTTTACTTGATTTTTTAGAGAATGGGAAGGATGTTTTTTAATGTGTTCATTGTTATGTTTTGGTATATGCTTTTATGATTGCAAACTGCTTGGAGCCATTTGGAGTTTGAAGGTATATAAAGGCTGTAATAAATCAATAAACAAATCCTCAACATAAGCAGATTAATGATACAATAAAGCACTAGTAAAGCACACTGTAGGCTAAAGGTTTTCTCAAATTAAAACGTCAGCAAAACAGTAAAGTCTTTAACTTGGCATCAAAAAGCATACAATGTAAGTGCCATATTTCTTTTTGAGAAGCATTTCATATGGACATCACCACAAAAGAACACCCTATTTTTTGTTGTTTTTCAGATGGGACGATAAACACTATGGACAGAAGGAGGATTTATATATTCTGAGGTTGTATGGACCCAAATTTCTTATTTTCCAATGCTGGTCAAGCCATCAATGTTAGCAGAAATGCAGTTCCAGTGTCACAAACTATATTCTCCATTAGGGAGTATAATAAAAATTAATTCAGAAAGTTAACAAGATGCATTTGAGAACTCTCTTCCAATGGGTGCTTAATTATTTCTTGATCTACGAACCAAACATCAAGAGCCAATTTTGTTCCAGTATATCTAGAGGTCTGCATAATAGGGTTTGGGGTTCTTTCTGGGGTTCTTTGGTCCTTTTATGCAGACCACAGACCTACTTGGTTGTATGCAGATCTGTGCCAGACGTTCCTTCCTTCCTCCCTCCCTCCTTCCTTTCCATCTTACCTTTCCTTCCCAGACTAGTGATTAATCCTATAGTACTACTATAAGATTATTGTCCCTTTGTATTATATAGTTCTGTTTTTCATTATAGAAACAATAGATCTCTCAAGGACTGTTCCCTGGGATTCAAATAATGCAATGGTTATGAAAAATATTGGGTAATATGAAATGGTGAATGTACAGTATGTAGTAGCCCTGTAGGTTTTTATCATTTTTTCATTTTATAAGTGGAATAGAAATTTGAGAGCAAAAAAAAACCAACAACATTCATATGCATGCCAAGTGGCAGGGCATGATGGCGATGACCCAGTGAAAGGGAGGGGTGCAGAAGCAGCAGAATTGTCCAGTGGTTTCCTTGGTGGCCATAATCTGGACTAAGAAACTAGCCAACACCACTTCCCAAAATTCAGATTGAATTCTGGTTTAGCTATAGCCAGGAACAACACTAGATAGGAGCAGCTTAATACTGCAATGCAGAATTTCTCCCAGTACTTCTCAAGTCTTCCCAAATCTAAATTCATAACCAAGCTAGAAGCAGAAACACCACATTCTTACAGGACATAAGTATTAGTTCAACTGCTTATCTTCTAATCAGATATATGTTGCCATTGTCCTTAAATGCTCTCATGCATTCTATATCAGACAAACAAAGCTATCCCTACAACAAATACAAACCTGACATCAGATATGGCAACATCTAGAATTAGATAGGAGACCATTTCAATCTACCAGGACATTCCATTACAGATCTTAAGTTTTTCCATTCGTGAATAAGAGAATTGCCAAAAAAAGCTCTGAGGTGATTATCTCTGAATTATAGTTCATCAAGTAGTCACCTGGGTTTGAACAGAAGACAATTATTCCTATCCACTGTACGTATTAATTAATACTGCATTGGTAACCTGACTACTTTGGTATGTATCATTTCTATTGAGTGGGTCACTGTACTTAGTTTATATATCTTCACCCTTCAGTTGAATTGCTGTGATTGATACTTTCTGTGTACATTTCCCTGCAAATTCTGTATTTAGACTCCTTACCAAGTTTTCCAAGTTGCACTTCAGTCCTAAATATGTTAGGTTTTTCAGAGATCATTAGGCTTTTTACCTTGAATATGCTCCAAATAACATGAAACACCACAAATTACAGATTAAACCTGTCCCTGGTTTATTGGCTTTTAAATTTTAAATGAAATTGTCAGTTTTGTGTCTTCCTCTGCTCAATAGAGACTAATAGAAAGAGAAAGAAGAGGATACAGGATGAAAACAAACTCAGCCACCCAAATACAGTAACACAAGTGACCCGTCCTGAAGGCTTTGCTGCAAGTCACTGTCTCTTATAAGGAACCGCGGTACAAAAGCTAGTTAGCAGCTAATATACAGGTCTGGGGAAGAAACCAGAGTTCATCCCTGTTCATTCTATCACTTCTTTTTATGATCTAATGGACGACATTTTCCCAGGATTGTCTATCAGTCACTGCTTCTTTGAGCTTGTATCAACTGGTGCTTGTGTCTTCAGTGATAGTATCTAGCCACAGTGCCATCTGTCAGATTAGTTTTTGATTGCCCTCCATTTTTCTAAGCATTGGGACTTTCCCCCCCATGACTCTTATATCTGCATTAGCATGTTTAAGCTTTATCTTCATTATCAGTGTGTCCAGTGAGTAGTTTTATTTTGCTTCATCTAGCATTGAATGACTTCTTGTATTCTTCTTTCTTCTCCTTTTCTTCTACCAATTTCAACAAATTTCTCCAGTATTCAAATTCAGTTCAAAAGCATTCAGTTTTCTTTGTTCAGCCTTTCTAATGCTCCAGCTTTCACCATCATATTAAAGCTGGGAAAAAACATGGTTTTGACAGTACGTACTTTTGTTGTCAGTGTGATGTCTTTGCCCTTTAATATTTCTTCTAGATCTGTCATAGTCATTTCATTCAGTAGCAAGCAACTCTTTATTTCCTAGCTTTAGTCACTATCCCTGTGAATTTTTGAGTCTAGGAAGATACAAATCTGTAATAGCTTTAACTTCTTATCTGCCTATTTGCTTTGAGTTGGCATTGCTAGTTGATCTAACCTTACATTTTTGTTTTGTTTTTGTTTTTATATTTGAGCAGAATTTTTTTTTATTCGTTACTTTCATTTTCAACAAGAAAATGTCTCTAAGTCTATGTGGAATTAGACTCTGGGGCTACAGTCCCTGTTTCCCTTAGCTCAACCGGGTAAATTGATAATTAAATAGATGCTTATTTGTGTATGTGCAGGCATACATAATTATAAATGATGATAACCCTTTTCTTTCCTTCCTTCCTTCCTTTTTTCTTTTTAAAAAGTGCCATCCTTACTCTTTCAGGATGAATAAATTCATCCTTGATAAATGCAAAAATGGTGAATGGAAACTAAGAATAAGTTTGTAGAAATATCAACAATGTACAATATTTTTCTGTTTGTCCCTTTGTTTTTCTTTAAAAGCATCCATCCTTTCACTCAAAAAGAGATTGTGAATGGATAAGATATAAAAATGTATGAATGAATAGAAGATATGTTCACACTAATCCTAGCATACACAAATTATGCAAAATGCTAAGCCATAATATGATTTGATATGGGGACAGGCTCATTGAGATGGCTGTTATATAATATATAATAATGTTATAACAGCTTCTACAACCTTTACTGTATCTCAACAATATATTGAGGGAGTGTTTCTACCTTCACAAAATTTAATGCAGATAGTCCTTGCTTAATCATCACAATTGGGACCAGCAACTCCATCACTAAGCAGTGTGATCATTAAGTGAGACATCGTGTGATTGCAACTTGTGGGGTTTTTTTCCTGCCAGCTTCTTCATTAACTTTCCTTGTCAAAAGCCAACTGTGAAGATGCAATTTGTGATTTTGTGACTGTGGGACGTTGTGATGGTTGTAAATGCCTGCAATTATGAAGAACATAACTCTCAATCACATGACTACAGAGTTGCTGTGTTGGTCATAAGTTTGAGAACCAGTCATAAAATTACTTTTTCAGCATTGTTGTAACTTCAGTCATTAAACAGGACAGTTGTTAAACAAGAACTACCTGTTGTTTCCAGGCAACAATTGGTAATCCCTCTACCACCCAGCATCATCTATCAAGAAAATCAATCACAAACTGCTTCCCTGGTTTTTTTATCATGATGGGGTTGGCCTATGAATGGCCAGTTCTATATATCTTGACTTCTTTCCCACTGGTCATAACAAGAGACTCTGCTTTTAGAACATCCAATGGCAGGCTAAGCCCTTTTATACCCTGAGGAGCACAGAAGTTGCATTGCCTGGAATTTTCCCTGTGGACCAGGGTTGTTTTTTTTTTTTTTTGAAGAACTGACACTTGCTCTGCAATTCTAGTTATGAAAACTCAAATTTAACAAGATTAAGGACATAGGAATAGTGTACTAATATCTCAATTTCTCAGAAGACAAGGAAATTTGAGAGATAGCAATTTCCATAGCAAAAATAGCAAAAAAAAATTCAAAGCTGCTGCTAAGAAATTAAACATTTGCATAGGGCTACCATGGAAGCTGTCCTTTTTAAAGGAATGAATAGCTTTTTTTTTTTTTTTTAATCTGTTTGCCAGGTGAAGTGCACACTGTTCTGCTCCCTGATAAAATGATGTTCTTATCTCATCTTTGGTTTCCTACACATTTGGCCTTTTGTGGACTTAGTATCAGGTCCAAGCAAATAGAAGGGGGAAAAAACAGGTTGCACAAGTGAGATATCCAATGACTGTGGCTGCGAATATCAGAATGGCCAGAAAGGCACAGTGCCCAGTAATTAGGCAAGGACAGAATCCTTGCCAAGCCATTTGAAGCAGGGGAAATGGCTATTTCTGACCATTATTCTCCCAGGCTATTTTCTCAAAGAGTCTACATAGAAAATTCTATGTTGGGAAAAGAAGGAAAGTACCATTTTCAAACCAGAACAACAAAAGGTGGCTCTAGACTGTGTCAGCAGATGATTTGGTATGAAATAGAGATAGCACTATGAGAACACTTCCCTGGAAGGCTTAGTATTTATATGTTATGGCATACAAAAAATGGGAATGAACCTTTAATATGTTGTATTAACCCAGGCAGTTGTGATTTGTTTAATATCATTATCATTCTTTAACTTCATTAAAGAAACTAGCCTAGTGTGAACCCATTCTATTATTCTCTGCTACGGCTGGAACACTTTAACTTTGTTCTGTCTCAGAAAATATGTATCATTTTAGTAAACAGTGCTCAGGGTCACTTAGCTGAAATGGTTATATTGCTCAACCAACCTCTATAAAACATGAACCCAGTTCACTCCAAGGTATTCCACTATAACACTCCATAGAAAAAGCTTTTTCAAAATTCAGAGCTTCTGATTGAGTTTTGACTCAATCAACTGAACCAATACTAAAGATACAGGGAAACCATCCATCTTCTACTGTCATTATTTTTCAGTACTGGAGATAGGGAAAGGAAATTCCTGGGTCCAATTATGTCTCACATCCTAATGATTGGGAATCCATTAATTGATTCTTCTCAAAAGAGGTGAAGGAGCAAAAGAATTACAGACATGTCTCCAGATGAAATATGTTTTGGCAAAGTTTTAGAAATGCTGTTCTAAACCTCTTTACCCGAATGGTTCAATGAATTCTACAAAATGTACAATGCAATTTTTTAAAAAAAGTTTAATGTTTTTGCTATAACACAAGATGATCTGATTCTGTGGTTATTATTTTGCTCCGTTCATTTACTTCCTAAAAACAGCAAGTCATGGACAGTTGCATCCAGACTCCTTGTACCTCATTTTAGCCAAGATTCAGAAAACTCACATTCCTGATCCTAAAAATCAGTAAGCCATTCATTCCTGTTTTGCAATATTCTTCATAATTTTGGGCAGATTGTTACTGATAGTTTATTTGCAAAGATGTTGTAATATGCATTACCATAAAAATAATTTTAAAATTCAATAATACTCAATGCAATAGCTAAACAATCCTCTGCCAAACTTTAGTGCCAATTGCAAACAACTTTGCAACATTCCTATACATAAAAAAGATGTTAAATAAACCAGAAAGACACCATGTGGGGGGTGTAACTTATCTCTTTCTGCAAGTCTAAGTCAAAGACTTGTGGTTTTACCCTATTTCTGCAACTTCTTATTTCACATAAAAATTCTGAACAAAATTCATTCCAAACTAGACATGATATATATCACTATCATCACTGAAATCAGCATTAATAACTTTATTTTTTATTTTTATTTTTATTTATTTGATTTGCCAAATCAAAGATAATAAGTATAAGTGTATACATAGTTGTGAATACATGAAATGGGTACATATAAGAAAAATAAAAGAAGAATAAGAGAAATAATAGGACAGGGACGGTAGGCACGTTGGTGCGCTTATGCACGCCCCCTACAGACCTCTTAGGAAAGGGGTGAGGTCAATAGTAGACAGTCTAAGGTTAAAGTTTTTGGGGTTTGGGGAAGAAACTACAGAGTCGGGTAGAGTATTCCAGACATTGACCACTCTATTGCTGAAGTCGTATTTCCTGCAATCAAGTTTGGTGCGGTTAACTTTGAGTTTGTATCTATTGTGTGCTCTTGTGTTGTTATGGTTGAAGCTGAAGTATTCATTGACAGGTAGGACATTGCAATGTATGATTTTATATACCATGCTTAAGTCAGACCGAAGGCAGGCGTAATTCAAGGTTTTCTAGTTCTAGAATTTCCAAGTCTGGTGGCATAAGGTATTCTACAACGAGTAGAGGAGTGGAGAACTCTTCTTGTGAAATATTTCTGGACTTTCTCAATTGTGCTAATATCAGATACGTAATTGGTGGGAAGAATCTATCTAGAATGAAAGCAGTACCCTTTCCAATCCTCTTTTCTCTTGAATCAGGACCATTGAGAAAGAAGGGAAAAACTATCTAGAGCAGGGGTGTCAAACTGACGGCCCATAGACTGGATACCTCCCATCCAGACCATGCCCACTCCAGCTCCGCGAAGGGAAAAAATGTCATGAAACATCACGTGATGGCAATGCGATGCTGTGAGTTTGACACCCAAGAGCTAGAGCAAAGTTGACTCTTAGAAGTATCAACAGAATTTCCTTTCGGATGATAAACTGAATGCTAACTGAACTCAAAAAGGACTAGCTCCATATATTTTGCTGCTCAGAATATTCCCCTATGTCGCAACTCATTATATCATAAGAGATCAATTAAGTTTTTGCCATACAGTGCTCTCAATTACACATGGATACAACCTTATCACTCTTCTAAAAATCTGAAGGATGCCACAATGCTCAATTCTTCAAGGAGATAATAGCAAAATGAATCTGACCTGTAGTTTAGGAGGAGAGGGGCATTCCCACATCAGCCTGGACTGACGAGTAGACATCGTTGTACTGAAATCTGTATGTACTGTATGAATAACACACAAGCAAAGTTGTGGGATTTGCATCATGATACTGTACAGGTAGTCCCTGACTTACAGCCACAATTGAGCCCAAGGTTTCTGTGGCTAAGCAACAGAAAAGTAAATTTTGCCCATTTCCCCCCCACTCCACCTTGTCTTTGTTTGTCAAATGTTCACAAAAGGCCATCACACAACCCCTGGACACTGCAATCATCATAAATATGGATCGGTTGCCAAACATCTAAATTTTGATCATGGAGATGCTGCAACAGTTGTGTGAAAAATGATCATAAGTCACTTTTTTCAATGTTGCTGTAACTTTGAGCAGTCACTAAATGAAGTATTGTAAGTTTGGGACTACCTGTAATGCTGCTTTTGGGATTCCCCCTCCCTTTGCTTCTTTGGCAAATGCCACTGAATAAGCCCCTTTCTGATCCTACAACTAACTGTCACCTGATTTTGTCTTTGACATAGTAGGTATCAAATTTTACACACCTGGAGGCAGTAGGAGGCAGTTGGGTTAAGGGTCAAAACATTACTTAAACAACAGTTACAGTTAAGAATGACAAACAGCCTTTGTCCCCCATGGAAAGGGAGAAAGTCAAAGTATCATACATAGACCAAAAAAAAGATGTTGCCTGAACATATTTCTGTCATAGTTAAGTGCTGGTGGGGTCACTCCAAAGGACATAATTTAGAAATATTGCACAATAATAAAAAAAAACTAATATCTCTCTTATCAGAGTTTAATCTCTCGACTTTAACCGCCTCTCTCTATTGTAGCTCCAGTTGCTTTCAGTTCAGCTATTGCCCTCCAGTGCCCTTACTTTTGTCTCCTTTTCTCAAATTATAGGGTTTAATATTCAATTCAATAATCTACCAATCACTTTGGCAGTTCAAGACTAAATATCTCTCTTCCTCCATAATAGAAAATAATATAATATATTATTATATTAAATAATGAGCATATTCGTGTTATTTTAAGACGCCCAAATGATCTACTGGGACCAGCTACTTCACTCAGTTTAACTGCTGGCCCAGATCTATACTCAGGGGTGGGATTCAAATTTCTTAACAACTGGTTCTGTGGGCATGGCCTAATTTGTGGGTGTGGCTTGGTGGTCATGTGACTGGGTGGGTGTGGCTTGCTGATTGGGGGTGACGGTGGTTACGTGACTGGCTGAGCGTGGCTTGTATGTAAATATTGTAAATATTATATGAATGTATGTATGTGTGTGTGTATATGTGTGTGTGTGTGTGTGTGTGTGTGTGTGTGTGTGTATTATCCAAAATCAGTCAAAGCAGATTGAGTTACTTGCAGAATCACAGATTCACTCACAGATCTACTTTTCTGCAATCTGCTGCCTGAGTCTGCACTGAAAAATAGAAGCTTCAGTCCTAGGGAAGGTGCAGCTCTGCTCTCAGGCCACTTCTCCCCCACCCCCCAACTCCCTGAATACCACCCCTGACTGGGCCTCAGGGAAGCCTCCTGGGTGAAAGCAAAGCAGTACAACAGTGATTTAGAGTAGCTAGAAAGCAGAAATCCGACAGGAGGGGAGGGGCCAGCCAGTGGCACGGCTTGCCAGTTCTCCGAACTGCACAGAATCGTAACAACCGGTTCTATAGAACTTGTCCGAACTGGTAGAATCCCACCCTTACAGTAATCCTTACAGTAATACTCTGTTTCCAAGATCGACAGAAGTAAGGTGCTGCACTCAGTTGCTGAGCCCCCCAAAATCAATTGCATCTCTAGTTCCTTTGGAACTATTAGTCCATCCAGTTACCTGCTCTTTCCTTGGGAGATCTTATCCATATCAAGTTATTCTTAGATATCCCTCTTTCAGGATCTCCTTGGGACTCACATTACTGTTCAACTATAAAGCCTCCTGGGAAGCCTGAATATCTCTTCCTTCCTATTCCCCAGATTATTTTTTAAAGGATTTGCAAAGGGAAAGGTGATGTGTTAAAGACAAGAGCTTTAATAAGAAGAGAGATTTGTACTGTAGGCAAAAGACACGAATGTATCTAACCATAAAAAAACTCAGAATCTAAGCAGGAAGATAATTTAGGGGCTGGGGAGCAAAGGGTAGAGTTATTTAAGGTATGAATCACAATGAAGAATGCAAATACTGAGGAAAAATACAAAGTTTGGAGACATTAATCTTTCAATTCTATATGTTTGAGCATCCCTTGAAGTAGACACAAATAAGGATTTGAAACCTACACTGAAAACAGATTGCAGCTGTCCTGGGTATATTTTAATACCAGCTGTAGAATAAAATTATACCATTTTAATTTTTTTTAAATCCTTGATTCTTTTCCACATCATTTAGCTATTCAAGGTCAAAGTGCCAAAATCATCATGTACCAATCAGAAGGTATTCGGCTCCAAGTAAATTATCTTCCTCTTTAAAACTTGTAACTAAACTTGAAATTAGAGCAAGACATCATGGCTTATATATTATATCTAACCATTGCTGGAATAAATGTTCACTTGATAGAAGCTAGTTCCAGGTTTTTATGGGGTAGCTATTTCCAGATGCATTCTTCAGTTTTATCCTCTGCAACTGCTCCCCTTCTTTTCTTCTCTGAAACCAGTAAGAAATAATATGCTTGCACCAGTAAACACCAGTAACTCATTGCTATTTTCCAGAAAAGGACATTCTTTAGCATCTTCCAAGTGGATCTATTTTGGAACTGTCAACCTTATAATATATCAAGATCATATAAGAATCCCAGCTATTGTCTTGAGCAATTAGCAACTATTTCAGGATTTGTAACTTTCCTCCTCCTCCCCCTCCCTTCTATAGGTGCTAATTTTGGATCTTATTGACCCTGTTTGTTATCAGTTATGCTGAGGATTCTCTAATGGGACCCTCTATTGTTGCTGTTCTGCCCAGAGCCCTTTCAGACTTTTGATTCCCCCCCCCATTCAGTCTGAGCTATGGTGGCGAAGGGGTTAGAAGGCGGTGTTGTAGAGTGACTCTGCCCACAGCCAGGAGTTCAATCCTGACCAGCTAAAGCCTTCCATCCTTTCAAAGTCTATAAAATGAAGACCCAGATTGTTGGGAGCAATATGCTGACATTTATAAACCACTCAGAGAGTACTTGTAAAGCACTGTGGAGCGGTATATAAGTCTAAGTACTATTGCTATTGCCATGTTTGAATACTGAATTTGAATACTATTCTTTGAATTGTAAATTAGTACGCACCCCAAAATCATCTAAGTGAAATTTAATTTTTCAGCAAGAATTCCTACCTGATCAAAAGCTGATATTTTATCCCCCACATTCCACTGGCTTTTGTTGAGTTTTAACAGAAACAGACCATACATTAAAACAAGTCAAGGCACATATTTAAAGGAATGAGTTCTCACCAGGATGCTACAATAAATGGTCTCTCTGTCTCTCTCCCTCCACCACCAGCCTGTCTGTCTGTCCGTCCACCCATCTGCCCACCCACCTGACTGCCCATCTACCCGCCTGCCCACCTCTCTCTCTCTCTCTCTCTCTCTTTCTTTCTTTCTTTCTTTCTTTCTTTCTTTCTTTCTTTCTTTCTTTCTTTCTCTTTCTTTCTTTCTTTGCAATGAGCTACAGCTGTGGAATCTTTACACAATGCCAGCTCATCCAGTATGAGGGGCTGATGAATGTGGATTGAGTTTTCTTTATTACTTTCTTCATCTTTTTTGAACTCAACTTCTCATGTGATGTGAGAAACTTATTTCTCAGCAGGGAGATGCATGCAACATTGCCAAGAAGGGGTAGGAATACTTTTCTAATATATGCAGACACAGCTTCTGGTTTTGAAGGATGTCTTCTTTTTTCCATTGCAGAATCATTTTATTGCACAGCAATGCAAGACTTTTTAAATGCAACACCTTCCCCCACCTCACCCAAATTTTACCAATTTATTTCCATATTTTCCATAATAACTATCCCTTCTGACCACATACATTTTCTTTCTTGCTGGCTTAACTCTAAAACAGTGTTTCTCAACTTCAGCACTTTTAAGACATATGGCTCCCAACTCCCAGAATTCTGGCTGAAGAATTCTGGGTGTTGAAATCTTACATTTAAGGTTACTGAGGTTGAAAAACACTGATCTAAGGAATGCAAGTTCAAAAATAAGAAACACGATACAGTAGTTCAAACACCTGTAGATTGTTTCTTCTTTGCCTCAGAAAGATTTTAAACACTGGGATTGAAATCCAGGCCTAAAACTAAAAAGTTTTTTTTTAAAGCATTGAAAATAATATTTAAAAGGCTTTATTTTCTATCACAATTGCACACTTTTGTCATAGGCTGAATAAATTGTAGAGCAATACCAAAATTAGCTAAACTGTTGGGGAAAGCTGAAATTATTGTCCAAAAACAAGACAACATCTCTTCTCCACCAATATATGAGTTTCAATAGAGAGGAGGTTGCTCAGTGGGGCAAGTTTGGTTTCTTCCCCAGTTTGGAAGACAGTGTCATTGGTTAACACCTCTCTTGACCTGATGCTCATGTTTTATATGGCAGTGGTCCCCAACCTTTTTGTGCTACGGCCCGGTACCGGCATCACAAAATGATCCGCGGCCCAGTACCGGCATCATGCATGGCAAGAGCGAGCCGAGAGACTGGCCAGCCAGCTGTCCCCCTTCTCCCGCCACCTTCAACTCCTCCTTTGTACCTTTGTCGATGGGCTTTGGGACAGCTTCGGGACGGTCACTCGACTCGCCTTGCCTTGGGTGCTGAAAGAATCCTCGCGCCTTAGTTTTGTCCGAAGCCGCCCCCTTCAATGAAACTAAAGGCGCGAGGATTCCTTCAGGACAAACGCCGCTTTCCAACCGGAAAAGCTCACCGGAAGCACTTTCTCATCACAACAAGATGGCGGCGCCCAGCAAACTGGCGGCCCGGTAGAAAATGTTCCATGGACCGGTACCGGTCCAGGGCCCAGTGGTTGGGGACCCCTGTTATATGGGATGTCCATCCTTTCTTTTGTTAAGTTAAAAAAATTGGCAAAAAAGATCTATAGTGACGGTATTCATGTGACAATATTGATCAGTCATTCAGAGTTGTGCATGTTTTGCTTTTACACAGTAGACACACAATCTGGTTTCCTGTGGTTTTAAACTTTGGATGCCGTTGTGCCGTATCCTTTTCTTTAGCTGTATGCCTTATTTAGGCACACAGTTCTGTTGCAAAAATTAATAGTTATTTAGAAGTAAAACTCACAAAATAAATGATTCTACGCGATCTCAAGACTGTATCATTTTTTTAAAAACCAAAAATGACAGATATTGAATCTGAGCCTGTTTGTTCCTGTTCCATCATTTTCAACTGTTTGGGGGGAATCATTTGAGGTTCCTCCTAAGTCGTGAGTTCTAATTCTACCTGCACCACTTTTGGTTTCTCTTTGACTTGATCTGGAAAGAATTTGAATATGTGCTCTTCCTTTGCAGCTGCAAAGGTGGATTTTTTAATCTGGTTTTCCTGCCTAAGAAATTTAATTCTGTTTTTGGACTCCCCAGAAGCATCTCTAATAATAGGTATTATTATGTTTCAAAATTAAAGTATTCTGATCAGGAAATGCCCCATTCTGGCCGTACCAGAAGTACTTCAATATGATTCTATCCTTAATGGAATTTCCGTTGTAGCAAAAATAGACTATTCCAACTGTGCACAGCTTATATACTTTTATTTGTGAACCATTGGGAAGTGACTTCAATTTAATTGTGAGAATGCAACATGTAGCCCGTTTCCTTTTGCTTCCTGAGATACTTTTTCACATACTATTAGTAACTTTTGCCTTGAAAGTTTTTAATCCATATCTCCCAAAACTAAAAAACCAAAGAAGCAAAGGAAACTTAATCTACCTAGAAATCTAAAGGGAACAAGGTATAAAATAAATTAAAGGTTTGAAATATCTAAGAAAAGGAAATATACATTGATACAATTTATGATACTTCTCCACATATTTCCATCTTTGCAAATTATTCTTGCTTTCATGCCCATTACTGCACCCTACGGCCTTCTCTTATACATTTCTACTTCTCTTTTTGAGGATTTAATCAATTCAATCACAAGTTCCTTCCCTTCCTCTTGAACCATGTGTTCTTCGTTCATATGATTGTTTTGCAATTTGATTCATCCCTTTGTGCAACCAAATCACCTCAAGATACTTCCTTTGTACTAATCATTCACATAGTGACCCTTGTATGGACATACTTTTTCAACATTCATTAATCCTTTTGTTCTGTTTGGTTTTATTACATCTGTTTTTAATTATTTTTAGATCCTATTGTATTTTTTTCCTGATGTACTGTATGTATGTATCCAGGGGTGGGATTCAAATTTTTAACATCGGTTCTGTGGGCATGGCTTGGTGGTCATGTTATTGGCTGGGCGTGGCCAACTCTACATCACTCACATCAAGGCATGCATCTCCTCGCCTGTGCTTTCATGACTGTGGGGATGCTGCAACAGTTGTAAGTGTGAAAAATGGTCATAAGTCACTTTTTTCAGTGCCATTGTAACTTTGAATGGTCACTCCACCCAAGCAAAGTACCAGCAAAGGAGGGGAAAAAAACTCCAGAGAAGTTCCTGAGACAGGATGTTTCCTTCCTGCCTTCCTTACAGGATTAGGCCAGTAATTTCTTCTAAAAACCAGTTCTCCGAACTGCTTAGAATGTTAAAAACCAGTTCTAGCGAATAGGTGCGAACTGGTAGAATCCCACCCCTGTATGTATCTATGTATGTATGCTGTCCTACTATTAGATATTTTATTGTATCTGGTCTGAGGGCTATAATAAACTGATTAACTAATCCTAGAATCTATCTATTTCTGTGTAAATGCACATACTTCTAAGTAAATCATTCCTACTTCATGAACTAACTTTAGTGTTTCTCCTCACAAACCAGACCCTCACTTTCATAAAACAGGGTGGGCAGAAATGATTGGGAACATGTAGATAGAACTTTTCACCGTTCAAAAATATTCACTTCTTGTAACAGGCCACCCACTAACATTCTACCAACATTTGCTTATCTTAAAATT
Source organism: Notechis scutatus (assembly GCF_049901735.1). NCBI lineage: Eukaryota > Metazoa > Chordata > Lepidosauria > Squamata > Elapidae > Notechis > Notechis scutatus. Next base: position 96,820,865 of record NC_142025.1, on the reverse strand, counting down.
CAACAACTTTCTGGCTACTTCTGATAAATCTTTTATCAAGGTTTTTCCATCTACAGTAAACCTACCATAATATTACCCTATTTTTACCCTATAAATCTTACCCTATTTTTATTCTACTTACTCCAGGTTTTTTCAACCATAAAATTTCGCTCATTTCCCCCCCTGTCAAAATCAACTATCTTGTTCTAATATATTGATGATCAGATCTCTGCATTGTGCAGATTATTTATTCAATACAAATCTGTTGGATTTTTCACCAACAATATGGCATCATCTATGTATAAGTATACAGACATGCATGTCTCCAACAGACATTGTCTGTAACCAGTTCCATATATACATAGCCATATACATAGAAATATCACATATCCTGATCTTACACACTACTCAGTGCTGAATCATCTTTCACTAAACATTTCATTTATTTTCATGCTTTCATCATTTATCATTCTTATCACATTCACTAACCTCCCTGCAACTTTATATTCACACAAAACATTCCATAATTCACACCTATTCATTAGATACTTTCAAAATCATCAGACATAAACACCCTTTCTTTTTTTTAAATAGTTTTATTTGGGTTTTCACACATACAAAATACAAATAAAACATCTTTTTTGAAAATAGCATGGTCCAGGGTTGAACTTCTTTATACAGACATGAAACTCAATTTCATGCTCCTTTTTGCGTTCTATTCCATATCTAATACTATTCTACATTTTTATATAGTTTTCCCCTCTTTTAATTTTCTCAATTTTATTTTGATTATCTCATCTCAATTCAAATCATTATATTTATACTTTTGTCTGTTCTGTTTCAATTTCATATTATCTTTTCTCATTAAACAAATTTTCTCCTGTAGTTACTATTTGGAGTATGACACCTTTATATCTTTTAATTACATCCATTCAACTCTTATTTAAACTTCAATATATACCTTAAGGTTATGACCTTCAATATAGTACATAATACATAACTTCCAATCGAATTCTGCTTGGTACATTCTCTACTTCCAATTCTCTCTTCTGCATTTCCTCTTCTGTTGCTTTCTGATATTATACTTATTTTTCACTTTATTTTTTTTTTTTTTGAGTTGTTTTTCCCAATCTTAAACTTTCCATTCTCTTTCCCCCCTTTCCTTCCCCCCCAGCTAAGATTACTTGTTCATTAAAGATGGCTTCTTCTTTGTCGTAATCTTCTTGTTCTGCAGGCATTTCTTGTTGTTTCTCATAATTCCAAATCTCCATTTCCAAAAACTGAAATACGAAGCCAAAGAACCTCTCCCTTCTTGTGCATCTTCTTTGTACTTTTTAAGTTCCATTTTCAGTTCTTCTAAAAGTGGAGCCATTTTTAAACTGTTTTAAACAACCACCCAATTGATTTTAGTCATTCAAATACAATAACCAAAAATCCAGAAATCATCAAGTAATCCAAATAGTCCCAAGTTATTTCTTCTTATTTCTTTTTCCACTTTCTCTTCCTGGGTTGTTTTTTTTTTTTTTTTTGCGATATTTCAGTTAAAATGTATCTTTTGGAAGTCTTGTTGAGATTTTGCTGTAAGTTCTTTTTAATTCCAGGCAGTCTCCTCCTTCCAGATCCTGCCCTTTTATTCTTTTTCTCTCTTTCCTGTTTTCAAAAGCTTTTGATTATCCAGAAATCTTTATTATCCCTTTGACTTTTTATTTTCAGCATTAAATGCCTATTAATATCAAAGTGGACTTTTTTTCCAATTTCTTGCTTAAGTCTCTTAGCTGTCAGTATAGGAAAAGGAGAAAAAAACACCAAATCTTTTCCTTTTCTCTCTTCTTCGCAGCTTAAAAATCTTCTTAGGGAACAATGTTATTGTTTTTTTAATAGTTTCAATTCCAGGGTACCTTATTTGTTGCTTTTCTGTTTGACCTGGTCAACCAAAACTTTCTCTTCTTATCTTCCTCCTGCACATTCTTTTCCGGTCGAGTTCTTTCTTTGTGGTGGCCATTTCTGACCACCGCTACAACCGCTTTGGGAAAGGGAGTAATGGCCAGCTGGAGAGGAGAGATGCGGCTCTCCTCAACCCTGCAGGCAGTCTCCCCCTTCTTCATCACCTCTACGGGGTGGCTTAGCCCCGAAACCAGCTGGCTCGGGGCGCTCCAGCGTGCAAGCACGGATCGAAGCCTTGCAGAAATGAGGTTTTGATCTGTCGCCGAAGAAACTCAAACCGGAAGTCAGACATAAACACCCTTTTTTACACCCATACATTTCTCAACAACTTCCTGAAGAGCAAAAATCTTGTCTGTCCAAATTTCTTTGTGGATGTATTTCCCAAGTTTTACCCTTTCAATCAGAATTTTGCCAAATCTTCCCAGACATAATGAACAAACTGATCTTCATATAGCTTCTGCATTCTCTTCCATTATCTTTCCCTTTATATCTGGGAAATATAAAATATACATCCATATTTTAACATTTCTTCAATTACACCCATCTATATCTGACTTCCCTCATTTTTTCAACATTGTTACACAATTCATGACTTTTTCCCTTGAATGTTATTCTAGCATTTGTATCCATTCTAGTTTCAGACACATCAATATCATTCCCATTAAATCTCTGAAATATTTTTCCAGCAATTTTTTCAAGTTTAGGTTTATCATTCCCCCCCACCCCAAGAAAACCTTCATTACATTAAAAAATACAAAGAAAAGCAAAAAAAGGAGTTAGGAAAGAAAGGGAAAAGGGATAACAAAAAAAACAATATTAGGGAGTAAAAGCAATAACAACAAAAAGCTTCTGGGGTGTTGCCTTGCCAGTTTGTGTTATTGGCAAATTTGATGAGTTCCCTTCTATCTGTTCATCATGCATGCCCTTTACTATTCATTCTCTTTACTCTTTACTCTTCTTCTATTCTAAGTCACAATCCTCCATATGCCACTACCATTGCCAGATGGACCCACAGATGTTGACTTCCAGCCTCTATCATGGCTTTCATCAATCAAACTTTCACATAACACCTTTAGTAAGATAAGAAAAGGTTACCAGCATTCCAGACTAAGGACAGTACTAGTCATTTGAAGCACATTTTGGCCAGTATGCCACAAGTGCAACCAAAACCTGATTTTATTCCAAACATGCTCATACTACCAATGTAAACTAAATCTCTAATCTACAGATTACTCCGCAAGCCTATATACTGCTATCTGCCCCCTACCAATAAAAAGTAACATACTAAAACACACTCTAGTTGTAGAATAAAATATTAAATTTGTCAAAGAGTGAAGTATGAAATTGAAGTAGGAATCCAATGTGAATCTCTTACTTTTGATACCTTTCCAAAGTAAGTCTTTTCTTAGCAAGCTGCTGCTCTGGAGCATAACAATTTTTTTCTTTCATTCTTTATATCTTTAACAATAATTAGCTTTTGTGCTGCATTCTATATATTCAAAGTTCTTATAACCTGAGATAGTTAGTGTGGTGTGATAATTAAGGGACTGGACTAGTCTGGCAGAGACACAGGTTCCAGGCCACCTTTAATTGTGGGGGGTCACCGGATGATTTGGGACTCCCTTCCAGCTCAACCTGGTTCACAGAGTTATTATAAAGCAAAAAGGAGGAGCAGTCCTTGAACACAATCTTGAGCTCCTGAAGGAAAGGAGGAACATAAGTCTAACCAAGAGTAAATTCTTTGTCATGTTTCATGTTAAATCTCTATCACCCTCATTTTGAGTAATTATGCCATTACCATCAATCCAGCTGACTGTAATTCTTCCTTTCTCGTGTTTATCCATAAGACACCTCCATATTTTTTACAACTAATTTGACATCGCCACCAGATGTTTGAACTCATTCTGCTTCCAGATGCTTGAATTATGATTGTTATAATCTCTGACCATTGATTGTGATAGCTCAGGTTTATGAGGAATTGGGGTAAAAAACATCTGGAGAGCACCAAATTGCCTACGGTTTCCTGCTTACATTTCTATTAACCAGAATGAAGATGGCTGGATTCACAATTCTGCATTGCACCACTCCAAGCCTGCAAGTAGTAGGTTGGAATTTTGAATAATCACCCTTAAAAAGTACCTAGTATAATAGTCATCTAACACATATGGCTACATTTTCCAAGTCTCACTTTACATAACAATTTAATAGAAGCAGGGAAGGAGTCAGAATTATGATTCTGCACTGAAATGGGAAGTAATGCTATTCAGAATTACATTATTTCATTCTGTGTAATGTAAACTGGCTTTTGTATACCTGGGAGTAGAGCATGATGGGCTGGATAAATAGTCAAGCACAGGATAAGCTGACTTTATGTTTTCAATTATTTCTGTCTGTACTTTAAAATTTTTATTTAAAATCCCCTCTATCAGTTATTGGCTGAACAATAATAGATTTGAACATATTTCTCTAACTCACAGCAGCAAAAACAAATTCATAGCATAAGGGTGGGTCTTTATTGTCAGTCTGTCACAAAATTATAAAGTAGGTCATTGCTAATTCCATTTAATGGAAGAGACACTGAGAGCATAGAATGACCCACTGCATCGGTATTGCAGTATTTTATTCTCTATATCAGGGATTGGGGATCTGTAGTTTTATAGATGTTGATAAAATAGAACAACAAATTAATCAACTCATATGGTGCCTGGCTTCTGATGGTTCTTGATGGCTTACAAATTGTTTAAAGCATTAAAGCAACAAAAACTAAAAATGAGAATAAAGTAAACGTATCAAAAATGACAAACCAGGAAGGGAACAAAGACCAACCCACACAATTTAAAAGGGGCTCCACTCTCTCTTGCCAAAGGCTGAGTGAAGAGTCAGGGCCCTTCAAAAATATGTAGGGTGGAAGCTATTCAAATCTTGGCAGGAACCTCAACTCAGCAAGGAGGTTCTGCTACCGAGAAGTCATATTTCCAATACTGCAATAAATGTCATGGTTTTAATTGAAAAAAACGCAGAGTGTGACAACACTACATCAAATCAGTCAGGCATATGCTATGAAAGATAGGCAGTCCCTCAAATAACCAGACCCTGTGCCATAGTAGAGTCACACCCTGGAAGCAAAGTGGTAACCAATGCAGGATACAAAGCAGAGGTGTTTTATGGGCATACTGAGGCAAATACAGATCCTAACATTTTACTGCATGGGTTGTGCTAGCTGGTGATGCTGGGAGCTGTAGCTCAGCAACATCTGGAGGTCACATTCAATTCCATGTCACCTGCTATAATAATTCCTATTAGGTGCATGCTAACATGTGTGCCTCTAGAAACAGGAGTATCAAACTCAAGGCTGGATCCGGCCCAGGGGATGCTTAGATCACTAGATCTAAGGGCCAACCTGGAAACAGAAAATGACCAGTCTGTGATCCTTGCAAGCTCCAAACATCTCCAATTTGCTGGCAGATATTTGACAAGACCATCACAGCCAAAAATGAAGCTCGGGGGTGGGGGATGGGGCGTTTTCACTGGCAAAGGGTTGTAGGAAGCCATCGCAGCTGAAAATGGAACTTGGAAGCCTGTTTTTGCTGGCAGAGTGCTCAGGCCATCACAGGCACCCCCAGCATGATGGTGTCGAGCTGACCACACACCCCATTGCACCCCTGAGGTCAAACACAACCCTGATGCAGTCCTCAATGAAATCAAAGAAAGGAAGGCAGCTACTGGGAAAACAAATCTTTCCATACAAAAAGTTGAATTACCATTATTTACCTTCCTCAATTAAAAGGAATTTAGATAAAGACTCCCTTGGACTCAGCACTGATCGGAGACATGCTTCACATTTTGTAACCTAATATATATTTTCAGATGCCAGACTCAAAATTCTCATCACTGGCTCTTTAGAAAGGGAACCAGGATGCTCCTGGGATCATGTGCACTGATATTTCCATGGACATTTATTAGCTCACCTTGACTGCTTCAGTTTGCCATCATGGCTGATATCTATAGAAATTAGAACCCTGCTTTCTTCCACTATGCAAAGGAATACTCTTCATGGGTTTTCTCAGACCAATTCAAACTCTATAATTGGATGCTAGCAACCAGGACAGTTAAAGAAAACAATATCTCACCACATTCAAAGTGAAAGGCAATATGACAAATATGCAGAAGTACATACTCATCTCTTTTCATGTACTTATTTATCTATTTAGGGTAGGGCACATCTTCCCATATACTAAAAGCAAATGAAACACAGTTAACTAATCACTTGGCAACACACAATCTCTTTTTAAGTCAAATCAAAAGAGACAAATCGCCTTTGCTTTTAGCTGTTTATGTTAATTAAACAAGAGCCCACTTCATTATGAAAACATATACTTCCACTGCCTTGCAGTTAACTCCATCCTCTTCTACTTTGTGAGTAGAACAAACTTGATAGATATTACAGAGCTCTACAATCTGCCAGTTTAAAGATTGAATCTATCAGCATTTAAATAACATTGTTGCATTAGATGGGGGAGCATCATTTGTGCATTATGATGACATCGATGTACAAGGATATGGGGCAAGGCATTAAGAAGGAATGAGATTGGATAGTATTCAGCCTAACAATGCCCGAATTAAGGGATTACAGGATTGTAAAAAGGAAGTGATTTCCTTCACTTCTGAAATCCTCCTGCCAGACCAAACAAATTACCAGGAACCTTAAGTTTTGAGCTTCATTATTCTGGAAGAAGACTTTATCTTTTCAGGCATTAGGTTCTTCTATCTTTCTTAAATCATTTTTTTTCATCTTTTCCTAATTCCTCCGTTCATGGTTTTTCAGGTGAAAAAGTCCCTCAACGCTATCTGAAAAGACTGGAGATTCTAGAATCTAGAACATTTTCAACACAAAGCATATGGCGTATTACTCATCATTACTTGTTCTCCCAATGGGGTTCCTTTCGTAGACTAAACTGAATGACATTAAAAACTTTTCAAGCACTTTGTCCCCTCCAGGGGCCCAATGTATATATATATATATATATCTTTGAGAAACCCTCAACATAGCATTAATACTATCCACCTATAATCACTGCTAAGGGATGCTGAAAAGCCAACTGTGTCTGCCATCCAAAGGCAAATCATTACAATCGTAATTACTGTTTCTTTTTACACAGCACATACAAGCTTTTTAAAATGTGTATGTACCACCCACTCATCTCTTACCTTTCACAATCCTAAAATTTCACCAGAATGTTAGTTTAGCCAGGCTGGATGCATTGCCTTCTGCTATCCTAATGGTACATTGCATGAATACTCCCTCATTTCAGTGTATACTGTATAAGCCTTCGCAAAAATGGCTCATTAGAGCTCTTGCTACTCCTTCACTGGTATCTCTACAGGGAATTGGGAATGATTTTCATCTAACCTAGTATTTCTCAATCTTGCCAATTTGAAGATGGATGGACTTCAACTTCCAAATTTCCCCATGCTGGCTGGGGAATATTGAAAGTTAAAGCCCACCCATCATAAAATTGCCAAGGCTGAGATATTGATCTAACCTATCCTAAACAAATCCCATGGCAGAGCTTGATTTTGCTTCTTCTGTCTGACAATTATTCAGGTATTTCTTTCTGGGCTGCCCAATTCCATGCCTCTCCTTAGGTCTTTTACCTTGCTTTATATTTTCATGTTTACCTGTTATATCTATATCTACTATTTATACTGACATTATGCCTGCAATAAATGTTTGATTTGATTATCTACTTTGTCTACATCATTGAAACTCTACACACCTCTCTCATGCTTCATAGATGTACCTGTTTTTTAAAATAAAAACACCCTAACTTTGCATCATATAAAGGCATTATTTTTCCACATCTTTTTCATATCTACCACATACACAATATACCAAATAAGATTATGTTCAATAAATGCACAAGGTGATATTAGCAATTCTATTTTTATACCATTCCCAGTGGTCCTCAATATGGAATTTATTTTTCTTCACAGATTATACTGTGCTGGCATTTCCACTAAACTCTACCATTGACAGAAGGTCACTTAATATGTCATATCCCTTCCTAATATCATCCCATTGTTTAAAAAAATGAGTTGTGGGTTCCTAGTTTTATTGAAGTTTTTCTCAGATACAAAAATCAAGAGACTTCCTCTGACAAATCATTGCAATTACCACCTTTAATTTCTCTGTGCAACCCCTCAAATTATTTCAAAAATCACACAATTGAAATCTGGTCATTTTGCTGTTAAAGTTCACTTCTTTAACCAGGTGTGCAAATAATAATGTTGCTCTACATTTTTATAATGGTAACATTATTATTTGCTGTGAAAAGCAATTCATTGAGCCACATTGAGAAGGTACCATGCTAAGAAAAATTGCTGTAGGTGTCTGAACAGTATGTTTCTCCCTCCCCTATTCTTAATGATGCTCAAAACCTTCAACTTTAAGCAACTGTGTCATATTTGTCTCATCAAATGGTTACCTCTATAGTTGAAGTAGTTGTCTATAAGGTTTTGGTGTTTATTGCAGAGTCCTCCTTTCTTTTACCTCTTCTAGCTCTTACAAATAAAGGGAAACTTGGATGTATAGAGGATAAGTGGACAATATAATCCTATGTGGAGGAACAGGAAAAGCCCCCTCCCATTAATATTAATTTTAATAAGCACTGTTTTTCACAATTTATTCCAAAATAAATATAGATATCAGGAGGCTATATGCTAAAGAATTTGTGTAAATATCTGTTGTAATATCATTGCTAAAGAATTTGTGTAAATATCTGTTGTAATCAGGAATAAGCTAACTGGTTCATCCATTCCCATTATATGTAGGATTCATACATCTTCATCATTTCAGGCCTTCTTCAACTAAAAATGTTAGCATCATAAAAATTGTCAGTGTATAAGAGTTCATGAATTGGAATAGACATGGTAACAGGTCAGCCAATGGGGACAGTTTGGTAACCCAGACAGCTTGGAGCCTGGGTGTGGCTTAGTTTGACTGATTTAGATCTAAGATTTTGCTTTGTCCTTGCAATATAGCCTCTATAATATATTGCTTCTGTGCTTATATAGCTTCTGTGAAAACTGAGTTCTGGTGGTTCTGATTGCTTCTGCTTCTTGTTCTTGTCCTTGCTACCATGTTGCAAGAACTGCATGGGTATTGTATACATGCATCATGTTTCATACTATTATATATAAACAAGTTTCTTCTATAAATGAATCCTGCTGAATTATTTACTTGTGTGCTGCTTGGATTGCTACAACCTCTGATAAAAATGTAGAATAAAACTATTATTTGCACACCTGGTTAAAAAAGAATTGTACTCCACATTGCAACCTGAACACAAACTCATTTAAAAATTGGGACCAGTTCTGTAATTGATAGAAGAGGAAAATTATTCATGGTAGGATTGGAGAGTAGTTATATTAGCTACATTTGACATAGTTCATCATATTCCATTTGCAACAGTTTCTGCTTGTGGAGTGTGGCTGCTGAAGAGCCGTGGACTATCTTGATGGGATAGGCATATGTAATTAGATTATTCCAATAGAAGATAATATCAGTAGCTCAGCGTTGAACTATGGAATGTTTGATGTTCCCTGAGCTGGGTTATTTGTTTGCAGACATTTCATTACCCAACTAGATAACATTATCAAAGAGTATCAACAACATCAATAACATCAGTAATCATCAAAACTAGTTTGATTAAAAGGATTAGGCGGTGACATGATATTGGTGTTCCAATATCTCAGGGGTTGCCACAAAGAAGAGGGAGTCAAGCTATTCTCCAAACCACCTGAGGTCACGACAAGAAGCAATGGGTAGAAACTAATCAAGGAGAGAAGCAACCTAAAACTAAGAAGAAATTTCCTGACAGTTAGAACAATTAATCAGTAAAACAACTTGCCTCCGGAAGTTGTAAATGCTCCAACAGTGGAAGTTTTTAAGAAGCAATTGGATGGCCATTTGTCTGAAGTGGTGTAGGGTTTCCTGCCTAAGCAGGGGGTTGGACTAGAAGACCTCCAAGGTCCTTTCCAACTCTGTTATTCTAATTCTATTCTATAACATTAGCAAGTAACTAAATTTAGGGAGGAGCAAGGGTCCAACATAAATTCTTCTTTTCTTTTTTACCCTCAAATGTAGAGTGATTGAAGATAATAATAAAAAAGGATAAGAACAATTGCCACTAGTGATGATCTCTTTCACCACTACAAAAGTTATTCTAAGTTTCAGGTGATGTTGCAATGTGTCCTTGTACAAAAATGCATCAGACGTATTCTCCCAAGTATCCATGCATTATACAATTATTTACACATATAATAAAGGAGGAAAAAGATTTTCTGAATCCTTCAGAAATTGATCAGAGAAGTGTGAGTACCCCACTTGTCCAAAGCACTTTATAAACTGGACACTCTGACATACTATTTCAGCTCTTCTCAAAGTAGTAGACATGGGCTAACCAAACAACACATGTTTAACGAATGCCAAACCTTACTGTAGACTAGAGGAAGAAATCCTATCAAGGCTGATGCCGGTAATGAATCCTAAACAAATGGGCCCTGTTGGAGTCTGTACCCCATGACTCCAGGGTTAATGGCTACATCAATGTTCAAAGGAACATGTTCTCAGCATGGCTAATCTAGTTTCACAAAGGGAAAGGAGCTGATAACATTTGGAATTCACTGCTAATGGAAAGTTTTAATTTAAAACTTCAAATCATTTATTTGCCCTAAAAGCAAATGCCAAAGAAATCAAGTCCAATAGTCTGAGTACAACTAGTCCCCATTTAATAACTGCCTCATATAATGACTGTACAATGACTTTGCAGTTATAGCAGCAATGATGAAAAAGTAACCAATCCTGGAAACAAATCTTTTCATTTAAAACCTTACATCTGTACGGCAAATGAAAACTGAAATAAGATCATAAACACAGTTTCATTTAGCAACCATTTTGCTTAATGACTAGGTTGTCGGTCCCAACCGTGGTCACCAAATGAGTATTACCTTTGTTAGACTGCATGAAACCATTATATGCTACAATGTATGCTAACATTTATTTTCTAAATTTATATGCCACCCATCTTGCAGTTCAAGGCAATTCTGAGCAGCTTACAACCTAATAAAACATATAGCTATAAAAACAATTATAAATATAAATACAAAATAGTAATACAATGTAATCAACCCAGTAGTTTAGTTAGAGTCTGATATTTTACTAGTGTTAAAAATAAAAATAGCATATAATCTGAGCCAATTTTAGTCAGAATGAGCATTATCTAAATAAATAATGCAAATGGTCTTGTAGCAGAAAAATGTATCTGAACAATTTACTAGCAGCAGAAACACATTTAAAGGACTTAAAATGTTCTAAAGAGTGAAAGTTCCACCATCTACCAACTTTTTTTTATTTCATGTTATTATCATCACCCTCCAGGAATTTTATTATTGTGTTTGTTTTCCTTTTATTTCTTTTCAGTCAGGTTTCCACACAGGATAGATATACTACTCTTTCCTGTATTTTCAAAGTAGAATAAGGTAATTATGTAAAAGTGAAATTATAGGTGTGTGATGTTAGAACTTGAAATGTAGTTTTCTTCCCTGAATATAAACACCACTTTAAATGCTCTGTCTTAATAGCGAAAGGAGTAAACAAGTAAGCAGTGTCAAATGAATAAAATTAAGCAACTTATAACAAATAATTCTGAAAAGGACGGAATTATCTGATGTGATCAGAAAGATGTCAATGGCCTTCAAAGTCTTAAGACAAACTTATCTGATGTCATAACTCCTTTAAAAAAAAAGGTTGCCAGATCATCTGAAGCTGGTCTCTTTTCTCCTCAAAGGATCTTTCACACCTGCAGGCAGTAAGTTTAGTTTTTCAATATGAGTTCACTATGATAATGTAAATAATAGCCTTTCATTTCTTTTTGATATTTTAAGACTGCATTTTTAAAAAAACTTTTATATGCTTGATTTTGTGCTACTTATTTTACCTTTTACAGATAGTCCTCAATTTATCGCTACAGTTGAGCCCAAAATTTATGTTGCTAAGCGAGAGAGTTAAGTGAGGTTTTTTTTTTATTTTTAGAATAGAATAGAATACTTTATTGGCCAAGTGTGACTGGACACACAAGGAATTTGTCTTGGTATAAATACTCTCAGTATACATAAAGAAAAGGTACATTCATTAAGAATCAAGAATCATAACGTACAACACTTAATGATAGTCATAGGGTACAATCAACAATCAAATCATATTAGGAAACAGTCAAGTGGGAGGGGATGGGTGATAAGGAGTGGTGAGAAGATTAACAGTAATAGTAGTATACACTTTGTAAATAGTTGAACAGCGTTGAGGGAATTATTTGTTTAGCAGTGATGGCTTTCGGGGGAAAAACTGTTCTTTCTGGTGTGCAGTGCTCTATAGCGTCATCTTGAGGGAAGGAGTTGAAACAGTTTATGTCCGGGATGTGAGGGGTCTGTAAATATTTTCACAGCCCTCTTTTTGACTCATGCAGTATACATGTCCTCAACTGAAGGCAAGTGGGTAGTAATTGTTTTTTCTGCAGTCCTAATTATCCTCTGAAGTCTGTGTCTGTCCTGTTGGGTTGCAGAACCAAACCAGACAGTTATAGAGGTGTAGATGATAGACTCAATAATTTATATTATAATAATATTATATTATTATATTATATTATTATATATTATATTATATAATAATATTATATTATAATATAATAATACAACTTGTTAAGTGAATCATTGTAATTATTAAGTTAGTAACACAGTTGTTAAGTGAATCTGGTTTCCCCATTGATGCTGCTTGTCAGAAGTTCACAAAAGTTGACGACATGACCCCAAGACACTGCAACTGGCATTAATATGAGTCAGTTGCCAAGCATCTGTGACCATGGACATCTGCAATTGCCTATGACTGTAAGTGTGAAAACCAGTCACTTTTTTTCAATGTGGTTGTAACTTTGAACAGTCATTAAATGAACTATTGCAGGATGAAAACTACCTATATTGCTCTTAGCCATTTTGAGCATTCTTTGATGAATGCTACGTTTAGCATAATATAATTAGCAAATAAACCATAAATTTCTTTTAAAAAAAACTTTTTAAAAACTGCATTAGGCTTCTGTACTTCTTTTTGAAAGGATATTATTTTTTTACCCGTGTTACTGCATTTCCCCCCGTTTCATGGGAGGTGGTGTGGGCTACCTTATTACATGTGTTGTGAAAATAATGGTTCTAGGGGGATTGAGAATGAGAAATTATTTATTACTATAGTTAAAAGGCATAAAACAAAACATCAATTATATAGTTAATTTTCCTGTAACAAAAGACTGATTAACATTAATCGGGAAACACCATGTCTACTTTAAGATTAATATGAAAAGACTGAGAAATTGAACCATTGAATTCTCCTGTAGTTTAGATTCGATTAGACACAGCAAAACTCTATTGTATGAACCAGATCTGGCTCAATATAGAATAAGGGGGAGAGAAAGAAAGAGTCACAGAAACAGGGATAGAACAGGGCAGGGGGCGGGAGAATTGCCTATTAGGCATTTTGCTCAGCACAGAACATATAGAGAGTATATAAGTAAAAGTATTACAGAACCAGAATGAATCTTCAAAAGACTTTGTTAATGATCTGGAATTGTATGGCAGCTTTAAAATCTACTACAGGTAGTTGTTGACTTATAGCCATTCATTCAGTGACAGTTCAAAGTTTTGACAGTTGCAAAGAGCCAGTTAGTGAAGACACCAGGCTAGAAACTGGGAGCTCATGAGTTCTAGTCCTGTGTTAGGCACAAAGCCAGCTGGATGACTTTGGGCCAGTCACATAGTCTTAGCCCTAGGAAGGAATCGGTGGCAAGCCACTTCTGAAAAACTTGTCAAGAATAATGCAGGAACTTGTTCAGGCAGTCCGCTTATTCAAAGATTACTAAAATGAGTCTATATAGATGAAGTAGTTGTAATTCACCACATCTTCATTTTTTCCACAGCTTTTATTAAAGATGTCATGCTTATCTACTGTTACCGTGTTTCTCCAACAATATGGCCTCCACCAATAGGAAGCCCCACCATGTTTTATTGGCATAAAATCAAATTAAGCCCCTCCCCACAAATTAAGCCCCATATTAAACATGCAAAATGGGGGGGGAAGCGGGGGGGGCTTGCCGTTAGTAAGTACTTTTGTTGCATGCCCGGATATGGTGCTGCCTGCGTTGGTGGGGCACTTCATATTGGGAGACCTTCCACCGTTGCTTCTCCCTTCTCCCTTGCTGCCGCGGTGTTTGGCGCAGCCACGTGTGGCCAGTCAGGGCTCCTCCCTGCACCCGGAGCCCTGAGGAGACACTTGGCTTCAGGCGCTCCTGTCTTCCCTTTGCTTTCGAAGGTAAAGCGAATTATTTTACAAAGCCTCCCCTGCCCGAGAGGGCAGCCCAACCCCACATGGGGAGGCTAATTTCCCAGGGCCTCTTCCGTTCCTCCCCGACCTCCCTATGCTGCGCGGCTCTGACGCGCCGCTCCCTTCAGCCCAGCGAGCTCTTCCACCTCAAAGAAAGGCCAGGCGGGCATCTGTGGAGCAGCAGCAGCAGGTTTGAGCCGCTCGCAGCGGAAACAGCCACCACCCGTAGCCCGACATGGGGAGAACGAGCGAGGTTAGCGCCTGCCAGCCTGGGCAAGATTTGGGAACGAGGGGCTGGAGGAGGCACGCACACACCGCGGCTCACTTTCCCAGCTCTGCCCAGCCCTCACGGCTCTGGCGCGGCCCTGGCAGGATGAGCGTAGGGTCCGGGCGGGGAGGCGCTCGCTGCCTGCCAGGGCCGCGCCAGAGCCGTGAGGGCTGGGCAGAGCTGGGAAAGTGAGCCGCGGGTGTGTGTGTGCCTCCTCCTGCCCCTCGTTCCCAAATCTCGCCCAGGCTGGTGTTTGAAGGGCAAGGAAGCTTCATCCCTTCTTGAATGAGATCAGATATTAGTAGTGGGAGAATTCTGGCGATTAGAATTAGAAACACCAGATTTATTTATATGAAATTGCAAGTAGAAGTCACCTCGGGATCTGGATGGAGATGTCAGTGGTATTCAGATGCTACATAATTATATTCCTTCTCTTTTTTCACTGTCTAATTTTTAAGAGACAGCTGAAATTGTGAGCAGGTTTGTAGGGACAATATTGAGATAGGAGATTTCTGACAAGCTAAAGTTTAATGCATCTAAGCACGATATACTGTAGTCTAAGAAATTCATTGATCTAATAGAAGTTGGAGTCAGGATGTTGCTGCCCTGTGAAATACCAGATCCGCATTTAGAAAATATACTTAAGATTCACAATGTATTTATGATTTGGCAGCTGTGATCCTATATTCAGATTTAGCCTATCAGCATTCTATGCAAAGCTTTCTGTGAATACTGTTTAGAAACTTCAAATGATACAGAATGCAGAAGATGTGGAAAGCTTGGAGAAGCTAAACTCGCAGATCATATTATACCCATTCTATAATGATTATATTGTCAATTTGTTTTTCATTTTGAAATCCTAAATGATTTGTAACTGTGTTATATGTAAGACCATCTGTAACTTTATGAATTAAGCTAACAATAATCAGTGTTGAAGGATCTATTCTCTAGTTCACCAGAAAGAATCATTACATTATCAAGTATTAGGAATTAGGCATTTTTCAAAGATAGGTAAAGGAGTTAACATTTTTTAAAACAACAACTAAAAATACTCCTCTGGGCCCATTCTAGTCCAACATTTTCTTTTTTAATAGAAGGAAATACACTCCTTTTCTGCTATTGTTCTCCCTCAATTGTTATTTGAAGGCATGCAAATGGGATAATATGAATCTTCTAGGCAAAAAACCCTTAATAATGGATCTTCTGTAATGTATCCATCTCTTAAAAAAAACTTTCAAGTTATTGAAAAGTACCCCATTTTGTGGAAATTATCAGTTGAAATGTAAAGTTTTATGTGCTGGTTCTAAAATGTTTTTTTTCAATCCCCTTCATTGACTGATGTCTAATAGTACGTTTGCTTCTCTCTTTTCACTCTCTCCATGCTGTGAATGATGATACATATCTTATGATCATCTACGTTGCCTTTATTTCTTACTTAAATCATCTATAAAAATCTAGCATAAAGAAGATGTTCAAGTGCCCTTCATTGTGATTATCCTCATCTGTACTTTTTCTACATAGATTTATGTTAAGGCAATAAATGTAAATAATTTTCATTGAGATACTGGCTATATATCAAATAGCTCAGGTCCCATAATTAGATATAAGAAGTTGAAGGTGTGCATATTACCCAATGTACATTATTTAACTCTTTTGAATTGCATTTGCTAATTGATTGACCACCTACGTAGTTGAAAAAGATCCTTCTGAAGTTCTGCAGTTCTATTAATTAACATTTGGTTTTCACCACTTTTGGTTTGGTATCGTCAACTAACTTAGCCAGCTCATTGTTTATACCCAAACCAAAATATTTTATGAATCAGTTAAAAAGCACCTATGTAGTAAAAAAGGGAATATGGCAGAAGATTACTGTAATCTTGAAAAAGAGTAAACCATCATTCACAGCAAACCAAAATTGCTTCAAAATAATTAGTGCATTATGACATTAGAATCCATTCTTCCTTGAGCCAGCAAAATTTTTTAACAAAAATGTGTAGTGCCCATTCCCAAACTGCATCTATTGCTGACAAATGGTGGTGTCCTCCAGAGGTGGTATTCAACCGGTTCGGGCGAGCCGGTAGCAGTTATTCGGTGTGGGTCAGTGAACCGGTGGCGACCCCTGGCTGGCCACGCCCCAGACCCGATCGCCCGGTTGCTCACTTGCCCTGGTCGCTTTCCTAGCTTTCCCTACCACATGGCGGCCGTGGGGCAGCTCGGGTGGATGTCCCAGGCAGGAATGGGATCCGACCAGTATAACTACTGGTTCTTTTGCTCTGTGTCATGTACGCATGTGCAAGTCGCGCAAGCCGCGTGAGTCACGTGAGTGAAATTTATGACCTGCTGAACTGCCCGGACAACAGAGCAGCACTGTGTGCGGGTGTGCAGCGGTTGGAAAAGCCCTTTTTTTCCTGCTTTTTCAACCTCAGCTGTGCCGCGCAAAGCAGCTGCAGTTGAAAAAGCAGGAAATAAAGGACAGGTAAGAGCCCAGAACCAGTTCTGTGTCTGCTGCACTTCAAAGTTACTGGTTCTGTAGAACTGGATAGAACTGGTAGAATCCCACTCCTGGTCCCAGGGCTGCTGTACATGCACACTGCGTGTGCAGCCACTACACATGCAGTACGCATGTGCAGCAGCCCCAGGACATCTGCCAGTCTGCCTGCCCACCTGGAGCATGTTTTCTTCCTTCTCCCAGTGGACGTGCCTCTTTCAGCCCAGCCAGCAGGTGGGTGAGTGGATATTCTGGGGGTCCTCACCCCCCTTGTTGTGAGATGCCTACAGCTGCTGCGTGCTTTTTTTGTTGTGGCTGGAGTCCAACAGCCACACCGAAAAAAGCACATCCTGTTCTATTTGCTGGGCCCAACAATTCCAAGCAGCCGGTGCATAGAACAGGGCGGCACCGGACCGTTGGAGAAGCGGAGCGGAGCCCAAGATCAGTAGCCACTTCTTTCGCAGCACAGAAATCCTCCCCGGATCAGCTGGTCTTCTCTTTCTCTACCAGTTTGTTTTATATGGCCGAGGAGGAGGACATTAGCTGGCTAAAGGGGCGGCTGCTGGAGGCGACTCTTTTTCAGTCTCCAGTTGCCTTTTCAGCACAGAAATCCTCCCCAAATTGGCCAGCTGGTCTCCTCCTTGGCCATCCAGAACAAACAGGCAGAGAAGGAGAAGACTAACCGGCCAATTTCTTCTTTCATCCCCCTGGATTGCCGCCACCCACATGCTCCTTGTCCCCAGGCCAAAAGAAGAAAGGCCTGGGTGCAGCATGCCTCTGTTGCCTGCATCCTCCTTCTCCCCGAGAGGAAAGGAAGAAAGGCATGGGCACAGCATGCTCTGGGATCCCGGCAGCCTCCCGTAGCAGCGCCCGCTGCAGCAGTGCCTCCTTCGCCCTCCCGACCAGGTGTGTGTGTGTGTGTGTGTGTGTGTGTGTGTGTGTGTGTGTGAGAGAGAGAGAGAGAGAGAGAGAGAGAAGAGGAAGGGAGAGAAAGAAAGAGGAAGCAAATAGAGAAAACAGAAAGAAAGAAAGAAAGAAAGAAAGAAAGAAAGAAAGAAAGAAAGAAAGAAAGAAAGAAAGAAAGAAAGAAAGAAAGAAAGAAAGAAAGAAAGAAATCAGAAGGAAGGGGGGAGAGAGAAAAAACTATGTGCTATTATTTTTCATTGACAAGGAATGGCTGGGAGGGGAGGGGCCAGGTGAGTCACCTCTTGATATGAGTGACATTGAGTGGACCACACCCACCTAGTCACATGGCTACCAAGCACGCCCACCCCAGTCACATGACTACCAAGCCATGCCCACCAAATAAGCCACACCCACAGAACCGGTAGTAAAAAAAATTGAATTCCACTACTGTGTCCTCGTTTCACGTGTGTTGAACATAAGGAAAGTGATAGTTTCCTTTGGCCTTGTTGCTTCCCTGTCCATGAACATCACAAGCTGGGAAGGAAACATTTTACCAGTCTAGATTGCAGCAGAAATGAGATCTGAAGTTTTACATCTTTGATATATATAACCTTCCTGTTGATAATAAAATGTTGACAAGAGAACAATCAAGTTCAGAGAGTACCAAGGACTCCACAATTCAACCCTGAGTAAAACACATATTCTCTTCTATTTGTAAGTCTGATTGTGCTGTAACTTGTCCTTCTTGTAGTTCCATTAATTAAGAAGAAAATTGCCTGAGCCATTTCTGAATGTTATATTGTTCTGGACTTTAAAAATGCTTTAGCCCCTTTTATCTTGGAAACACAGGCTGCATACATCTGTCAAGGCCATCTTCCTTACTCCTACACCAAATGAAATAAAGAACCATAAAATTGTTGTCCTTTAATTTTTAATTCTTTTTTCCCAAGGAACATGTCAAGTGACATGCCCAAGGAAAGGAAAGCAATTGGTGTTTACTTTCCTGAAGAAGACAAAATAAGTTACCGGGATGTGGAGGTATTAGTAAACCCACTTTAATAAAAATGGAACAACAGGTTTAGATTTAGAATAATATTTTTAAATAGCTTAGTTTCCAGTCAATTATATATGAGAAAAAAGCAGCTGAAATCTGCAGTGAATATCTTGCCCTTAGTTTCAGTGGGAGGAGTGGAATATAAATTTAATAAACATAGCAAATAAATAATGGGACTGGTGATTTCAGGGCTGGTTTATTACAATTAAATCTATGCTGGGCATCCTTGAAGACAATTCAGAGAGAAATTGAAATAGTTTGGAATGTAATGAGTGACACTCCTTGGATCTGATTTTACCCTATTGTGAAGAGTTTCATTAGTTGCAGTGCCTTTTCGTCAATTCAAAAATTCACAAGGACTATAAGCTTAGCGTGAGTTAGACTCAAGCTACTTACAGGATTGCCTTCTTCATTTCAGTCCAATTCATTCTCAAGTTATTGATGAGCACCATTTACTGGTTCTGCTACAAATACTTTTGACATCATCAACCAGTTGCGCCTTCTTCTTGGAGAGTCCCATTATTATAAAATAAAGTTCCCATGGAGTTGAAAAAAGACTCTGTCTTAGTACATATTAGGAGAGAACCAGAAGTATTTATTTTTTCAGACTGTTTTATTACCATTGTTTTAACTTGCGTGCTATTATACCTGCTTTTAATGGATACCTTTATTATATCTCATTAGCCATGTGGAGTCTTTAAGATAGGTAATAGGCAGCATGTAACATATAAAAACTAATAATTAAGCAATAAATACACATTTTGTGTAAAAAATATTCCCATTCTGGTCAGTACTGAAATTCCTTTCAGATTTCAAAAGATACATGCTCAAAGCTCTTACTAAAAATCAGGCTTTTTCCTAAGGAGTTCCAGAATTCAACTACTTATTCTGTTCCCCAACTTCTTTTAAAGTAGAATTTGCAATTTACAGGTATGGATTCTTGTTCTTTAGAAACCTTGCTGTTCAAAAGAGACATGTTAGAATGTTAGAAACTTCTAAAAAAAAAAACTTTTTTAACTAATATCGTTTGTGTCCAGTTTCAGTATTTTTATACGGAATAAAAACAAGGAAGTGTAAAAAAAAGATTTGACAATATTGTTTTTTGTTCTCACATTGGGAACAGCTTTTTTAATTATTATTATTCATAAGTTCCTTGAAAGTCATTGGGGAAAATTGAGAAGATGCTGGCATATAATGCAGCCAATTGTTTAATACTGTATACATGGTAAAATAAGTGGTTCCAAATGTATCAAATATAACAGTTATGGGTAACCTTTTGGGCAGCAAGTGCCCAAACATGCCCGCACATCCCCAAAATGCAACATGGGAATGCGCCCTGTGCATGCATCCCCACCAGTGGTGGTATTTAGCCGGTTCACACCGGATCAGGCGAACCGGTAGCAAGGATTTGGCGTGGGTCACTGAACCGGTAGTAAGTTCTGGCTGGCCATGCCCCCGACCTAGTCGCCCCGCCTGCCTGATGTTCACTTAAGGTATTCCTGTCTTTTTTTTCCCTCCTGAAAATCAGCTGTACATATGATCAGCTATGCCGGGATTCCCCTTGTCTCAGCCCCTCCTCCTTTTTTTTGCCTTCCTGAGCATCAGAGAACGCCCCCCAGAGGCTCTTCTGAGGTCAGGAAGTTCCCAAAATGGAGTGTGGAGGGATGCTGCATGCCCCTCCCATGTTCTGTTTTTTTTCTTCCTGAGCTTCAGAGGAGCCTTATGAGGGCAAAAATGCCCCCCTAGAGACTCCTTTGAGGCCCAGAAGACCCCAAAAATGGGTGGGGGGTGGCTGCAAAAAAAGCAAAAAAAAAAGAGTCATGCCCACCCAGTCACATGACCATGCCCACCAAGCCACGCCCACAGAACCGGCAGTAAAAAAATTTGAATCCCACCACTGATCCCCGCACATGCACGTGTGACACCTGTGCATGCGCCCCACCCCTGAGCATGCATGCATGACCCCTGAATGTGCACCCCACACATGCGCATGTGTGGTGGAGCTGAGTTGGGATGACAGCTTGCGTGCCCAGAGAAAGGGCTCTGCATGCTACCTCTGGCATGCATGCCATAAGTTCACCATCACGGAAATATAAGGATCCCTATACAATATCATCACTTTTGCTGATCCCTACATGGTTGTATCTGTACTTTTGGTATTTGTTATCCGAAATAAAATATAATGATACAAAAGGCATTGTATATTGGCTACATAGATGAAGAAAACTTGGATTAAGCTATATTCACAAAGAGCTCATAAGGAAAGATGAGTTTTACAAAGATTGGGAGGGAAATATTTGGCAGACACTTTGGCAGTCTCATCAGGAGGGTGTTAAACTATAACAAAAGAGATCTGAAATAATTAAATTGCAAGTTATAAAAAGGAACAAACTCACTGCTCAAACACAGGGGCAGTTTTGACAATGAGGAAGAGACTGTGTAAACTAGCCCTGAAAATTCTGCAGTCAGCAACAGCTTCCCCAACCAAATCTCTTAATCAGCTTCTCTGATGGTGACTTGACTTGCTTGCTGGAATCATGTTGTCCAAAGCTTTGTGTTTTGTGGTCTTTTTTTTTTTTGTATGTCTCTCTGCTAATTATAAAGACTAATAATAGCTTTCCCTTTTGATTGCAGAACTATGAATGTGGAAGAAGTTGATAATTAACAGGAAAAGAAGACCCACTTATAAACCTAATTTATGAAAAGGGTTTGAAGGGCCAATGTCAGCTTTTCTCACTGCTGTACCAGCAAAGAATCCTTCAGCAAAAAGAAAAAAGAAAAGAAAACTATAAGCTACTTTTTAAAATGATATAGCTATAAACAAGAAGCCCAATTATAACATTGAATCAAAGAAACTCTTGATCTAATCTTCTGTAAGGTCAGGAAGACGAACATATTTTGGAAGATGAACATATTTTATTGAGGATGGTTTGGTTTCTGCAAATCAGTGAAGGTAATATATGTATATGAAGGATGGAGGGAGGATACTAAATAAATTGTTGTGCCCAAACAAAGGTGATGCCTGCCTTTGTATTCTGGGTTGTTCTGGCACAGAGAACCACAGCAATTGAGTTTGACAAGCATGAATCAAAAATTTTCTCTTGCCAACCTGGCAGATTTTCTCACTGATCTGCGCCCTCACCTTATGGAGGATAATTGTAAATCAACATGGGTTAGGACTATTTCCCAACATCTTAGCCTCAAGCAGGAGTTCCTACTGATGCATCACTGATAGTGCAATGTATTAAAGACTAGGAAGTCAAACAGGGCCTGTCTGCTCTATCTAAGATGTTTTCTTGAACAGTCACTTCCTCCCCCCTTCACAAACCAGGAAGATTCTTATATTAAATTACTGTTTCTAAATTTCAAAGAGCATTAACCCTAGTGGCTTGTAATCATTCCCCAGAGCAGTTCTTGGGGCGGAAAAGTCCCATATCAGCTGAGATTGTGTCCCTATGGAAAAGTGGCTTTTGAAACCCCAGCTCATGTTCTGTTATACTGTACCTTCTATAAAGACTAATTTTATAATTCCTTACCTGATATATCCAGGGAATTCTATTTTCTTTCTTTCTTTTTTTTGTAAATTTTATTTGAGTTTTCACAAAGAGAAAAAAAATACAAATAAAACATCTTTCTTGAAAGCAGCATAATCCCGGGTTACATTTCTTCGTACAGACACAAATTCAGGTTCATGCTCATTTTTATATTCTATTCCATATCTTATTACTATTTTACATTTTCTGCATAGCTTCTCCCCTCTTTTAATTTTCTCAATTTTATTTTAATTATCTCATCTCAATTCAAATCATTGTATTTATATTTTTTGTCTGTCCTGTTTCAATTATCTATTATCTTTTCTCATTAAACAAAATTTCTCCTGTAGTTACTGATTGGAGTATGACGCCTTTATATCTTTTCCCTAAAGTTGTAACATTCAATATAATACATAACTTCCATTCAGATTCTGCTTGGTACATTCTTAAAATAAACACTGTATTCTTAAAAAAAGACAATATATATAAATGTATATAATTAAAACAACATTCCATTCCAAGTCAATTCTATCATTAATATTAATATTCCCTTCCTAATTCAATTTTCTCATTTATTTTATTTCACTTATTTTATTAACAAACATTTCACTAAATTACACTATTTTATCCCTCATTTTAATCATACATTGTTTCCAATTTTCTAAAGTTATTTCTATTACTAATATAACAATACAATCTTATGTACCTTTACAGAATCCCTTTTTCAGTTAGATTTTCACCCATTATCTCTAAATAGGTCCTGTTTCTCTATATCTTGCTCCGGTCCTTTGTAACTTCTTTTCCTTTCCTTCTTCCTTCTCTTCTTCCCTCTCCCCTTTTTACCCCCTTGTCTCTCTACCTCTATTTCTCTCTTCTGTATTCCCCTTTTCTGTTGCTTTCCAGTATTATACTTATTTTTCGAATTATTTTTCTTTTCTTTGGTTGTTTTTTAAGTCTTAAATTCTCCATTCTCTTTCCCCCCTTTCCTTTTTCTTCCCCACATAAAATTACTTGTTCATTAAAGATGGCTTCTTCTTTGTTCCAGTCTTCTTGTTTTGCAGTCTTTTCTTGTTGTTTCTCATAGTTCCAAATCTCCATTTCTAAGAATTGAAAAACGAAGCCAAAAGAACCCTTCCTTCTTGTGCATCTTCTTTGTACTTTTTAAGTTCCATTTTCAATTCATCCAGAAGTGGTGCCATTGTATACATTTTTAAACAACCACCCGATTGATTTTAGTCATTCAAATATAATAACCAAAAATCCAAAGATCACCAAATAATCCAAATACACACAAGCTGTTTCTTTTTTGCTCTTTTTTTCACTTTCTCTTCCTGGGGTTACTATTTAGTTGCAAAGTTTCAGTTAAAATGTATCTTTTAGAAGTCTTGTTGAAGTTTTACTTTAGATTCTTTTTAATTCCAGGCAGTCTCCTCCCTCTTCCAGATCCTGCCCTTATTCTTTTTTTCTCCCTTCCTGCTTATGAAAAAGAAAGTTTTTAATGTCCAGAAATATTTATTATCCCTCTGGCATTTTGTTTTATTTTTAGCTTAATTGCCTATTGATGTCAAAGCAGATTTTTCCGATTTCTTATTTAAGTCTCTTAGTTGTCAGTATAGGGAAAGAGAGAGAAGAAAAAAAAAAAAGCCAAACCTTTCCCTTTTCACTTTCCTTCACTGCTTCCAACTCTTCTTTGGGAGCGATGTTATTTTTTGTAAGTTTAAATTCCAGGGTACCTTGGTTGTTGCTTTTACAATTTAACCCGGTCAGCCAAAACTTTCATTTCTTATCTTCCTCCTGCACATTCTTTTCCGGTCGAGTTCTTCTTTGTGGTGGCCATTTCTGACCACTGCTGCAACCGCCTTCGGGAAAGGGACTAATGGCCAGCTGAGAAGGAGAGATGTGGCTCTCCTTGACCCTGCTGGTGGTCTCCCCCCTCTTCACCACCTCTACGGGGTGGCTTAGCCCCAAAACCAGTTTGTGTCGGGTTTCTGACTGTGTCCCGCCACAAGCTACCACTCAGAAGCATTTCACAGGATGCCCACTCTTCCAGGATCTCGACTCAGACAAATCCAGTGAACACAGGGAAAGGTGGATTAGTGAAGCGGAGATCTCCGTTCGCACTTCCATTCTCTCTGACAGCTGGCTCTGCCCCCCAATGTTTTAATTTTTAATTCTGGTCTATGTGTATGTGTGAAGCTGAGATCAAAGAACCTTATGAAGCCTCTTTGGAAAGAAAAGAAAAACTAATCATCTCAAGAAGTTTATTCTGCTCTGATTGCAACAAGAAAGGATGTTTGAGGAAACATCTCAGAATATCACCTTAATGCAAGAATATAATGAGCCTCTTTTACTTCTAGGCCACTTATTATTTTTTAGATATTTCATTTTAAGTTTTTTAAAAGGGGAATAGAAGAATTATGAGTACAAAGAGATATTTGCAGCACAAAGTATTCAAAGGCTAACAACTTTATTATTTTCCAGAACAGCTTTTACCTTATAGGATAAAGACCATCACAAAGGAATTCTACTATTTCTTCTTTTACATAATTAGTATAAGGAAATAGTGATTTAAAGTATTATATAGTCTTTTTCAATCTAATTTTGACAATATTCTAAAAAGCAAGTTAAAATATAAAAATGAAGGCTTGATACAGTAGATTCTGCGCTGTTTTGTGTAGGCTCCAGTATGACTTTTCTCATAGTGAAAAAACAGAATAATTGAATACAGAGTTGCAAACTATCTTAGAAGTCTTCAAATCCAACCGCCTGCCTAACCATTCCAGACAAATGGCTGTCCACTCTCTTCTTAAAATCCTTCAGTTTTGGAGCATCACAACTTCTGAACCAAGCCATTCCACTGATCAATTGTTCTCATTGTCAGAAAAGTTCTCCTTAATTCTAAATTAGATCTCTCTTTGATAAGTTTACAATACTTTTTGTCTTGCTTTGGGTTACTTTAGAGAATAGGTTATGCCCTTCTCTGTGACAGCCTTTCAAATATTGGAAGACTGTTATCATGTTATCCCTTGTCCTTCTCTTGATTTTCATTATGATATAATCAGGTGGCAACACTAATAGATGGAGTAATTATAATATATAATTATTTGTATATTATGAACTATGTATTTCAGTGATTCAAGTCATCTGATCTGAAGGCTCATCAAGATAATTGTCCCTGCTCAGCTGTTTATATGTGTGAATACTGTCCTCCAACTCAATAATACATTAATAATATTGAAAAAAGAATAATTTCAATTTGTTTGTGGACAATCAGTGAATCTCAACTTTTCTGTGGAAGGAGAATGAAAGTTTGCTCTTCCATCAAAGATGTATATTCATTTGGGACTTCTGGTTTGAAGGGCTTTGGCGACTGACAGAAATCCGCGATCATGCACGGTTTCTGTCTGGGCTCGCTGCTGGAGCGCTGGGCTTCGCTGCTGGAGTGAAGTTATGTATTATATTGAATGTTACAACTTTAGGGAAAAGATATAAAGGTGTCATACTCCAATCAGTAACTACAGGAGAAATTTTGTTTAATGAGAAAAGATAATAGATAATTGAAACAGGACAGACAAAAAATATAAATACAATGATTTGAATTGAGATGAAATAAATAAAATAAAATTGAGAAAATTAAAAGAGGGGAGAAGCTATGCAGAAAATGTAAAATAATAATAAGATATGGAATAGAATATAAAAATGAGCATGAACCTGAATTTGTGTCTGTACGAAGAAATGTAACCCGGGATTATGCTGCTTTCAAAAAAAGATGTTTTATTTGTATTTTTTTTTCTCTATGTGAAAACTCAAATAAAATTTACAAAAAAAAGGATGTATATTCATTTATAAACCCATTTCCATATGCCACTGATGAAATTTGAATGTCTCCATGCATGTGTCTCACACATATTAAGTGTCCTCACAATCAAAAGTGTCACAAAAATAGACGGAGTTAAGTCTTTTGTTGAAGAAAAGGCTTTTAATCAACCCTTTTATAAGGGTACAGTATAACAGCAACCCACAGCACCATCTGTGTCCATTGCTCGCTATAATGTTTTTTCTTAAAAATCCCTTCTCACTGTGATATTTTTGGTGGTTTTTTTAAAAAGTGTGCATTGCAGAATTCGAGAGACGGATATTTCTCTGTGAAGAATGAAAAGGAGAAAGCATGATAATAGCAGTGCCCAAAGTTTTGGGAGAACAAGACTTCCATTTACATCACATTCTTCCCATTCCATCACCCTGCCTGCTGTCTGCATGCTCTTTTCTGACATCTCTTCATTCCTATCAATGGCAGTTGGGACAGGAATTTTGTCCCCATAGCGCACTCATAAATTTTCACTAGGACACATTTTTCAGTTCTATTTTATTTATTTATTTATTATTTGATTTGTCAATCACTTACAAGGTAATAGATATAATTATAAATATGAGTAAGAATACAGGAAATAGGTATGAATAAATGGGGACAATAGGACAGGGATGGTAGGCACAATGGTGCATTTATGCACGCCCCTTACAGACCTCTGTAGGAATGGGGTGAGGTCAATAGTGGTTAGTTTGAGGTTAAAGGAGTGGGAGTTAGAGGATGTAACAACAGAGTCAGGTAGTGCATTCCAGGCATTGACCACTCTGTTGCTGAAGTCGTACTTTCTGCAATCCAGTTTGAAGTGGTTTACATTGAGTTTGTATCTGTTGTGTGCTCTTGTATTGTTGCGGTTGAAGCTGAAGTAGTCATTGACTGGTGGGACATTGTAGCAGATAATTTTGTGTTCTGCGCTTAAGTCTAACCGTAGGCAATGTAGTTCAAGGTTGTCCAAGCCCAAAATCTCAAGCCTGGTGATATAGGGTATTCTGTTGCAAGCAGAGGAGTGTAGTGTTCTTCTCGTGAAATGCTTCTGGACTCACTCAATTGTATTAATGTCTGATATGCAGTGCGGATTCCAGACTGAAGAGCTGTATTTGAGTATTGGTCTAGCAAAAGTTTTGTATGCTCTAGTTAGCAATTCGATATTTCTGGAGGAGAAGCTTCACAAGATTAGATTTACAACTCTTAATGCCTTTTTGGCAATGCTGTTACAGTGAGCTCTGGCACTTAGGTCATTTGATATAAGAACTCCAATGTCCTTGACAGAGTGAGGATCATCAATGAGATCATATCCGCCTAGTTTGTATTTGGTGTACTGATTTTTTTACCAATGTGTAGGACAGAGCATTTGTTGGTCGAGATTTGGAGTTGCCAGATGTTTGACCATTCAGACACATAATCAATGTATTGTTGACACATAATCTTGTATATAAGGATAGTAGCATTGTCAGTGGTGTTGAATAGTTTTACGTCATCCGTAAAGATGATGCAGTTGCTTATAAGGTGATCGCAAAGGTCATTTATATAGAGTATAAAGAGTGTGGGTCCTAGAATGCTGCCTTGGGAGACACCACTTTAACTGGAGCAGGGTTAGATATAGTGCTCCCTATTTTTACTATTTGTTGCCTGTTTGACAGGAACACAGTAATCCACTTACTGTGGATTATCCAGAAATGCCATAAGAGTTTAGTTATAACAGTATTGTCATGTACCACTGAATCAAAGGCTTTGCAGAAGTCTATGTAAATTATGTCTATAGCTTTACCCTGGTCAAGTAAAGTAGTCCATGTGTTTTTGCAGTATAGGAGTTGTAGATTGCAGGACAATTTTTTCCTGAAACCAAATTGTTTTTGGAGAGTAGGTTGTTTGACTCTAAGTGGAGAATGATGAATTGGTTAATGATTGATTCCATGACTTTGCACATGACACAACACAGTGAGATTGGTCTACAGTTTTCAACCAGGCTGGGGTCACCTTTTTTGAAGATAGGGATGACCATAGCTTTGGTAAGGACCTGGTTTTGAAAGATATCTCATATTTAATGCTTAGGGGTTCCGCTATGGCAGAGGAGAGCTTTTTAAAGAAGTATGCACATAATCCATCAGGGCCAATAGATATGGATGGTTCAGGTTTTGTAGTGCCTTTTCTATGTTATCTTCTGTAGTCATTACAGTTAGTTGTGGTACAACTAGGAAATGTGGGGCATGAACTATTGCTCTTTACAAAGACTGAACTGAAGAATGTGTTGAAGATATTGGCCTTAACAACTTCATCATTGCAGTCTTTCCCATTTGGTCATTTTAGAGGTGGGATGGTTCTTGATTCTTTAAGTTTGGTGTTATCAAAATTGTAGAAGACACGGGTGGTTTTTGTACATAGGTGGTTTTCCTCTTGCTTGCAGTAGTAATTTGTGCATTCTGCCTTTATCTGTCAGCATAGGGTGTTGTATTGGTTATTAAAGTTTGCTACGTAGCTAGTTTTGTTTTTACGCCATAGTGATCCTTTTTTTGATTGAAGTTTCCTTATTGTTATGGGTAATTTTGGGGGGCGTGGGTTACAAATGGTACATATAGTTCAATGACTCTTTCAAGTTCAAACAAGAATGCATTATAATGGTCTTCTGTAGTATTACAGCTAGAGAACAGAATGTGGCAATCAAGAGATGATAGGTCAGCATCTATGAGATCACAGTTGGCTTTTCTGAAGTTGTGTTTTGGGGATCCATCATTATGATCTTCTTTGTGAGGGTGTAAATTGAGACAAAAGTCGATCATACTGTGGTCACTGTTTGAAAAGGGTTTTTGTATTTGTAGGCCATATATTGAGTTTGACCTGTTAAACGGTGGAGGCAGTTATTGAGTCTAGTGTTGTTAGTTACTAATTGATCCAATCCCAGTGTAGTAACAGCATTGTACAGGATTGCATGTATGGGTTCAGATGTACATTCATTTAGTGTCCAATTTATAAGAGGTAGATTGAAGTCACTAAGGAAAATAAGAGGGTGAGGACAAGAGGCAACCCACATTAACAGTGAAGTTAGCATGTTTGCATGAACTATGTCATAATCTGGGGCTCTGTAGCATAGTAAAAAGCGGATTGTGGCATCTGAGGACAGTTCACAAATGATGGTCTCTGAAAGAGCAAGTTCTTGTGTAATTTGAATCTTTTTTAGATTTAGGGATTTTTTGTAGAAGATAGCAACTCCACCTCCTCTACGGATTTTGCAATCTGACCAAGAAACGTGGTATTCATTGACTGTGGTAATGGAATCTGGAAAAGATCCATGTCTCACAAACAAATATAAAGTCAAATGTGGTTGTGCTTAATAAGATGAGGAATTCATGCATTTTGTTTGCAAGGCTTTTTGCATTGAGTAGTTTGCATTTTAGATATGTAGTAGTGGGTCTGGAGGAAGTAAGGGGTGCGCATGCCTAATGTTGGATGTTGGGGTGATGATTTTTGGGATGTAAGTTGAAAGTCTTGCTTTTGATATATTCTGTGTGGTAGTCAATGTATAGGTTAGTATTTCCTTGTTCATGGAGTCTTTTGAGCTCAGAGCATAGCTCACAGGATCGTACATGTTGCCGTAAAGTTAAGTTAGGGCGAGAACGGTGGTTCTTATGGTTGGTGTTGCTTTTGGTGAATGAATTTATAGTATAAATGAATTTAGCTTTGCTTGATTTATTTTTGCAAATGACCCTGCAGAAGCATGGGGCCACTGAGCCATCACTGTTTTTGAACTCTGGGCCGATGCGGGAAATGTCAAGTATTTCATCAGGAGAGATGGTTGATGCTTGGTAGTCACTGATGATGTTGTGGACAATTGTGATGTCATCATTGTCATTGTTGTCCTCTAGACCAAATAAGATGGCATTTGGACGCTTCCGTTCGCGCTCAACAGCTTCTCTGATGAGGATTGTGATATCATTATTTGTTAGATTTGTGTTTTTTTGTGGATTGGGTTGCGGTTGTTGGGTAGAATCTAATCCCAGCTACTGCAACATTCTTCAATCCACATAATGATCTGGCCACAACTTCTACATTAATTTAATTGTTATAGGCCTGTTTTATTGGGATCTAAGCTTTATTTCAAGTTGCAATCTCATACTTCAGTCATCAAGTTCAATGCCTATATATGATGAGACTTCTCTATAGATAACACTTCTGTTGTGGTTTCCCCTGCTCAGTAGCTTTTGGAAAGTCACCCGTGCATTCCAATGCTTCTAAATTTTCTTGAAGACTCTTGGGGAATCCCAAAGCTCCAGCTACTAGCTCTATACCTAGCTGTATTTGAACATTAAATCCAGAATGAGAAAAGGTACAGTGGTAACAATGCAGTATTTCAGGCTAATTCTGCTGACTGCTAGGGGCTTGTCACCGGCTTAAGTTTGACTCAGCCTTCTACCTTTCCAAGGTTGATAAAATGAGGATCCAGATTGTTGGGGGCAATATACTGACTTTGTAAACCATTTAAAGAGGGCTGTATAAAGCATTTATAAGTCTAAGTGCTATTGTTATTATTGGGGGAAATGCTTAAAGTTGCTTTACTGCTGCTTGCTTATACACACATATACATCCATTGTGTGATCGAATAACTGATAATACAGTAGATGATTTTCTGCACAGATATGATTTATTTAATGGTGCTGAGCCCTTGGATGTTTTTCTGTTAGAAAATGTGGGAACGAGTATCTGAAGAGTCATGAATCAAACTGGGCCTGCATGAAGCCTGACAGCTGGTAAGCAAAAAGCTTTGTTTGTTTCTCTCTATTATAACATCATTTTCTGGGCAATAGGAAGCCTTGCTGCTTTCTTCCTTTTAAAGAAAGCTTTTCTCAGTTGTGCAGAGTATATGACCAAGTTTTGTATTGCACTATGCCACAATTTGTTCAAATATGTTTTACTGAATAAACCTCAATTAACTGGACCCGTAAATGCAAATGTACATCATGATGTTATTGCGTGAACTACTTAACTTCTGTTATTTGCATGACAATACCATAATCCATGTAACTTCATTTGCTCCCATCCCATAGATGTTCATGATCCCACTAAGACACCATGCTAAGTGTTTACACAAAATGTGAAAGTGTGTACATGAAAACAATAAACAAATATGAATTAGAATTTTGCATCCCTCAGATGGGCAAAACAGTTGCCAATCTTTGCCTTATAATATAGTGCTAAATATTGTTTATCCTAAAACAACAATCTTATATCCTATTACATATTGACTTTGCAGAATCATCTGAGTCTGGCTTCCCTTAACCACTTTGACTCCTTTTTGTAGGATCTGGTTTTGTGACAGAAGGTTCACAGACATTACTCACTATATATACCCTTTACTGCAGAAGATAATTAATCTCTACATAAAAGAAATTCAAGTTGAATCTTTGGATCTAACTTTGGATATAAATCTAGAATGCTTTTCACTTGTTCCCATGCTTATGATTGATATCATCCTGTGTTCCTTTCATTATCTTTAAAGCCAATACATTGTTATTATTAGTAAGAATATCTGCACTATGTATTTTAATTTGTAGTTTATTACTGACTGCATCCCTCATTTTTAGAAATCTTATGCCACTTCTCTCTGGGTTTAAATATAATTTTAATATTTATTTATTATTTTTCTATCCTTCTTTCTTCCTATGAGCCCAAGGAATGTCAAGCACCAAGGGAGATCAGAAGATCCAAGCAGTTCAAAAAAGTATAAAGATTTATTGTAAACATGAGCTCTCTACAAGAATCTGAATTACTAACGGCCAAAGGGAATTGGTGGTAGATAAGAGTAGAAGGTATTCAAGGAACTTAGATCTCTTGTGGGCACGAAGGGACTCATGACTGATGACATGTTTGACTCCTCCCTCAGGTTCAGCCTGGTCATCTCTTACAAGAACCACAGATAGTTCTGCCTCTTCTCCTAATACTGGGATCCATGTAAAGAAACTGAGACATAATGACAGGCTCCTAATCATTCCACAGGTTTAGTATTGTATTTGTCATTTTCCTTCATGACTGTCCTGTGAGGCTGAGACTAATGAAGATCACCATTAAGTTTCCATAATTAGAAATAAATTAGGCCCTAGATCTTCCCACTCCTTGTCCAGGAGCTTAATCACTAGAGAATCATAATGAGGATTTTAACGTGGTTCCCTGGCCCTAACCAACATTCTAACAATAATGCAAAGCTGGCTCACCAATATTAATATAATAGATCATTAATTTTAAGTAAATAAAGGTTGAACTGAAGTTTCACCTATGTCCAAATAATATGCAGAAAACTTGGTTTACATATTTACTTTTCATTTATCACCATAATAGTTCTTTGGGGATTTGAGCCAACTTGTTATCATCATAGCTATATAGTGACTTAAATCTCAAATGCCTTAAGTATCCCCTCCTTCAAAGGCATGTTCAAAGTACATGTTCCTCTCCTACAACTTTTTGATTAGGTGTGAACAATGGTGTCAAAATTATGATAATGTTTCTCAATTCAGGAAAATAAAGTGTTCTCATGCCCTACTGTATACATTGGTTTTAGTCAGGTAATATATTTGGCTGGGTGCAAAATATTAACAGGTTAAAGGCACATACAGATTTATATCTGGAACATTAATCAGATGCATACCATAATTTTAATATTTCAGTCATCTCTTTCTTCCAATCACCATTATATTCACTCATTTTTTTATATTACATAAAGAGCTAAAATTTCAAATCTTTTAATTAGCTGCCCAAAGGCATGGCCCAAGATGTATGTTACTAGAGTCAGGACATTTATGTGGCTCTTTGGAGGGGAGGGGAGAATGATCTCTCATTCTAATTGTTCTAATTATTAGAACAATTAAGCAATGGAATGATTTCCCTCCAGAAGTTGTGGGTGCTCCAGCACGAGAGATTTTTACAAAGATGTTGGACAACCATTTGTCTGAGATGGTATAGTTTCTTGTTTGAGCAGGGAGTTGGACTAGACCTCCAAGGTCCTTTCCATTATGTTGTTCTGTTTTTCTCTCGCTTTACCATCCTTAATAGCAATCAGTGGCTATCTAAGACATTCTCTGATAGAAATAATAGGGAAAAAAGATTCTATATAGTGTTTCCTTAATTCAGTCGTGGCAGTTCATAAATAACAGAACTATAAGAAGAAAGATCAGTACAAAGATCTACTTCTACAACCAATATTAGCAACTTGCAAATTCTTGTTCTGTCACAGGAAAAATGCTAAGGGCTAAACCTTGTGAACAGAGAAAAATGGTTTGGCAATTAAAGACCAAGTGGAAATTCAGATAAGCATTGTAAATGGAACGGTAGATTAGGAACCCATCTATGATAGCATTTTATCTTCATTTTATAATGTCTGATTCATTCTTGCAGAATACAACATAACTCCCCAGGCCATTCTTTTCACACTGTTTCTCTCTCAATTATCTGTTTCCCCTAATTACTTTTCCTGACAGATTTTGGGGTGAGTTTGGTTCTGTGCACTATTGGTTTTAATATTCCAGTCAACTACTGTAATAGCTTTAACCAATAGGGTCAAGTTTAAAACAGTATGTCCTGTTTTGCGAAATTTGCAATCTTAACTTAAAGCTGGAGAAAAGAATCAACATGAGATCTCTGTGTATATGTATGTGAGGGTCTACATGGAAAATGATAAAAGGCTATTTTTCAAAGCAGACCTAAGGATTCACTTAATTGTGAATCCTCTGCAAGTTTGCCTGCAGGTATCAACCTGGGGAAAAAAATGAAAGAAAGATGCATGGAAATATAGCATGATTCTTCAAATTCTTCTTATTTCTCTCATACTTAACAACCTTTTGCATTGATTGACTTCTGGTTTGCTCGCTGTCGGAGTCAGAGCAGAATCCACGACCATGAGTGGTTTAGCTTCGAGCTAACTTGCTGGAGGGCCCCAATCAGAACCAGAACCACCCTGGAGGGGTGATGAAGAGAAGGGGAATCACCTGGAGGGTTGAGGGGAGTCACAACTCCCCTCCCTGACAGGAAAAACCCTTTCCAAAGGCAAGCCGTAGCGGTGGTCCTAAAATGGCCACCACAAAGATGAAGAACAGCCCATTCTGGAGTAGAGAAGTAGTGAACCAGGCAAAATGCATGGATTTTGAGGTACCCCAGTATTTAAAAATAAAGGAGTATATTGGAGGAAAGTGTGTGGAAGCTGCAACCAGAGAAAGTGAGAAGGAAATTGGATTTTATAAAATTGGTTTGAATTATTGTATTGGATTAATTTGGAGGAGAACATTTAAAGGAAAATATTTGAACACAACAAAGGTTTAGAAATAAAACTGGACAACTATTTGATTATTGGCATTTAAAGGGCATAACTAAATGCTGAAATTGAGTATGTTGAAATGAAAAGAAATAATAGCTAATGATTGAAATTAGTGAATTTAATAAAAATACTATATTTAACAAAGAAAGTTAAGGAAGGAGTGGCTTGTGGAAAAGGCTCAAGAGTGCCACCTGATAGTACAGGAAAAACTTTGGTGACCTTTTAAAAAAAAATGCTTGGTTTTTCTAAAAAATTGGACTTTGGAACTTAAAAGAAAGTAAAAGAAGCTCCATTATAAAAAATAAAAACCCTGGAAAGTGACATTAGAATACTACAAAGGGGAAGATATTTGAAAATATTGACATAGAACTACCCCGTGGTTGTGGGAAACAGTTGGGAAAGGGTCTACTTGAAGATCTGGGACTGAATACATCTATTAAGGAAGAGGAAAGAAAAGGAAAAATGGAGAAGATATAATGGGGGAATTATTTGTTGAAATAAGATTGAATTTGCAAGATATAAGGGAAATGATGAAAATTAAATTTGAAATGTGTAATTACCTATTACAGAGATTAGAAATGGCAACCCAGCTTGTAGAAGAACGAAGTAAACCAGAGGGGTAGGAGTTTAACAAAGAAGAAGCCAGCTTTGAAGAACAAAGGGGTCAACAATTATTTAAGCGGGGGGAAAGGAATTAAAATTAAAAATGTGTGGTCTGATGTGATAATAAAAGGGAAAATGGTTTGGAAAATGGAAAAAGGAGAGGGGAAAAGCTGAAAAGGGAAGTTCAAAAGAAAAATCTTAAAGAGGGAGGGAGAAAAAGTTAATAATTGGAATGAGAAATGGAGAGAAATAAGAATGGGGAAAAGGGGAATTAAAAGAAAGGACCAGAAAAAAAAGAGAAACAGGAAGCAAACAAGGATGAAAAGAAATTATATTGTTAAAAGAGCAAGAGACAATGGGTGGAAAAAAAAAGGATAGGAAGGAGATTCTGCAAGGTAATATGTTGTGATATATATGAATAAGTACCGAAAATAGATAAGTATGTAACTGATGTGATTTTTTTTTGTTTCTTTTTCTCTCTCTCTCTCTTTCCTGTTATTAAAGAATTATTGCTACACTAGACATGGAATTTAATGAAATAAATATGGAATTGGGAATTTATAATAAAAATATCATATATTAATTGATGATTAGCGATGCATAAGAAAAGGGGACAAGATGATGAAATGAGAACCATTATGGAAAGATTAATATCAGTTGCTATAATGAATTGATTAGACTAATATTTTTGTAATGTATCGATGATTTATAAGGTGATTGAGAAAATGTAATGTGGAATCTGACAGGTGTGTGTGTGTGTGTGTGTGTGTGTGTGTGTTTTATATAGTAAATAGGGAGATGATATTAAGGTAGATTGAAGGTGGCTGGCTCAAATTACTAACCAGAGGGGACAATTTTGAATTAATAAAATAAGGATTGATAAAATTGCAAATATGACAGAAAAAGGTAATATGGGAAATGAACATAGAAATGAGATGAGAATTTCAAATAACATTGTAAAATAAAATATGAGAATATCCTAAGAAAAATGAAATAAGTTATAATATGAATTGGAATTGGATAAAATAAATTTAATATTTAATACTAATAAGGTTAATGTGATATGAAATTGAACAAACAAAAAGAATGGGTAAATATGGTCATGTTTGTATTGAGATGTGAAACCTGGAACCATACTGCTTGCCAAATGAGAATTGTTTTATTTAAAAAAAATTGAGAAGGAAATTGAATACTGAAATTACTAGGTATGTCTAACTGATATGGTGGTTGGCATTAGGAGAGAGCATTGAAATGTTGAAAATAAGCAATGAAGGATTTTGATTTAATGTGAATATGTGTATTAAGAGATATGATTGGTATTATTAAGCTTGCCTATACTAAAATGTATGATATATTGATGCCACACTATTAATATATTGTTGTGTATGTGTAGATTGCAATAAAAAAAACTTGGGGCAAAAAACAATCTTTTGCATTGGTATGTGTTTGTATTCATTACACCTGATTGATTAATGAATATATAAGTCATTGCAAATAGTAATTATATCAAAAAAACAATGCATTGCAATGCTTCAGAAATAAATAAGTTTTAGCATAGATGCTACACTGATTTTACCCAACAAGAGTAAACTTGTGTTTTTTTCTTCATACATTTATTCTTAATTGCTCCAAGGAACCATATTTCTTTCAGTCTACAATAAAAAACAATAGTTTTTTTATATGGCACAATAGTAGCTTTTGAAGCATAAAGTACATTGATTGCATGCTGAGAGGTCTAAATAGATGAGATTCAGCCTTTGTTTCCTCACAAAGTCTCTCTCGTATAATCTCATTTCTTTTAATGCACAACTGGTGAAAGCAAGCCATTCCTTTATTCTTCTACCAAGGATGCTTTGGAAGATAAATTTAGGGAAAAAATTCACTAGAAAAATTCTTTGCTGGCTGGATCCAAGATACCAGAGAAGGCACAGCTTCTTTGACTGAACAAAGCAACATTGAGTTTTCCAAAAAGAGCAAGCTTCCAGTTATCTTCTACATTCTGAAAAAAAGTGAGGATGATGCTTTGAAAAGAAAGGAAAAATGAGGGAGCAAAGTAGCCCTTTCTCTATTTCGGAAATTTCATAAGACTACCATCCCCATACTTTATCAATTATAAGGCTACAAAACTTGTATTTTAAGTATGTAAATACAAAATACAGACATCCTCAGGAAGCTTAATTTCAAACCCAATAATGTATTCTGAGTTTCTATTAAATTACAGCATGTTACAGTTTTAAACACAACCACTCATTACATGCAGACATACGGCCAATATTGTAAGCTGGGCTACAAATTATCCTTGCACAGGCCACACAGATTCTATACCTTTTCTTATACTGGCACCTCCATGCCTGATGATAACAGAAAAGATTAATTATGGGAAGCAGATGTTGGGATTTGCACAGGATTTTTAGCACTAATTTGCTAAGGATATGATTAAACTATGTATATAAATCAACATCTGATTTGGAAATAAATTTAAAAGAGACATCTCTATTTAATTTAGACTTATTTATTTATTTTGATGTTGCCTGACTCCAAATGGCTCTGGCTGGCTCACAATACAGCAGACAGTACTAAAACAATATAATAGAAACCATAGGGAACAACCAGCACCATTTAGAACAAAGGAAAGAGGGAGAGAAAGAGGGGATGGAGGAGGGAGGGTGGGAGGGAGGAAGAGAAAGAAAGAAAGAACAAGACAGCAAATCTAAGTAGACTGCAAAAGATTCTTCTAACATTCATCATAGAGCACACTAACTACCCCAGCCCAGGTCCTAGAAGATCTTTATAGCCCCTTATGAAAAATACTAAAAGGAATAATTTATGGGAAGGAAACTGCTGACTGATAGTTTGTTTAAATACAGATACAGATAATCAGAGTTAGAAGGGACCTTATAGGTCATCTAGTCCAACCCCCCACCCAAGCGGGAGACCCTACACCATTTCTGACAAATGGCAGTCCAATCTCTTCTTGAAAGTCTCAAGTGATGGCGCTCGCACAACTTCCAAGGGGCAAGCTATTCCATTGGTTGATTGTTTTCACTGTCAGAAAGTTTCTCCTTGTTTCCAGGTTAAATCTCTCCTTGTTCAGTTTCCATCCATTATTCCTTGTCTGGCCTACAGGAGCTTCAGAAAATAGCTTGACCACCCTCACCCCCTGTGTCCAATGCATCATGAACATCAAAAATTTTGTTTTTAGAAAAGATGCCCATTGGACAAAAGTTTTTATATCCCATCTCCAAAATAATATCCCTGGAAGTATTCAGGAAATGCTGGAAATCTATATGCAGGAAAGAATTTTATTTCATTTCAAGGGAAGAATACTACAGTGATGAGGCCATAAATGAAAATATAAATCAGAAGGAGGGGAACTGCTCTGCGTTCCACTGTTTATCAGTGATACCCAACCAGGACCATAGCTGGCAGGTGACATAGGTTCCACATGATTGGACTTGAACCAGATTATTAACTCCACAAAAATTTATATTGTCCATGTCAAATTGACTGCGCAGTGCTTGCTTCATTCTGTACTTTATGAGTTGTATTGATCTTTCATGTTGACAGCTCACACTCTATTCTTTTGTTCTCCAAAATTGATCTCTAATACAGTGTAATAACTTTAAACACACTGGACTACTAATGATCCTAGCTTATTTTCTCTCCACCTTGCCTCTGCCAAGGTGGCTTGAAATTTCTACTCAGTCAATATGGAGGAATAACTTAAGAGAAAGTTAATGTCCATGATGATGCAATTGCTGGGGAGGGGTTCTCACATTTAAAAAGTTTTAATTTTTTCCTTGGCCTTATTTTCTTTATTAGCCAAATGCTCAGCACATTAATTTCATTAGGAGTCACTGCCTTGGATGTTCTTGGAATAATATTCCTATGTCCTCAGAACACTTGTAGAATGCATTTCCACAAAGATATGCATAATCTTGCAGGTTCAATTATAATAAACACCTTTCAAAAAAGTATTTGCCCAGGCGATGGCAGAAACATATTTATGCTTCAAGTAAAATCCAAATATAGAAATCTATCTCATGTAACTATCATTTAAAATTAACATGTCTGCAACTTTTCAGAGGCCACTTTAACCAAGTCACTTTGTCCTGCTATAAGGCAAGATTGCCTCTGTTTGAGGCACTATAACTCACACAAAAAATATATCTTTGTATCACAGCAAGCAG
Source organism: Notechis scutatus (assembly GCF_049901735.1). NCBI lineage: Eukaryota > Metazoa > Chordata > Lepidosauria > Squamata > Elapidae > Notechis > Notechis scutatus. The sequence goes on along the minus strand of NC_142025.1, from coordinate 96,781,315 downwards.
AAAGATGTTAGCATAATATGACTAAGAACAAAACCTAAGCCTTCTCCTGCCTTTTTCTTTCACATTATTTAAAGTCTCTTCCTCCACACTGATTTATAAAGCTTGTCCTGATTCATTTATGTTTTAAATCTGAACTCTGTTAGCTAAGCACTCTTACCATTACTTCTTCATCCTCCCCCTTCACCAAACAATACTGTTCTCACTACACCCTCATTTATAAGCCCTGGGAAGGAGATGTTTAAAGCATCTGAGAGAGATGTTTAAATTAACGATTTACAAATAACTTAATTGAAGTCTTGCTCTTTCTCTCCTGAACAGAAGCTGCTAAGTGATTTCAAATTTCTTCCCCAGTCTCTTTTTGTTAATTCTACTGTGATGTGAATTGCCAGCCCTGGGATTAGGATCCTGGATTCAATACCATTTTACAAGGTTGGAGACAGAAGGTTGGTGTGTTGTTGAGAAGGCTGGAGACAGAAGATTTGCTGAGTTGAAGACAAGAGGGGCTACAATCAAACTTTAAAGTAAAAGACAGAAGCTGTCAAAAGAAAGGCATAGACAGCTGGCCTTGAAATAAGACACAGAGTTCTAAAGATACTTAGAAGTACCAAGTAATTGGAAAAGAAAAACTTAGAAAAGAAATAACTGTTTCTTCATCAGGAAATCAGGTCAGTACACAGAGTTTCTCCTCTCCAACTCAGAGTTGTAGTGACACAGTGATTAGAATCAGAGGTGATATTCAGCAGGTTCTGACCAGTTATGGAGAACTAGTAGTGGAAATTTTGAGTAGTTCGGAGAAAAATACCACCTCTGACTGGAGATTTTACAGTATCCCTCCCCTGCCAGACCCACCAAGCCATGCCCACAGAACCGGTAGTAAAAATTTTTGAATCCCAACACTGGTTAGAATGCATTATTGCAGGCTAATTCTGCCAACTGCCAGCAGTTCAATTTTCACCAGTTCAAGGCTAATTCATCCTTCCAAGGTGGATAAAATGAGGACCCAGATTATTGGAGGTAATATGTTGACTCTGTAAGCCGCTTAGAGAGAGCTGTAAAGCATTGTGAAGTGGTAAATAAGTCTAAGTGCTATTAGTAATTTAGATGTAAGGGAGGAAACAAGGTTGTGGAGGATTCCCTAGTGTTTGCCTTCTATAGAGATGAAAACAAAACAATTTGACATTTCTAGGCTTGCAGCCAAAAAAGAAAAGAAAAGAAAAGAAAACTATTCATATCATTATGGAAGGGTGATATATGATATAATCAAGTTGTCTATTTTGCCTCTGGAATATTATTTATTAGTTAATGACTAATATTAGAATATTAGGTATTCTCCTCCTCATCCACTAATAGGATCAAAAAGTAGAGAACAATGTGACATATCTAATCAGACATTTTTCTCAAAAAATCTAGTATATGTAGTCTTAGTGAGCAGACTGGAGACATTTCTCAGGTTCAGTGATAAATGGATAATATATCACTTAGCACTGACTAAATTTATTTTGGCTTAATTTGTAAATTCTTGGAAGTTTTAATCTAAGAAGCCTCAAATTAGCTTCCAAATTTTCACTACAGTTAAAATCTGATTACCCACTGATTATGACACTTTATAATGTCCTTGATTTCTTTCTGTTTTATAAAATGTATAAAAGATTGGCTTCCAATAGGGAAAGACGAATTGACCTTCCATGGACTGCAGAAAACTTTACTGCCAAAAAGCAGCAGGATTTTGGATCCAGGCTACCAAAAACTCTGTCTAGGTAAAAGAAAGATCTTGAAATTCTGGAAAGCTGCTTTTGGTGAGTACATAGCAGAATATATTTGGAATATGAAGATTATGTACTGGAGACAAATTCCTTGTGTGTGTCCAATCACACTTGGCCAGTAAAGAATTATATTCTAAATAGATGTTTTTATAGTCATTTGCAATTAGCTGGGAATCATGGGATTCCAGCATGCTCTGAGCTATTAATATCTCCTTTTTTGAGAATGAAAAGTTCAGTAAAATCTTGTATTTCTTTTCAGAGACTGGTATAAGATGAACTATTTAAATATTTTATCTTATTTTATTATTGTTTTAATTCTTGATTGGAAATTCAGAGTTTGGTATAAAATGAGTAGCTATGTAATTGCTTTAAATAAATACAAACTTTTAAATCACTTTGGAATTTATTTATTTATTTTAAAGATTGATAAAAAATTGAAAAGTTTCAAAATCATAAGTTTAGCTGTTGGCTGTATGAGTTTCTCTTCAATACATTTAGAAATAAATGTATATGCCTACAGTTTTGCAAGCGTTTTCTTTGTTGCAATATGTAGCAAAAGGGTAAGTAAAGTGTTGATTTTAGATTTTTTTTTAAATGGATTAAGGGTTCAGATGAATTTAAATTAAAGTAAAACTTTGAAGTTAATTAAAAGGATCCTCTCTTGTGGAAAGAATTTCTTTGCTGACATTATGAACAGATAATAAGATCTTGAAGTTTGGATACTAGAGGGCACTAGATGGCTACTTTAAAGGAATTACTTGACGCTTTGGAGCCAAGTAATTCTTGAGCTATTTAGATCTATAATGGAACCAAAATGCTCTTTTAAAGTGCATTTAAAAACTACATTTTTTAAAATGAGATGGAAATATTGAATTTATAATTGGAACTGGATCATAACTTAAAAACTTTAAAAAGTCCAAATAATAAGAGTGGTGTGAATTATTTTATTAAAATGGAGTATAAAGAATTTAGTGGAACTACTTCACTGGAACTATAAAAAGACTCTGATAAAGATACAAGAATTCTGAGAGAATATGAGAAAGCAAATGTTGGAAATTTATTGGTGGGATTTAAAGATTGTTGGCAGAAAGAAGAAGAAAAATACAAAATTGATTTATTTAATTATGGTTAAACGGGAGATTTATTGTTTCTGTTGCTGTCTAAGAAATTTCATTGCCAAATTTCAGGCATTAAATTTCTAAGGAACAACTTTTAATCTTGCTTTTATGTTCTGTTGCTTGTTCTGCCTTATACTCAGTTACATCATGGAACAGAAAAATACCTTCGCTTGCCCACTTTTCTTACTTAACCAACTGACTTTCATAGCCAAGACATACTGTGGGGACCAGTGCCATCAGCAAAGACTGTAGTTATAATACCCGTGTGGTAAGCTTGTCAAACACCTAATGTAAAAACAACCCCTGATTTTTTTTTCCTCCCAAAGGAAATAAAGGGGAAAGGCAAATCTTGACAGTTTTCCATAAAGTAGCCAATCTCATATTTCTGTATGTATTATTACATTTTGGTCTAACTTTTTCCTCCAAAAAGCTCATGCAGGAGAATTAATATTTTGCAAATCAATAGGAGTTAAAATGACAGTGACTTAATGATGATCAAGCTATAGAAGCATTTGAGCTCAGAGCTTAGTTAAAGTCTGGCTATTTGCTACTCTACAGTAGTTGCAAAAAGCAACTAAACATTTATTTAGAGCAGAAAAGATCCCCCCCCCAAAAGGTGAGAAAAGTCAAATTCTCAAGTATAATTAACTTCCATGCTGGAATATTAATTCTTTAATCAAATGAAAGGCCCATTTTTCATCACTCTTGCCAATCAGATACCTTAGGAAAGTTCAGAACCAGAAAATGAGGCAACAGCTCCCTCTCATTGTTGCTCCCAACAGCTGGTATTCAACAAGATGCAGCTTCTAAAATCTGGTGATAGTATGTAGTTTCTATAACTAGTCACCATTAATAAACTTCTCTTCTATTGTTTCATCTCCTCTAAAACTATCCAACCTGATAGCCTTCATCCCATTTTTGGAGCAATGAGTTTCATGTTCTCCTAGTTTGTTCTTTCCAATTAGGTTACCGGAAAATGGTGAGTTATGATTACGATAGATGTATTTCCTCTTTATTGCTAAATAAAGTTTATCCAGTTTCATATTTTCAAATGGTGCCTAGAATTATTCAGGAAGAAACCCTAATATAGCCCACATTTTGCTAAAATGTCATCTATAATTTTTGTATGATAAAAGGTTTCCAGGGTATTCTATCTGCATCTCTTTTTAGATGATGATGATGATGATGATGATGATGATGATGATGATGATGATGATGATGATGATATCATCATCGTGATTATTATTTCTGAGCCTCTTTTAAGAGGTCATGCTTGGTCATGTTTCAGGCTTTGGTTAATACTCACAATGTTCTAACAAGCTGGAATATCAAGATAACCTTCAAAATGTGCCTGTCACCTTCAGAGGCAGGATGACAGCCCACTTGGCTAAGTGTTGAGAGATTAATTCTGCCCTTTCTCTTAATGGAGGTCAAAGATGTGGAATCCATAGAAGTCCTCACTTCCATTGAAGTCTCCAGTGCTCTTCATTACCCTTTGCAAGCCAGCCAAGGACAACCCTCTCTGCAGCAGTCACTTTGCCCTCATTCTAATTCTAACACATCAGACAGTAATTATAGGTATATCAGTGGTGTTGACAGATTGGAAGCTTATTATCCTTGCACCTGTCAGTGTTCAAAATGAGACGTTTTGGGAGATGAATGGAAAGATGAGGGATGTCTTGCTTTGTTTTCTTATCCCTCATCACTTTATTCTGAGCAGATGCATCTTGCCTGCTTATTTTATTTGAAATTTTCTGAAACTGCAGAAGTATAGGAAGAGGCACAGTTTTCTCTCCCACCCTGTACTGTTCATGCTACATATATGTGAAACCCTACCCACTATAGAAAACCCCAGCCACAGAATCATCAGAGAAGCCATAGAGATTGAAAAAAGACCAGAAAGCATGAATAGAAGAGATGATTCCACCAGACTGTCAATCATTTGGAAGCCTGCACTCACAAACAAAACAAAAATCTCCACACCACAAGCCAGGCAAACGCCTGGGCACAAACAGATCCCCCCTCCTACCTCCAGCTCAAACACACCCCAACCAGACACCCAGATGAAACCTAGCTTCCTAAATAACGATAGCCGTCCATTTACCCGGAGCCAAGCTGCACTAAAGGCCTCCAATAAAGTAACACAATGTTGCCAGCCAATCAAGATACAAAAAGAGCCAAAAAACAGACAGAAGATATTAGAAACACCAATCAAGCAGAACACAGCAAACTCCAAGACCAATAAACACAGACCAAGACTCCCAACCAATCAGGATGAAGAAAAAACCATTCTGGCACAGCAATAGGCTGCCCCAAATTTAAATCTGAAACCACTGTAAAAGTCTGACTCACAGATGAACACTATACAGAAGCCTGATGATGGCAGATGAGATTCTGCCGAAACATTGCTACAACTTTAAAAGCACAACTACTATGACGTGGGAAAATACCCGAACAAAGCTGAATGCCATACATACACACACACACACACACACACACACACACACATATATATGCATGCTTTTTGGCTAGCTTTAAACAACTGAAAATAAGTTTTTTTTTCCAAAATAAAGCTTGAAATTATTATTCTCTTTTGAGATTAGACCATGTCTTTCAGGAAAAGGAGAGAAAAATTAGTTACTAGTTAAATCATTTAGTTACACATTTCAGTTCTTGAGGGAAGAGGTTACATATTTATTTCATGTTTAGCCCTTTTTACCTTTTTTATTTATTATTCACAAATTGTGGGAATATTATTTTTTATACTGGTGTTAGAGGAAGGATATCTGATAAAGTGGTTCCTGGAAAGATAGGGATCAGCTGGATTAATTACCAAGCCATTTCAATGGGGCAGAAATTAGAGCTATATTATGTAGATCCAGAGTGTTTTTGGAAGAAACTCGAGATGTCTAACCTTTCATCTTGCATACTTAGCCGTACCACAACAATCAGTTATCACGGACATCCAACTTCAAGCCCCAAATTAGCTGTGGAGTATGCTGGCCAATTATGGATCAGTTACTATATCTCAATCCATTCTACTTGGTAAGGCTGTTGTAAGAATACAATGCAGAAATTCCACCCTATACGGTCTTTAACTCTCAGAGGAAAGATGGGATATAAATGTAATAACATTAAGATCTCAATAAGCATTGTTGATTGGCAAACAGAATTGCTTAATGTATCATTTTTTAAAAACTTCAAATTCTGAACTTTGGGCAGAAAACTCTCAGACTTACAAAGCACAATGGCAATTCTCTAGGCTTTCTTATAATTCAGTAAAACATATATCATTAAGAAATATTGAAAGGAAGAAAATACGTTCTTAAATGAACATATGAAAAGTTCTTGATATCTAGCGACTGCTATTACCCATCCCACTTACTTGCCAAAGATAAAAGGTTAAAATATAGGTAATGAATGAGAAGATTATATGAAATTATACACACACACACAAGAGGCCTAGGGAAAGGGTCAGAAACCTTCCATTTACAGTTAGAAAATATTCTGTTGCATTAAAGATTAGCAATATCCATTGGAGAATATGTCAAATCAAATCTATCAAATCATCAAATAATTGCAATATATACCTGTACACAATACATTTCATATAAATACTGGAAATCCTCACAAAAGAAAACATATATAAAATCTGGAAATTTCTACCATTGATAAAAATCAGGAAGAATGAACCACATTACAACTAATGAGAATACAGGCAGTAATTCTGCCAGCGTGACATAACATTGATATGTCAGCCTGCAGAAAAGGACAGAATAACTTTTAAGGTCGGCAGTGCCTTTGAGTCTCTTATTTTTACAACCCAACACAGATGCATCTGCAGTTTCTAATTTGGAAGGGGGAAAAACCCCAAGAAACAAAAAACGCAAACTAATATTTAGTTGTCAGAAACATAAAGTGAAAAATCACGATCATCTTGCCATGGCAGAACTCATATGAATACCGTTAGAGCTTCAGATAGCATTTCTTTTCCACTTTCTCTGTAACACTCATAGTCTTTATTATGTGTGTGTGTGTGTGTGGGGGGGAGAATGCTAATAGGGAGATGAAGCAGGACAGTTCACTTAGTCCTTTCACAACTCCTCCTACATATATGTTAAGCTAAATATTTCTAAATAAAAGTTTTATACCTAAGTGCTCATTTCATGTTCAAAGACAATTTGTGATAGGTAAATGGCATGAAAAAGAATTACAGGGAGAAGTGGAGGGCAGGGTAGCGATTAAAAAAATAGCAGATCCATCCTTGATCACTTCTGCAAGGGAAAAGTCCTAGTAAAAAACAAGGAATCTAGTTCTGAATCTAGAAGTAGTCAGTGCACAGTCATGGAGACCATGCAATTGTGACTGAAGAATAACAAATTGTGATTGGTGCAGTGGTTAAAATGCATTACTGCAGATTAACTCACTGCTCACACCAGGAGTTCGATCCTGAATGGCTCGATCCTGAATTGACTCAGCCTTCCATCTTTCCAAGGTTGGTAAAACCCAAGTTGTTGGGGACAATATGATAACTCTGGAAATTGCTTAGAGAGGGCTAAATGAAGCTCTATCTAAGTCTAAGTGTTATTGCTATTGGCCTATAAGTAAACACAGCAATTATTACCAATATACCCTGTTTCTCCAACAATATGGCCTCCCCCAATAGGAAGTCCCAGCATGTTTTATAGGCATGAAATGAAATTAAGCCCCTCCCCCAAATTAAGGCCTATATTAAAACATGCAAAATGGGGGAATGGTGGGGGGCTTGCCGTTAGGAAGTACTTTTGTTGCACACCCGGATATGGTGCTGCCTGCGTTGACCCCAATACGAAGTGCCCCACCAACACCGAGGTCAACATCCAAGCCATCGCTGCCCGCCCACCCGAAGATGCAAGGGGGGAATTAAGTCACCCCCGAAAAGACGGCCTAGCCATTTTTCTGGCTCAAAAAAAATAAGACCCGGCCTTATTATATGAGAAACACGGTATCTAGTGCTACTCAAATTAGAGTGGCAAAATGGTGACATACGCCCCATAAAGGACAACATAAGTAACCATACTATGTTCCACAACCAACCATAAGACCTCCATAGCACCATGGGACCTCAACAACAATGACCCCAGAGCATTGATCAATTAAGATAATAATCCTGGTGCTCTTGTGTAAATCCTCAGAAAGGCTGTGATGCCTATACACCACTAGGAAAGCCTGGTTCTCTGTCTCAGAACTATAGCTCATTCAAAAGCTCAATAGAATGGCAAACCTTTGTTAATAAGAAGCCTACATAAGACCTGCCAAATTCTATTGAAAGTACGTACTATGGAAAACAGAGACCTCCGGGGAAGCCATGAACATTTCTCCGGCAGTCTAAGCAAAAATAGGATAGTTTCCAATAATCAGAGAAGAGGGGGCAGCAGTCTAAAGTGATTGCATCATTTGGTGAAGCATGCCGGATTGTATCTGTGGCCTAAATTAAAAGAGAGAAACTGAACAGAAACTAATCTAAAGAGAAACTGAAGAGCTCATAATTACTTTAAGTTGCTATGGGATGAGATAAGATAAAGGCAATGTCACAAGGACATGGCAAAAGAAGAAAAACAGTTACTGGGGTTTGGTTAAACCAGATTCATGGAAAAGAAAAAATCCCAAATATCTCCATTTCCCCTCCGATTTGAGTCAGCTTCTCCAAAAGCATAAAAAAATTAATTGGATTATCAGTTGCAATCTTTTCATAGTTTTGATAGCAATACACTTACAGTATAACCTCTAGTCGCGAACATAATTCATTCCATAACTTCAGTCACAACCTGATTTGGTCATGACCGGAAGCACTGAGTATGCACTTACAAAATATATATATATGGCATGGAAGGGGAAATTGGTCACAGCCATGTTTGATCACCATTCGAGTGTGTGTTCATGACCAGATTCAAAAATGTGAATTTTTTGGTCGGAACCAGATTTGGTCATGGTCAGAAGCATTCATGACCAGAGCTTCTACTGTATTTTGTATCTAGAAATCTCAACCTTATGCTAGGGCAGTGATGGTGAACCTTTTCGGCACTGAGTGTCCAAACCAGAACGTGCGTGCATACCCAGGCATGTGTGAATGCTGGAGCACCGGAAAACTGAAGATCAACTGGCCAGTGTGCCCATGCCTCCTTTTTGGCTGTTTTCCAGGCTGTTTTTGGCCTGAAAAATGGCCTGAAAACAGCCCCCAAAACGCCTGAAAAAGGCTCGAGAACAGCCTGAAAAACAGCCTGTTTTTTGGCTAATTTTCAGGCCGTTTTCCAGCGCTCCACCATCCACAAAGACCAGCTGGTGCCGGAAACTAGAAGAGCTCTGTGTGCCACCTCTGGCACGTGTGCCATAGTTTTGCCATCACGGTTCTAGGGGTTAGTCTGAATCTTCAGATTGAGAAGCTGAAAAATTTGATTTTCACCCACAGGTATTAGATGGAAAAACTGTACATGAAAAGGCACAAATACTGACTGAATTAGATTATCCAGAGTATGAGCTAGGAAAAGTCTGCAGTCCAGCAACATATCACAAATTAAGAAGAGCAAAAGAAATCAAGAAGAGGAAAAGAAATCTATTTGAAAGAAAGAAGTATGACTCTGGGAATTAGTCTAGCTGGAGACGGGGGCAATATCCCACCTCTCACAAGCCAGAGACCTTATCTAATGCATATTACTCTGGATTACCTGGCAAAATTTTGGATGAAAATTGATTACTCTTAGAACATTCTTGAACTGGTATCTTGAATGTTTTGACTATTTGAAAGTTATTGGATGCTTGTTTTCTAAGCTGAAAGCTTGCAATCAATCTTTTATTGCAGTCACAAAGTTTGCAGTTTGCAACATGTTTCTGTTACTACAGCTAACAATTTATGACTGCAATAAATACCTTTTGTATTGGAAAGGATGTGTAATTGTCAACAGAGATCATTTTGAACATTTTCTGCTACAAATAGTCAATAGTATCATCAAGGCAGAACTTTGAGACAAAATTTAATGCCTCACTCAGTCAAATGAGCAGAATAGCCTACAAATTCAATAGAACTATCTGATCCCATTTGAAATAAACGAAGTTGTACATCTAAAGTTGGTTATGTATGGGAGAGAATTTATCTGTTACCATTTTTTCCATGGATGATGGGGGAAGTGCCTCTCACCATCAAGGACTTGGAGAAGCAGTTGTTAAGAAATGACTTTAAAACTTCCTGGATGGAAACAACCAATAACTATTAGTCATGATGTCTCCATTTATAACCATTCGTTTAGCCACCAGTCAGAGTTACAACCCTGAAAAAAGTGACTTACAACTTGTCCTTGCACTTATAACCATTGCAGCATGGTAACATGATCAAAATTCAGGTGTAGTGTTCCCACCTCCCAGGTCATGTGATCTCTATTTGCAGCCTTCCCACCTGCCTTCTGATAAGCAAAGACATTAGGGGAAGCAAATTCACTGAATAACTATGTCATTCATTTAACTGTGATGATTCACTTAACAAGCATGGCAAAAAAGTTCATAAAAACTGGGTGCAAATCACTTAACAAACACTTTGCTTAGGAATGGAAGTGGCCTCAATTCTGACCTTAAACTGAGGACTCTCTGTACACATCTGAATGTAAATAGATAGGATTGCAAGCTGAAGAGAGTACTCTTCCTTTCATTGATCAATATACATTCTAATTATGGCTCCTTAGTGGCATCAGATTGGCCAGCATGGGATCAGTATGCTAGTCTAGACAGGCCTTTGATCTCAGCTCTCTTCCTAAAGCCAAGGGATTTTGATTGTGCAGGCCCAGCTTCAAATCTACCTTCAGCAGAGAAACATACTTGGTAATTTTGGGTCAGACAAGCACTCACTGTTTTATCCCAATGTATCTTATAGAATTGTTGTGAGGAAAATTTGAGAGTGGCATAACATGTATGATTCCTTATGGCTATGGAGAAAAAGTGTAGATCTAAAATTAATAAATAAATAAAATAAAGCAATCTAATATAAAATGAGCTAATCAGATGTGACCTGAGGGAATCCTTAAGTAGAATAAAACCAGCAGGGACAATATATGGATTATCTTAACTAGGGAAGGGAATACAAGCAGGGCCCAAAGAGATTTTTAGGAAAACTTATTGCTATTGCAACTCTGAAAATACAATGAAGAAAGTACTTCATCATCATAGTTTTTGTTTTGTTTTTTGGCTTTTGGACTGAAACTACATTGGATGTTCCTGAACTATATCTGACATTTGGTAATAAAGACTGTTTTACTCTGATTATTCACTTTTTTTCCAATTACATTTAGTGATACAGTCTAAGAAACAACCATTTGATAAAGAAAACCCTAATGTTGCTTTTCATTATTAACTTTTTTGTTTATTCAAAGAAAAAGAACAAAACAAAGATGGAGATATATGCATTGTCAAACAGAAAAGAATACATTACATTTTTTTAACAAAAGGGAACAAAATGCAACAAAGGGAAAAGTAGTATTATATGTCTTCATAATACTAAACAATTATAGTTTTATATACTTAAACTATTGCATTCTATATCAGTAGTACCATATTTAATCATATACTCATAAGTGGCAGATACAATTAAGTATTCAATCCACTGAATAAATTGAGCCATACTTTTATCTTGCTGCATGCAATGTCACTCTTTTAGCCATAGTAAAGGCATGAAGAATCCATCTCTGTTATCCAGCTGTCAAATACCAAACATTAAGTATATTGTTAGGTATGGAGAATAACGGAGACCAGACATCTGACCAGTGACTTCAACTCTTTAATAAAGTATAGAACATAACAGAGCAATGCTATGGGCAGCAGTAACCCTTTTATAGGGTTAGCTGCTGCCTCATTAACCAATGAAAATGTGCAACCAGTTCAAACTACTAACCAATAAGAACAGTCCCAAAAAGTGGCCAATCAGGGACTGGTTCTGGCCCAATCCCAAGTTGTTGTATAAGGACCAATCAAGTGTGCAGGTTTTCAACCCCTAATTTGCATTTAGGTTATTCACTTTTATTGATTCACAACACCCCTCCCCCTTGGGTTCCGTTTGAGGGGAGCTGTAATAAAATCCTCAAGATAGGCAGGCCGTTTGGTCTGCCTGGATGATTTCCGAGGCTCCACCGGGTTTTGTCTAATGTCCGGTTCCGGTGGAGCGTTTGGATGACCTTTGTTAAATTCTATTTCGCTGCACGGCGATTCCGTGCTGCATTCACTGTGGTTGTCTCTGCTACTGTGTGTTTCTTCGGGTTTTGCAGTTCGTTTTCCCCGTATTAAAGTTCCCTGAAGGCGCCAACTCCCTCCCCGCTTCACGCCCGGTGCTTCGCTGGGCTGTAGGGCTCCCGTTGACCTGCTATTAGTTGTATCAAAGTCAATTCCTCGATACTCCCTCCCCTTGAGTTGGTGAACCGGGAAGTCATGGCCGCTGGGTGGTAATCTCGATCGGAGCTGGTCTATGTGGCGTTTCCACACCCTCCCATCGTCTGTTAGCAGGCGGTAAGATCTAGGCCCGGTGAGGTGGGTAACGGTTGCGGGTATCCATAACGGGTCGCCGGAAAAGTTTTTGGCAAAGATTAAATCGCCTACCTTAAATTCCCGGCATTTGCTGCTGGAGCCGAAAGGTTTTTCCGGTGCGAAAGCGGGTGGAGCCGGTCAAGCTGCGATCGTATTTTCCGCCCCATAAGAAGTTCAGCGGGTGTTTTGTTGGTCACGCTGTGGGGCGTGATGTGCTGCAATAAGAGAATTCGATTGATTTTCTCGTCGATGTTGCCAAATTCCATTTTGTGCAGAGTCTTTTTCACAAATTGTACCATGCGTTCTGCCCGTCCATTCGCCACAGGGTGCGCGGGCGAGGTTAGCGCATGGCGGATGCCCCGATCAGCAAGATATTGTTCAAAGGACAATGCAGTGAACTGTGGGCCGTTGTCCGAGACCAACACGTCCGGAAACCCGTGTGTGGCAAATAGTCTGTTTAATTTATTAATAACTGAGTCAGTTGTAGTTGTGTGCATTCGATGAATCTCGAGCCAGTTAGAATAGGCGTCGACAGTAATCAGGAAAGTGTGACCTTTGGTAGGCCCCGCAAAGTCAATATGAATACGGGACCACGGTCCCCTCGGCGTTTCCCATTCGGTTGGGCTTGCTTTAGGTGGGGCGTTGCTGACGTCCTGGCAACGCTTGGCACGTAGCGACCCAGGCCTCAATTCTTTTGTCGATTCCCGGCCACCAAGCATAGCTGCGTGCGAGTGATTTCATCCGCACAATGCCCGGATGTCCCTCATGCAATACCGCCAACACAGTCTGTTGCAATTTGCCAGTGATTACGACTCGATCGCCCCACAAGATACAGCCTTTTTGGGAAAACAGCTCGGTTTGGCGGGCTTTGAAGGGCGCCCATTCAGGTGCAATTTGGTCCGTCGGCCACCCCGTTCAACCCAGCGTAGTATGTGTTGCAGAACTGGGTCACGTTTCGTTTCAAAAGCAATGTCTCTAGCCGTCAATGGTGGTGTATGTAGAGCTTCAATCTGTAGTGTTGAGAGGGTTGGGGCTGGATCCACAACAGCGTCTGGGAGCGGTGTTCTGCTCAATGCATCGGCGTGGAGAATCGATTTCCCGGGCGGTGTTGCAAGGTGTAGTTGTAGGCCGCCAGGAATTCAGACCAACGGGTCATTCTGGGGACAATATATACGGGTTGGTTTATTACCCGCAATGATCCCCAGTAGCGGTTTATGATCAGTGATTATTGTAAACGCACGGCCATAAACATATTCGTGAAATCTTTTAACTGCAGCAACAATAGCTAAAGCTTCTTTGTCCAGCTGACTATAATTTCGTTCAGCTTTAGCTAAGGTTCGCGAAAAAAACGCGATGGGGGCCTCCGCTCCGTTTGGTAACACGTGGGCCAGAATTGCCCCAACCCCAAAAGGTGATGCATCACACGTGATAGTGAGTGGCAGAGTCTCATTGTACTGCATAAGTACTGAATCAGAAGTTAGCAATTTCTTTACTTGTTGGAAAGCATGTTGTTCCCGTTGTCCCCAAACCCACGTTGCTTTTTTGTCTAATAGTCTATGCAATGGTTCAGCTACTGTTGCTTTGTGGGGTAAAAACACATTATAGAAATTGATAAGTCCAAGGAACGCCTGTAGGTCTGCCTTGTTCCTTGGAGTGGGTGCCTTTTTAATTGCTCGTAATTTGTCTTCGGTGGGATGAATTCCTTGGCTGTCCAGTAGATATCCCAAAAATTCTACTTTTTCGGTACATAACTGGCATTTATCTTTTTTTACTCTGAGGCCTGCATTTTGGAATCTTCGTAAAACCTCTCTGAGTCGTATTTCTAGGATGTCTTTGTTAGGTGTGGCGATGAGTACATCGTCGAAATAGGGGACAACGCCTTTTTATCCCTTGTAACAACCTTTCCATTAAACTCTGGAAGATTCCAGGGCGACGCTACCCCGAATTGGAGCCGATTGCATTTAAATGCGCCCCTATGTGTTACGATCGCTTTGCGCCTCGGCTGTGGTTGGGTCTACAGGCAATTGTTGATACGCCTGGGCTAGATCTAGTTTGGCGAAAACTTTCCCGCCGCCCAGGAATGGAGTAAATGTTGCACTACCGGTACTGGATAAGCACTTTGCTGCAGTGCGTGGTTTAATGTGGCCCAGTAGTCTCCGCAAATTCTTAGGGACCCATCAGGCTTGATAGGCGTCACTATCGGGGTTTCCCAGCGGGCGTGGTTGGTGGGTTCCAGTACGCCCTGCGCTATTAGTTTATCGAGTTGTTCGTCGATTTTAGGCTTCAAGGCGAACGGCACCCGACGCGGCTTAAGGCGGATGGGTGCTATCTCAGGGTTCAAGTTAAACGAGATTGGGGTCCCCTTATACTTGCCTAGTCCGTTCGCGAAAACGTCTTGGAATTCTTGCACGAGTGCTTCCTCCCAATCGACGCTCTCGGCCTTGTGGACTCCGGCTACAGTGATCCCGAGCGGCCTGAACCATTGAAGGCCTAGAAGACTAGGCCTGTCTCGATCCACGACCGTTAGTGGTAGTGCGACGGAGCGGTCTTTGAATGAGACCTGGAATTTGCGGGACCCGACAACGGGAATTCTGTTACCCTGATAGTCTTTGAGTATAACCCTTTGAGGGTTAAGGTCTTGGCGGCGGATCGTGGGAATGAGCTGTTGGAGTGTTTTCCACGATACTATCGAGAGGGAAGATCCCGAGTCTACCTCCATCACGCAAGGTTTGTTTTCGATGGCGACCTTTACTCGGATTTTCCGGCATCAAGGGATGTAGCGTGGCCTATGGTGATTGTTTGGTGGGTCTCTTCCCCGCCGGGTTTCTTCACGCCTGGTGGAAGTGGTGGACGGTTTGTTTCTGTAGGAGTGGTTTAATTTTTTCGGTGTGTGCCGAAGAATCCTGAAGATTGGCATTCGCCTGTCGGGTTTGGAGTTTTGTTTGCTTCTGCAAACCTTTGCGATGTGACCTCGTCTCCCGCAATTTCGGCAGAGTGCATCGAGGAATTTGCAGCCGGATCGTGGGTGATTGGATACACAACCGGCACACGGTCGAAAGGGAGTGTTGTGTGGACTAGTCTCTCTCCGTTCGCAGTCGGTTGACCTCTTCCCCATCGCTGTCGGACGGGGACTCTAGGTCTTCGTGGTGAGTTGATACCGGGTGTCTCTCTGTGCGAGGCGAGGTATCAGTGGCGAGTTTACGTAGCGGTGCGTTGGTGCGGCGCATTCGGCTGCCGACTTCTTGGTCGCTCTGCTGCCGAGGCTTTTTAAGGGCATCGGTGAGACTGATGTCCCCCTTAGCCATAATTTTACTCTGGATCGTGCCATCTTCTAGGCCCAGAACCAAACGGTCCCGGAGAGCTTCTTCTAAGTCTGCGAATCCGCAGAGGCCTCCAAGGTTTCGGAGGTCCGCGATATAATCAGCAAGGCTTTCACCTTTCTGTTGGTCCCTCCGGTAATATTCGTGTCTTCGGACTAAGGTTGGCACGGTGGGCGCGTAGTGAGCCCGTAGTAAAGGCTCGAGGACGTCCCAGTCCATCTCTTTTACCTCTGCTGGCTTGGCAAGTGACTTTGCCATTTTAAACACGGTAGGGCCGCAGTGGGTTAGAAATATAGCTCTTTTTTTTCCGGCTGTTGCATTTTTCAAATTGTTGGTCTCCAGAAACATCTGGAACCTATCCATGTACGACTCCCAGTCTTCGGTTTCTGGGTCGAATGGAGCGGGTGGTACGACACCGCTGGCCATGTTGCCGTTGATGGTGCGTGTTCAACCACGTGCTCTGTTAGTTGCTCTGTAGGTTAGTCAGTTCTTCGGTCTCCGGATCCCATCCTCGTCGCCAGTGTTAGGTATGGAGAATAACGGAGACCAGACATCTGACCAGTGACTTCAACTCTTTAATAAAGTATAGAACATAACAGAGCAATGCTATGGGCAGCAGTAACCCTTTTATAGGGTTAGCTGCTGCCTCATTAACCAATGAAAATGTGCAACCAGTTCAAACTACTAACCAATAAGAACAGTCCCAAAAAGTGGCCAATCAGGGACTGGTTCTGGCCCAATCCCAAGTTGTTGTATAAGGACCAATCAAGTGCGCAGGTTTTCAACCCCTAATTTGCATTTAGGTTATTCACTTTTATTGATTCACAACATATATAGTTTTAAAAAATATTATCCTCTGAAAATTTTAGTTTTGGTTGCACAATCACATTTATATAATTTACAAATTTCTCCCCAAATTTGGGGTAAATACAAGACATTGTGGAAATAAATATGTTTTAAAGAAACATCCTTGTTTCATCTCCAACAAATACTGTTTTTGACAGATCTTTTTTATACAAATGTAATGGAAATAAGTTCTATGAAGTTTTCCTGCATAAGCTGACACTCTTGTTATAGAAGTTAAGACACTCCAATAGTCTAACAATATAAGAACTTTTAATTTAGTATTGCTTTCATGTATTAATTCATTTATTTAATGCATTCTACATTAAATTGATTTATTGATGGCAAATATTTATAAAATATTTTTATAAATATTTTTAAAATAAACTTTTTTTCTTTTTAAAGAATTGAACAAATTGTTCTAATATTTCAGTGTCTCAGAATAAAATACTACTGGTCTAAACAATGTTGTTAACAAATGTAATCATAATATTGGACTGTAATGTTCCTTTCATCAAAATGGATTTCTGGAGAACAATAGATAGCCAGAATCCACTCAACAGGCAGCAAATGAATCAAAAAATGCAGCTCAGATGGTTTCTCTATACTTGAAAATAATGAAAAATTAGGAGTGTTGAGATGGCTGAGTTTATGGACAATGCATATTATTTAGAGTCATTAAAAAAGCTTTCATGGACATTTCTGTAGATTGGGGAAATAGATATCAGAGCATAGTGGAATCAAATGTAAAGTGTTGCATATTGGGGCAGAACCCACCCCCCACCCCAACTATAACTTCATGGAATCTAAGTGAATAGCAATTGACTAGAAAAAATATTCAGAGATGGTAAAAACAATGAAAATATTATTCAACATGTGGTTATTATATAAAGACAAATTCCATATTGTCAATCAAAATTAAAGGAACTGAAAATAAAACTCCTATTACCACAATGTACTTAATTCAATGTTATGCTGTGACCTTACTTGAATATAGTTCTGATCAATGCATTGCAAAATAAATATTGTTAACACTAGAAAAGTAGACCCTAAAAGAGCTAGAATAACCTAATTCTAAAAGATTATAATGTTTGGAATTTTTAAACTTTGAAGTTCAAAGTTTGGAAATTTTAAACTTAAATTATAAAGCGGATAATAATCTGAAAAAGTATTTATTATTGAAACTGAAAGATACACTCTACTTTGGAGAGCTTTCAAAGTTGTTTCCAGCAGTTCCTCTGAGTAAGGATCTGATTACATTTATATTCTGGGTTTTGGTTATTCTATCCATCTGTCTGTCTAAGTATAACATTAAATAAGTGACTTTGTTGACTTTGAAGTGAACCTAAATTAATTTTGTACTAAATCCTGAGTTGAACACCTTAGATTTGTATGGAGTATTTTTAGCATGGATAGTTGTATATGCAAATTAACTGATGTCATAAAAGAATTCCATTATTTGTTATCATGGAGCCAAAGGCATATAGGTCTTGGGGGACTTATTTGGACCAAGAGAAGATTGGATGTACAAATTTGCTTTCCTGTGTTTGAGGATGGGATGAGATTGCAGGAACTGGATATGTCTAGTCTAATGAAAAGAAGGACCAGGGGAGACATGATATCGGTGTTCCAATATCTCAGGAGCTGCCACACAGAAGAGGGAGCCAAGCTATTCTCCAAAGCATCTAAGGGTGGGACAAGAAACTAATCAAGGAGAGAAGCAACTTAGAACTAAGGAGGTATTTCTTGACAGTAAGAACAATTAATCAGTGGGACAACTTGTCTCCAGAAGTTGTGAATACTCTAACACTGGAAGTTTTAAAAAAGATGTTGGATAACCATTTGTCTGAAGTGGTGTAGGGTTTCCTGCTTAGGCAGGGGGTTGGACTAGAAGACCTCCAAGGTCCCTTCCAACTCTGTTATTCTATTCTATTCTATTGCAAGATTCTAACTCATCTCCATACACTTGTTAGAAAAAGTGTGGTTTTAATTAAAAGGCAAAATGGAAATTGACTCAAAGCAGAGTTATTTAAAAAACATTGAGGCAGTGACTTATTCCTCCCTATGCTGCCTGCTGTGGGAGAGCAATTTCACTGCAGTTGAGAGTGCAAATGGCTGGTGTCCCCAAGGAGGTGCTAAATGGAAGCAACAGAAACAGTCACCAAGCAGCTGAGAAGAGAAGGTTCTTTTCATCTCCTTGGCCATAGATCTGCTTACCTGCTTATTTTATTAAGAAAGCTTCCCACCTGTCAAATCACTTCTCTTTGGCTTCTGACCTTGACCAGTAAATATTAGCATAGAAAAGGCTCTCTCTAAAAGTGAACCGACATAGCTGGCCCAAATAGATCCCATCTCTCACTTATATCTACCGCCCAGTATTTGCAGGCAATAGTGGTGTAGTTGAACCAACCATCAAATTCACCGGATAACTTTAGGCCTATTGCTACCACTCCACCTAATGTACCCAGTGGTATGAGACATAGCTATAACTTGACTTGAGCTCTCACCAAAATAAGTAAAACATCCATGTAGGAATCAAATACTCAATACTGAAAAAGAGCAACAAAAGTGAAATGAATCTGTGCCAACAGGAATCATTTACAGCATTTATTTATGAAGAACCTGAAAAAGATTATACATTTAGAAGGTTTGCATTAAAAAGGGAAAGGCATAGCTTTAAAAATCACCAAAAAGGGGAGTGTATCTTATTTTTAAAAAGCTATTATCTAAATTTAAATGCACTTTAAAATTTGTATCCTGGAAAAAAATTAATTCAAATTTAATTAGGAAAATGTAGGTTTTAGAAGTAGTATCTTTGTGTATTAAATATTATACACACACACACAATTGTAAACAAAAGCTGTGCTTATTAGGGATACTCATAAATAAAATTCTACATTAATGGAACATAATATCTCAAAGCCTGTTAATATTAGCATGGACAAACATGGAGTGGGGGGTGGGGTACTACCATCAATACCTCTTTTGCACTACCTTAGAAATTAAAGTGACAAATCTGGGAAGGGCACTATCAAAGATAAGTTGAGCTAGATGAATCCTCTTTGAGGGAGATGGATGGTTCAGAAATGTGAAAAATGCACAACAAACAAGTAAATAATAAAATGACTAGAGGGAAATTTTTCTCCAATTCCTATAATTCAAGACAAAAGTAACACAGATTCAAATTGTGGAATTTGCTTCCATCAGAAATGATAACCAGGATAAGCCATTGCATTTGGAAGGGGTAACTAACAATTTAAACATTAACCAGGAAGGTGGGAGCGAGGAGTTTAGAAACTTTGCTGAAGGATTAAGCATTCAATAGCAGACTATGGACTATCTTTGGTACTAAAAACAGGAAGCTTTTCAAGAGCATTACTGGGGAGGACAGGAGGGGGAGAATGCAGTTGTTTTATTTGTAGGATTACCAAAGGCATCTGTCCGACCACTATTGCTACTCAACGGCCTTCAATCTGATCCAGCAAGTATGTCTTTTCTTACCTAAAAACTGCTGTGGATTTCACACAAAGGTTCCAATATGTTAAAGTGTTTTCATTTTCCACCAAACAGCACTCATAGATAGTGCTGTTGTTTAGCAAAAAAATACTGAAAAAGAAATTAAAGAATAACAAACAGTAGGAACCTCTACATCTGCGCTTTCTTTGGCCTCCCATATATGCCAGTACAGGTTTCCTGCTTGGAATTTCATTGAATTCTTACTCAGGCAATCAGCTTTTGGAGGAACGCATTCATTTTCAGTCAATTACTCAACCAAAAGAAAGAAAAGATGCACTGTAAGCAGCATCTAAAAATAATAATAAAGCTGAGGATAGTAAGGGAGTGAAGAATTTTCATGTTAGAGTAGAAGCATCACAGTTATCTATTCCCTTGGCCATTGTTACCTCTTATAGCGATTAATTCCATGGGTTAATTAGACATTATCTGAAGGAATATTTTCCTTTGTCTCCATTGAACTTGCTATAGATCAGATTTGGGTGATTTATTAAGAATTTTAGGCCTAAATAGATGCTCAATTAAAGATACATTATAACTTCAGATTAATGGCTTACACTTTCCCAACCTTGTGCTTTCTAGATGTGAAATTTCCAGAAATTTCCAATCAGCAGCATTCCAGCTTGTAATTTTGAGAACAGCATTCCCAACACACCTGAATACCATCAAATTGGAGATAATCAAAATAAATCCTTCCCATGTTCAATTAAATGGAAAAGGTACCAGAAGAGAGCTGCATTTTTCTCCATCAGTGTTATCAGAGGTATCCCCCACCAGATGCCCATGGCAGTGATCCACAGTATGACACAATATATTTGGCAGCTGGATAAAAACTGAAATATGTTCTCCCATGAGGGAACTGCCCATGTTCAAGCAACTTATGAAAAAGCACACATTTTGGGGTAGAATGTATAGCATGTCATACTACTTTGAAGAGATATTTACAGATTTACCTCTATTCACCCTTTTTAAAGGCTTTGAAGTTTTATACAATATTTTCACACATGCAGAAATGCATTTGATAATTACAGTACTAAGTGACTTAGATATTTAGGAACAGCAAACTAGTTCTTTGCCATGAAAAACAGCCAGGCAGCTTTGGGCCACTCACTGTCTATCAATCCAATTCGCTTCACAGATTGTTGTGGGGAAAATTGGAGGAGGAAGGAGTAATAGGTATGTAAAAATTTCTCACTGGAGGTAGTTGACATGTTCAGTTTCAAAGACTCACATGAGCCTTTGAATGTGGTCTGTGAATCTGTGAAGCAGACCTGACCTAATATAAAATATAGGCAGCTCTGAAATTGTGAGCATTCAAAGAAATTTAACCATCTCAAATCTATGTTTAACTAGCCGGATACCCATGCTTCACAATGAAACTATGTGATCGGGCTAGGCAGGAGAAATTTGATTCACAATCCGTTGGTTCAGTGGTAGTTAGTGACAGAAACACATAAGCTTTTCCTTTCCATCTATCCACTATCTATCTATCTATCTATCTATCTATCTATCTATCTATCTATCTATCTATCTATCTATCTATCTATCTATCTATCTATCTATCTATCAAAAGTGTTGTAAAATACAATCCTCCAACTGTTGGCCCAAAGGTGCTTTTTTTCAGGAGACCAGACTTTCTGGTTTTCCTTTGAAGATGTTTTGCTTCTTATCCAAGGAGCTTCTTCAGTTCTGATTGGATGGTGAGTAATAAAAATACTATAACCTTTGATGCCAAAGTTGCTTCCTGTTTGGAAGTGTAGTTTGCATCCTTTTAGAGAATCGTTGAGGCAACATGGAAATTTGTCTGTGTCCTCAGATCACCCGA
This sequence comes from Notechis scutatus, assembly GCF_049901735.1. Taxonomy (NCBI): domain Eukaryota; kingdom Metazoa; phylum Chordata; class Lepidosauria; order Squamata; family Elapidae; genus Notechis; species Notechis scutatus. Next base: position 96,759,393 of record NC_142025.1, on the reverse strand, counting down.
GTCCTGCAAATTGAGTTACTAAGATAATGTGAATGTGAGGTAACAGAATGTGAGGCAATTGGCAGTTGGAACAGAGTTCTTTTCAGATGAGGAGGGGGAGTAGAACTCCTTAGCATCAGAGCATGTTAATTACTCTATTAAGAAATACTAATGATCTGATGGTCATTTCGAAAAATCTTTTCTTAGTAAACACCTAGAAGCCAAGAGGAACATACGTGCCAAATTTCAAGTTTGTAGGCTTTATGGTTTGTAGGAGATATATATATATATCTTTTATATATATATATATAAAAGCTTGGACATGTCCAAGCTTGATATGTAACAAATCCAAATTACACAAAGGGAGCTACATAGCCTATAGCAAGAAAAGTAATATATTAAAAAAAAACCAAATTATTAGCCTGTGACTTTGAAGAAGGAGGACTGCAGAAGCTGCAACGGAAAAATGAATGCTTCTTTTTCCAGCTGCAATGCCATGACATTGATGAACATTTCTTAAAAGCATAATTGCTACATATGAGCAATTTAAAGATTGTTAGCAGCAGATTCTAGCCCTCATGATCTGTAAAATATACAGTCTTTGTTAATTCTATTAAAATCTAACATGAATGCAAAAAAAAAAAAGACCTCAATTCAATAGGATTTACTTACTTGTAAGGGTACTTAGGACTTAAGGCTAATTGAGGCAACATTTCTACAAACAACTAAATATAAACCACCACTGAATACACTGGAACATATACCTGCATGCATTTTATATAATTTCTTAGCTGTTTTTCAAAATAACCTCAAGAAGCACTACAAAATTAGGCTATTAATAATAAATCTATATATTATTAAAAACAACATTTTTCTTAGTTAGAATTTTATTATTATTATGAATTATCTAGAGTTTAAATATTTCAAACCATATGGACATAAAGGCAATAGCAGCAATGAAAAAGGCAATTAGGAAAAAAAATATGGCACACATAGTATTCAACATTTTGGGCAAAAACATGTAATACTGCAACTTTTATGTTGAAACTCTAACACAGATTAGCTGAACAGAGTGGGACTGTTTCCTGATGCAAAAAACATCACATTTTGAATGCTATTTGATTCTGAAGACAAATGCAATGTATTGCAATGGCGTTTTATTTTTTTCTCGTCTCTATTAGTTTTATAAATAAGGTGACAAATATACCTATCCTCCTATTTTCCCCATAACAACTTTGTGAGATGATAATAAACAGGGAAAGATATTTGGGGTATTTTATATTATATTTGTAGTCCACCTTTGTTTTTGTGTTCACACTGCTATAGTTAGCTGCTTCTGCCTCCTATTTTCCCCAAAACAACCACCCAGGAAGGCCATTTGAGTTGAGACAGATTGACTGGCCCAACATCATCCAGTGAGCTTTCATTCCTAAGGGAATGATTATAATCCATTAGTTCTGGCCTAGCCATTTAGACATAAGAAATGACCAACCAGCCACTTTGCTCCTAATACCATATAGGAGAGGGCCCAGCACAGTTGATTCTCTTTCACAATAGTACGCATATCATATATATATATAAAGTATCAATCCAGTTGGGGGAGGGGGGAATTCTATGACTAAATGGCCTTTGGGTGGTCGCAGCATTTGTGAGACTGGCATGAATAATAAATAATGATAGTGCATGTTTTTACTCCTTTTCGTTTAGACTCCATTTTCCCTTAATTTAAATAAGTTAAAGCTCTTTCTTGTCAGCTGTTTCACATCGAAGTATTTTTTATATAGAATGTTCTACACTGGCCCTTGCCACAGAAATAGAATCTATCATAGTGACAAAAACAACCACAGGACAGCAATGCCTTTAGCTTTCCTATTATATTTTTATTGTTGTTTTGTAAGTCTATCTAATAGCTCAGCCACTGTTATTTTGCTAATAAATGAGTCTCTCAGTATAAAGCCAGATGGATTAAAGATGTGATAATTTGGTTAAGGACGACGCTGTAGTCAAACTCAGAAACTTTCATGCCAAATCTTTAAACATTTTCAATAAGAAATAGTATATGGCACCAAAACACACTTTTTAGCTTTTTAGATAGTACCATATTTACAGGCCCAGGGTGGGATTCAAAAATTTTAACAACCGATTCTGTGGGCGTGGCTTAGGTGGTGGGCATGGCTTGGTGGTCATGTGACTGGGTGGACATGGCTTGGTGGTCATGTTATTGGCTGGGTGTGGCCAACTCAATATCACTCACATCGAGGCACGCATCTCCTCGCCTGGCCTCTCATGACTGTGGGGATGCTGCAACAATTGTAACTGTGAAAAATGGTCATCAGTCAGTTTTTTCAGTGTCATTGTAACTTTGAATGGTCACTCCACATAAGCAAAGTACCAGCAAAGGAGAGGAAAAAAACTCCAGAGATGTTCCTGAGACCGGAAGTCTAGTCCTACCAAGAATGTAATAAGGGTTAACGGAGAGGCAGTTTCTGTAACCAACACCAGAATGTTTCCTTCCTGCCTTCCTTACAGGATTAGGCCAGTAATTTCTTCTAACAACGGGTTCTCCGAACTGCCTAGAATGTTAACAACTGGTTCTAGCGAATAGGTGTGAACCGGTAGAATCCCACCCCTGAACAGGCCGAACAGTATTTTTGCATTAGTACCAGAAATGACCATATAGTGCTCACATCCCACCTTTTCTTCAACTTATATAAGTATAAAAGAAAATCACTCAATCAGAAGAAATACATCTTTCTATATACAGTGGTAAACCTAATACTCTTTTCTTCTTCTATTTCCCCTATAACAGTGCTCTGAAATGACTTGGGCTGAGAGAAAGTGACTGGCCCAAGATCATCCAGCTGGCTTTCATGGCTAAGAGGGGACTAGAACTCATGATCTTTCAGCTTCTAAGCTGGTGCCTTAACTAAATTAACTGATTTGCCATTTTAGTGTCAGTCAAACTGCTAGACTGCAGTGATCTCATCTCTTATGTTTGAAATTAAAAGTACCTGCAGGATACTGGGAATGGTTAGAGCACTATGCAAGCGAGCTGGCTTACTTCTTCTTTCTATGCTGACTTCTCAGACTTAAACCATTCCCAGCTGCTATTATTTTCTCTATTAAATATTATTCTTTCTACTTTTCCTGGAATTTCCACTCTTCTTGGAATTTCCAAAATAGCTAGAATATATAGAATTAGACTGGGGATAATTCAACATACTTTAGCCCTCTGTGCCCTTTCAACTCTAAAAGGCTTTCAGCCACATCAGACCTCCCAGCATAGCTTTAACCATAGTTCATTCACACATTATTTATTATCCCAAGCAAGGTGTAAATACAACAGATCTGTTTCACAAATAAATACTGTGATGGATCAATAACTAGATGTGGCTACACTCCTTAAAACCCACCCTTGGGTTGGTACATTTTTGTTGGTTCTGAGACACATGGTTATATATCAATAACATTGAATAACCATGGACATTAATGTCTCAGAAGCCTGCTTAAGACAATCTATTTCACACTATGACTTCCATAAAATGATAAATCCTCTCCTTGGCATATTCAAAACCTCCCATCAAAATCAACAAACCACACAGGTTATTTTCCTACAGAAACAGTTCCAAGAATCTAAACAAGTTTTAGAAAACCATCAGTGTAGAATAGGGAATCCAAGTGCTGCATAAGGTGGTTGCAATGAAGAGAATGATGTCTAGGATAAATGTTTTGGTGAAGGATGGAAGGAAGAGTGGCTGACAAGATCATCCCACCCATTAATACAACCACTCCATTTACTAACCTGGTGACTTTAAACAAAGGGAACAGAGTCCAGGTTTCTTCCCTCCTGCAATTCGCCCGACGCCTGGTTAAGGACAGGAAAGGAGGACATTCAGGAACAAACAAGTTCAGCAGAACATTGGGAGTAGGCAATAGGTTGGGATGAATGGAGATTGTAAGAGATAAATGCATCAGATAAAACATTGATGTGGATCTCTTTTTTTAAACAAATATCAGAAAATATTTTTGTTTAAAAACCAAACACGATGAAAAATGGGGAAGGAGAAACAGAAGGGAAGGAGAGAAGTTTTGCATTGCAACAAGATAACCCTGGACATTTCTTTTTGTACATGCAGGTGCCTTGCCAGTTACTTCAACAGACAAAGGGTGGGGGGAATACTTCATTCATGAAACTTACCAGCCACTGCAGAGTACAGGAACAGATATCTTGCCTATCTTACGCATAACCTGGTATTCTGGCAATCTATATATACAACTGCTTAATTAAAGAACATGAACGGGTGTGTTACAGATGTGGCACCTACAAGCTAGAACTTTTGTAAATCTATTCTGGGGCAATGAACACATCTGGTGTACTGGGAACATGCAATAGGTACTCTCACAAGCTGCCGATTTCTTCAAAATGTCAATTGTCCAGAAAGCAAACTAATAAGGTTACTCCGCCCTATAGCTACCAAGATTGGTCTCTACCACTTAAATCTTATTCCATCATTAGGGGCAAAATCAGATTAATCCAATTCCAAAACACTGGGGTATAGTTGTTTACCATTACAGTTTCTAAGAGTGCTTCGGGGTTTATGCTTGACTCAGAAAAGTAACTAGACATACCATTTAACTTTAAGGCATATGTTTTATAGCATACTAGCTTCCCATTTATTTTTTTCATCTAAATCACGCCAATGAACGCTTATCTGATCCTATCCTAAAACTTGTGTCTATTCTTTTAAGTGCTGGAAAAGGATTGTAATAGCTATAGCTTTTCTTCACTCCTTCTTTCACCTATCAGCCTTCCTATCTGTTTCATCAAGATGCTGAACTGTATAACAGCAGATGAAAATATGTATAAGGTACACAGAAGAGCTTCTGATGATTTGAAATGCATAGCAATCAACTCCCTAGTTGGGAATTGGCAACAGCAGCCATAATAAAATATTATGAAAATTTCAGACTACCTAGAAAAGGATATGCAAATGAATAGGCCTTATGATTCTAGAATACATTTCATATTTTGTTGGCATTATTAGGCTTGTATATATGCTGCGCTTCTAAAACAGAAGACAAAACTTGCAAAATAGAAGGTTTAGTGCAGAATTTGGATTCCCAAGAATTCCAGATGTCATCTACAAATAAAAAAAATTGTATAAGTCTGTGAATTATCAAGGTGTGTTTATGTAGTAATTACTGAATAGGTCTCCAGAAATCAGTGAGCTGATTACAGGAATCCCCAAGCAGTCAGCAAGTTTTGGGTTCTTGCATATTTTTTGTACCTTTTTGCTAGTAGGAACAGAATAATTGAACATATCATATACATACATGCATGCATGTATATACACATATACACACATACAATATGTACATATATATACCTAAATACACATAATTAAAAGAACATTCCTCCTTGACATACCTTTAAAGTTGCACAATTGTCATCTTATCAGAACACTAATTTTCTGCTAAATAAAAATAATTTATTTTCAGTAAATTATAAATAAGAATAAACTATCACAATAAAACTATGATTGCCATTACGGATAGGCTAAAATGTCTTTAGTTCTCATTTGAATAAATACATACCTACTTCCACAGTTCTGAACAATTACATTGCCAGAATACTTTCACAGAAAGACTCTATATTATTCTGAAAGTAGCTGCAGATTTCTTCAATTTTCTCCAATTGGCATGTTTTGCAATTACCATATCCACTTTCCCACAAAGCAAGCACAACCTACATGATGCAAATGAAGTACATCCTCAGAGCCAATGTCTATCAACTGTTCTGAATACTACCTTGTATGCAGGAACATCCAGACAATTACTTTCTTCCCCAAAGAAATACATCCTCAACTGCACATTCTAACAAGAGTGATGGGATTTTGATAGGTAATACTGTCCTGATCTACTTATGGTATTTTTATAGATAAATACACTTTACTGAAGTACTACAAAGTGACATACATTTTATATTTCTAAGCTACTGATTATATGTGTCTTTTCCTCTAATGGGAAGTAACTGAGATCTTGCCTATGGAAGATTTTGTAAATCAGGGCTGTCAAATTCGTGGCCCGCATGCAGGATGAGTCACACATTGGCCATGCCCATGCCCAATTTGGCAAAGGGGAACAAAGCCCCAATATGTCACAGGATGATGCCGTGACAACGCGAGTTTGACACCCCTACTGTAAATCATCAGAAGTGACCCTTCTCATCATATTTGAGTTTAGATTATCTTCTTCAATCTTCCTTAAGGAAATCTGATTGGACAAGATATTTGGCATTTCAACTCTCAAAATTCATAGGTAGTAGAAGAGAGTGTAACATTCATACAGTATACACACACACACACACACATGCACATATACACACACACATATTTACACATTCTACCCTAACCAAATATAGAGGGATGCAATGGCTAAGTGGTTAAAGTGCTGAGCTTGTCGATCAGAAGGTCAGCAGTTTGAATCCCTAGCACCACGTAATGGAGTGAGCTCCCGTTTCTTGTCTCAGCTTCTGCCAACCTAACAGTTCGAAAGTACACAAAAAATATAAGTAGAAAAATAGAGACCACTTTGGTGGGAAGGTAACAGCGCTCTGTGTGCCTTCAGCATTTAGTCATGCCAGCCACATGACCACAGAGACATCTTCAGACAGTTCTTAGAAATGGAGATGAACACCACCTCTAGAGCCAGAAATGACTAGCACACATGTGCGGGGGAATCTTTACCTTTACCTTTACCCTTAATATATTATATTGCTGGAAGAAATGATAAAATAATAGACAATAGACAGCCTTCCCAAATATGATGCTTTGTAGCATTTGTGAAGAAATCAAGTTATATAGTTTTGGATCCTCTGTATCAAACAAAAGCCTGTGTCTATTATGGATTATATTCTTTTAAATGTAAGCACACACACACAAAAGTAGAAATTAATAAATGGATAAGATGGAATAATTCAGTATGGATAGATGCCAGATGAAAGATGCTAAAGGGGACTTTATCAAAAAAAAAGTCTCACATCATTAAGATCAAATATATTTTTTTCTGTATTCCAGATATGGAAGTTTGGAACCAGTCTTTTGATGTTGTAATGTGTCACATTTGAGCTTGCGAGTGAACAATTGGTCTAACTCAGTGTTTCTTAATTTTTCCACTCTCAAAACCCCATCCCACTTTTAAAAATTATGGAGGACCCCAGAAGAGATTATATTTATCAAAATTTACAATCTTAACCCATTAGATAGTTAACATGAATAAAACATTTTTCATGAAAAAATTAACTTTTTTAGTTTTTTGCAAATATCTTCAATAGCTTGGCTGTGTTCTGATTGGGTGGGGGGGGTGTTCTCATTGGTTGGGGATTTGGCTGTGTTATGATTGGGTGGGGGTTGGCTGTGTTCTGATTGGCTGGGGGCGTGTTCTGTTCAGGTGGGGGCTCAGGTTAGTCTTAGTTGCCAGGGGATTTGAGCTGGTGAGCTGTGATCCTGTTGTTTGGCTTCGCGTTTGTGGTCGTGCCACATCTTCATGGTGGGCATCAGTTCGCTTCACGTATGGCTTGAAGGGGTTTGAAGCGGGTAGTGATGCAGCTGCGGTACATATTTCTGGTAACAGTCAACAAATCAGCAGATGGTCCAGGCTTTGCTTCTCTCCACACTCACACAATATGTTGTTATCTGCTAATACTTATTGGTTTTACACTTAGGCACTCCAACTCTTAACTTATTCAGGGTTCTCCAAGTAATATAAAGGACATCGGATCCTTCAGTCATATCCTCCCTTAATGTCATTCCTTGCTCAATTGTCTCTTTCATCCATCTGTTAATTAGATTTTGTTCTTGCACACCCTCAAGAATGTTTGTTCTTGCCATAAAGCTTTTCTTAGATCTGAGTTGGCATACTTGACGCATATGTCCATTCGGAGGATGTCAAGGATCATTCTCTTGCTTAATTCTCTTGGCATCTGCTATTATCTCTTTCCTGATTAGGTGGGCAATGCCAGCAAGAGGATATATTTTCAATTGGTGTAGGTTTGAGAAACCTGTCACTAAGTATATTGCTTCATTGATGGCGATGTCAAACTTGTTTCTCATGTGCAGATGCATCCCACATGGAGCAGCAGCAGATATAATACATCAATATGTATCACAATCAAAAGCTATATATGGAAAGCAGGCTGCACACCTATGCCGCTTCCCAAGCGAAATCACTACTATCATTATTGTGGTAAACTCCACTTTAGAATTCCTTGCCTTGTTATATTGTTTATCCTATGCCCTCTGGGGCAGTAGATACAGTGAAAGTACCTATTGGGCAGCTATGGAATACCACTTTGACACACCTAGTACTATGTCTCTAATTGGTTAGACTGATTTCCTCAGAGCTACTACTAGTTCCATGTTCTGTTTCTTGTTTGAACAATTCCTCCCTCCATTGATTACAGAAGAGATGCCATTCTTTGATTAATTTAGTTAGAATACAGCTGGATCATGGTTTGTTTGTTTTTAATGTAATTTCCTAAGGAAGGTTTTCTTCATAAAAAAGCAGCTGTTTCCAGAAATCCTTCTGAGTTATTTTATTACTTTTTCCCCCTTCTCTGCAGGCATATTCTGCTGCTTAATGTTATTCCCACAGCCTTCAGCCTTGTTTGGTTTCAGTAGCTTATGTTGAATTTAGAATGTCTCCTTGATGTGATTCCCGCCCCCCCTTCCCCTTCTCATAATGCAAGAAAAAGAAGAAGAAAAATGATTCGGTTGAAAAGAACCCCCATGCAGAAAGAAAAATTAGCCATGTTAATTTTTCACAAAGAGAACTTTGTTCATTTGTTTTAACAATAATTTATGCTGAATTATTTACATAGTGTTTATTTACACATCCACTGCTAGTCCCCAGCAAACAGGGAATCTGAAGATTACGCATTGTTTTTAACTATACAAAGCCTGAAATATTTTGGGAATACAGCTAATAAATTCTTTAGCCATGAACCTGTAATAATAGTTCATCATTTACCTCTTGCAAGAGAACAATTCAATGAAAGTGGGATGTGCAAAACAAGGTGGATTAACCCTCAGACTCAGTTTCTTTTTTAAGAGCTGACATAAGGCTCTTGGTAGCTGACTCAGCTGAAGGCAGGATTCCCACAGAGTCTTCTTTAATAAGATTTATTGAAACATTAAGGAATAAAGCTACAAAACTTCTAGCAACTGGATTATGTTCATTTTAGAACTCCATTTATCTTTCACATCATTAGGGTGGAGATTTTCTTTTCTCAATGACTTTCCTGTGAACCAGTGAGCTAATTTCACTTTTCCCAGCTAACTGAGGGAAGTATAAGTGTTGTTTTATAGAGTCTAAACAGCTTGAATGGGTGGGACTCTGATACAATCTGAGCTTCTGGATCAAATCTGTTACTGGCCATTATGCTACTGGAACAAGAAAAGAAATGCTACTTTACTCCAACATTTGAAGAATGCAACCCCTGTATTTTAATATAAACAGTGTAAAAATACTGAAAGTGGCGAATAAGAACTACACCAGAACTAACCTCCTTTTGAACCCAGGATATATTTTACTCATTTTACCCTATGGAAAAAAAAAATACAGAATGGTCACTGCCCAAGTTGCCATGTTCAGCTGGAAGTAGAAAGCACTTAATCAAAAACGAAAGGAAAGACTTGAATCTTTGGGATGAGTTCACACAACATATGAAGTCACAAGTTACAGTATTAGCTACACACATTGCTGCTTATAACCCATGATTAATAACCGGGCACAGCCATTGCATAAGATCCCTGCCTTTTCAAACACCTGATTGGCCGATAAGAAAGAATGTAAACAATTGTTGAAGATATACCTAAACAATTGGGGAAATAATTAAATTGTCCATGTTACAGTAGCTGCTTAGTAATTTGCAATGGGATTGGAAATCGTACATTCCATGTAGCTCAGATTTCTACCGCTGAATACCAGCATTATTTGAGCAATATTTCACCTATGCTGAGCCACATGCTGCACACATATGCTGAGTCACATATCCTACGCATATGTCTTTGGCTTCCTGCTAAACAGCTGCAGCAAATTTTACATTGCAGACCCAGGAAATTTTGAGCCTTGTCGTATTTCATTATGCAGACTGGAACAAACTGTCAAACAATTAAAGGGACATTTACGGTTTAATCTGGGCCAGGGTTAAACCACAAAACTGAAGTCAATTCATGGGCTGAGCCCCAAATACATGAAAGAACAGAGATGTGTTTCTAAACATGCAGAGTGCCTTTCGCTCACCACTGAGTATCTGCAACAAGCCCCTCATACATCTGGGAATAGGGGCCAGTATGATATCTCTTCTGGAAGACTCCTCGTCAGAAGACGAAGAAGAACTGGACATGCCACAGGCTTTGCACGGCTCAGGGACAGATGTGCCACAGGCTCCACACGGCGCAGCTCCAGGCTCAGACCACCAGGAGGCAGGTCGTCCCTCTCCTGGGTCAGAAGGAGAAGCCGAAGCTCCACCAAGCCCTAGGGAACATAGGCATTTGCAGGTTCAGTACCACAGATGCAGCACACATCCAAGAACAGGTCTCCTGTACAAGAGTGGAGCCACAGTCACAAGGAAGAATTACTTCTGTTGGATGTAATGGCCAGCACTGGGACATTGGCAAAGACTACAGATGAAAAGAATGTTTTTGAATATTTAGTGACCAATACAGCCATTCTACTTGCTTACTTGACAACATAGTCATTCCAAAGGCTTTGGTAGAAGGGATAATGTTTTCAGGTCTACCACCGTTAACATTGTGAACAGGGGATGAAAAACTATATTTCAAATAATGTATTACTATCATCTTTCTTTCTTTTAAATCACACCTGTTTATCATTGCAAAAATCAGTTTGATGTAAGGTTAAACACCTGAGCCAGAAACCAGGTGATGGTGGTATCCAGTCCTACATTCACAGCGTGAACTCTGCTGGGTGACTTTAAGCCAGACATTTTCTCTCAGTTCTAGGAAGAAGTTTGGCAATGCCAAACTACTTCTGAAAACACTGCCACAAAAACTGTATCCAGGCATTTGCCAGGAGTCAACACTGATTCCAAAATGCACACACACATGTACAAAACCACTTTCTTTAAAAGAAAAACATATGATGTGAATTATAAAGAATGGAATCTCAGCATATCAACAGAGTAACATCAGCCAACTTGTACACCTGTTTTAAAACAGACTTTTGTCTACCTCATTCATATGTTCCTTAGCATTTTAATTTATGCACTTTGGTTAGAAAGTTGGTTTTTATGTGTTACCTCATTTTTGCATTTTTATTGTGTTTTATTTTTAAATATAATTAATTTACTTCTTCTGGATCTATGAACCACTCCAAAAACATATGCTAGTGGTGGCCATATAAATCCAATAATAAATAATTTTTGCCCTCTGTGTTTATCAGTGACTTTTGGTTCTTGCAGGAAGCAGATTCTTTTAGTTCTGAAATCTATACATTAAATATTTTAAGAAAAGGTAATCTTTTAAATAAGTGTCAAAAGACATTTCTGAAATCTATGAAAATTCTGAAAGGGACAAAATGTAGTAATGCTTGTACATCCTACAGTATTTGTAGGCAGCAGAAAGGATGCCTTTCTACAATTAAGGCTTCATTGCGAAAATTGGTTGGAAAATGGCATGGCAACTCTGAGAGAATTAACTAGAAGAATGCTGATTTTTTCCCCCTCCTTCATCAGGAAAGTGGAGGGGAGAGAAGATTCTCAGTAGCATTGTCCTTGAGCGTCCTTTATCAGCTTTTTACATGCAGTGCAGTCAGTAGGAACAGACTGAGAAATCCCCAAATGATTTTTGTTGATTTCATTTCTTCTTTCCTTCCCCACCCTTCATTCCAGTGAGTCCACTAACACAAAAAGGAAAAGAAAAGACATTAAAAGATGGAATTTTTAAGAACAACAGAAGCTAATAACCATTTTATCCATCTGAAAAAAGTGAATATGAAGGAGGAATCTTAAACAGAATTCTGAGTACAAGTACCTGAACATATTTTGCAATCTGCCTGTTACAAATTTTAAGTCTGCTTATTCTGAGTATGACGTTTTCTTAGCCACCTTGTTTATTTATATACTGCCCTTGCCCTGGGGACTTTGGTGTAGCATATATTAGAGGAGAAAAGTTTTCTGATGCCATCTTTGGAACAACAACCTTGTGAGTTAAAAAGGTTATGAAATAATGATTCATTCAAGGTCTGCCAGTATATACATATCATATGAATGGGTAGATTTAAAGAGGTAAGTTTCAGGCTGATTTACATACTACACAAACACACAGCAAACTGTTTAACATGTAGATCCTTAGTTGAGCTATGGCACAATAATGCTCTCTAGAGCAATTGGCAAGTTAGCCCCAGGCTGAGAGGTCTGAATAAATTGAATTATTGTTTTCCCTAAAATCCTTTCCAATATAACCCATCCCATTTAAAACATGGCACCACTAGAGAAAACAAGATTGAGCCCAAGGATTGTCAGGAAGGTGGGTTTACCCACTCATTAACTTCTGATTTTAATATTTTTATTTGCTATGCAATTATGTCTATTTTTTCCCCATAACAGAGCTGAAAAAAGTGACTGAGCCAGATTCAACCTTCTGTGACTGAGAATACATAAACAGTGTCTTGCTAGATTGGGACCCTGGCATATCTATTCCAGCAGTCTGTTCACACAGTGGCCAACCAACCACATAAGGAGGCCCATTAGTTTCCCAGCAAATAGCTTTCTGAGGTAGTCACATTGCCACACAGATCTCCACGACTTCCCTGAATTGTTTCCGTCTCTTTTCTGAAGCCAGCCAGGATATAACCAGCACCACATCTCACACTAGCAAATTTCAGTGTTTGTTTAGAACCCATGTCTCCCCAATTCTTTTCCAATAACCTAATTATACCACACATAGGATCTGCTTCCTAAACCCAGGATGTCAGAGATGGATTGTTTTTCTTAACTAGGCAAGGCAATGGTTGATCTTCCCAGAGAAACCAGTTTTCACTTGTTTTACAGATTTTATAAAACTAAGGCTAGTACTCTGGGAAAAAGAAGGAAGAATGTGTCACTGCGTCAGACTTGTCCACAAATAATCCAACAGGAGATCTTGATTATCTGTTTCCAATCATACCATCTGCAATGAATCCTGAACGTGGTGAAACTCAAGAGCTTTTTAAAAAAGTAATATGTACCCAATTGAGCTAGGCTGACTCTATTGATTTTATGTGAAAATCTATGTGTGGTTGTTGCCCCCTCCTTTTTGTCTATTTTCCTTTCCTGAATAAATTCCTTTTTGCAACCAGACTTGGTTTCATTCATCTTACAAGTGAATTTCTTGTTCATACTTGCGCCCATACAAGAATGCAGCATAATTACAAAGATAGTCTTGTATTCCTGGATTAGCTGAAGGTTTAAATATAGGATTTCTGATTTCAAATTTTACTTACGTTTGGGCTTAATTTATCATTATCTTTGGTTAAGGAAGTTTTTGAAGGAGTTTGCTAGACATGGTTTAAATATAAGTTATACTACAATATAGTTAATTAATCACAAGTCAAAGCCAATCGGAATATGGATGCAGCATATGAACCAACTGGAGAGTTGCCTAAATTGTGAGTTCAAAACAAAATTATTTGAATTCTGAAACCTGGGTCAAGTCCCTGTTACAGAATAAATTCCTAATTATGAATAGGTGTGTTTATCTATGATAATATCAAAGTCTATCCATAATATGCCCTAAAGCAGAGGGAGTACGATTTTAGGTCTAAGTAGTATTTCGCATTGGCAGGCAATTATCACCATAATAGAATATGAGTCCAGGAACATAAACTTTCTGTCACAAGTATTTTTTTTATTTTCATCACAATCCTTGAGTCAAGGTAATCCTGAATCAATGTTTGGAATTAGCAATGAAATTGGATGCATGTGAGAAAACTAAAATTTTACTGAGGCTCAACAATATTTATTTTGTTCTGAAGGAAGAAGGTAGCAAAAGGGATAGCGCATGCTGCATTTTAGGTGGGTCTGCAATCCCTCTACGAAGCAAATTTGCAATAGTTATTTAGTATTATCTATTTTTAAAAAGGAAACCTAATCATTGCTGCACATGCTTTTTTTAAAAAACCAGTATTGAATTAGCACAACTTATTGCAACATTCTGCAATTTAGTGCCATAGGTACATACTGAAATGCATCAGCTTCAAGAGCCTAGCCCATGCCAAGTAGAGATGACAGAACCATTGTAATGTTCAGAAAGATTCCTATATGGAGGTTGAATTGATATGGAAAGTCCAGTTCGTGAAGAAAATATTGAGAAATTTAAACAAATTGGTACTCCAATGTATTGTTCTCTGTTTAAAACTCTAAATGGTTCATATAAATATGAAAAATGGAGCTTACTTTGTCATATTATCATACATTTCTTCCTTTTAGCATCATCATAGTTAGGAATAAATGTTTCTACGGACAACAGCAAATTTCTTCAACAAGTAGGTGTGATAGTATGCTACCAGAACACCTAATAAGGAACCCATGCTGGATCAGGGGCTGATCAGGTACAGTGTGTTGCAGAAAGAGGTATATATTCTTTCTGAGGTGGGTGGATCCCATCTCAGAAATTCAGTTGGCAATAATATGTCAAATGGCTTACATCAGGGCACTAGTGGTCTATAATGGGCTAGATCACTCAGTGAAATGACTAGTAACCATAGCAACAGACAGGAAAATTGTTGCATGACACTCTCTGCCACATATACAGCAGGATTCTATGCATCTCAAATCAGAAGTAATTCTTGGAAAGTTCAAAGGGCTAACTCCTGTTAGATTTGCTGATTATTGTGTTTTTAAGACTGATTATCAATAATTGTCTTTAGTATCATATATCAATGGCCTTAAGTACTTCAAATTGTGAAAGGGAGATAAGCTTTAAATGCTCTTGATGATAAATAACTGATTTAGTAATGGTGTCTATCTTTTCAGATAAAATAAATCAACAGGTGGAAGAAGAATTATCCTAAGACTCAGTATGCAGCCTATTTGTTCAGCAGATGATGGTTTTTAAGACCTTTGCCAAATTAGAATCTGCATTCAATATTTCAGGTAAATATTTTTCATAAGAACATTTTGGGGAGTGGAGACCGGGAATTGTTCTCTGATAATTGAGCAACTTTTCTCATGCTGGCTTGATTCTGTAACATCAGCAAGTCTGCAAATTAAATAGGACAGAAATATACCTATAAGGAAAAGGACTGTTTATCTTTTTTAGATTGAAAGAGAAAGGTGGAGTGGTGAGGGTTTGGGGGGGGGAGGGGAGGGGGGGGCAAGCAGGGAGGACAGGTAACCCTCAACTTACAACCATTTCTTCAGTGACTGTTCGAAGTTACAACAGCACTAAAAAAAAGTGGTTTTCACTGGTTTGATTGTCATATGATAAAAATTCAGGCTCTTGGCCACTGGTATGCATTTATAATAGTTGCAACTTCATGGATTACCATTTGTAAGTTTCCAAGTTGGCTTCTGGCTACCAAAGTTAATGGTGGGGGGGAGATAGATTCACTTCATGACTGCATGATTCATTTAACAACTGCAATGATTTGCTTAACAATTGTGGCAAAAATGGTCATAAAATGGGGCAACGTTCACTTAACAATTGCCTCACTTTAGCAATGGAAATATTGGGCTCAACTGAGGTTGTAAGTCAAGGACAGATCTTTGACAAACAAAATATATCTTGTAACTTGATACTCCCGGTGGCTAAATTGGGATCAATCCCATCACAAATTGCCTTGCCTTTCTCTCCCCACAACCAAAAATCAAGATAAATACATCAGCATTTTTTTAAGCTATGCATTCCATAAAGGAGGTCAAATGACAGGTGATATTAAGCACTTGATTGATCTTAACATTCTTGTTTCTTTACTAAATAGTATCCATCATTAAGGGAAGAAAATCCAGACTGGAACTATATAACTGGGAGAGTTTCCATTTCATAATCTCCATCTGTCTATATGTCAAACTCAAGACCCGCAGGCCGAATCCAGCCTGCAGGGTGCTTAGATCTGGCCCATGGGGCCACCCTGGAAACAGTGAGGAACCGGCCTGCGCTGCCTCCACCAGCGAAAATAGGCTCCTGAGCTTCATTTCTGTCTGCAATGGCCTCCTGCAACCCTCTGCCAGCAAAAAATGGAGCTCGGGAGGGCCACAGAGCTCGATTTTTGTCTGCAGAGGGTTGCAGAAGGCTGTTGCAGACAGAAACAGAGCTCAGGAGCCTGTTTTCACCGACAGAGCACTTGGGCTGCCACAGACGCCCCTGGCATGAGTGACATCGAGCAGGCCGTGCCTGCTCTGGCTGCACCCACCCCGTCCCCCTGAAATCAAAGATAACCCTGATGCGGCCCTCAATGAAATAGAGTTTGACACTCTGTATCAATTGTTTCAGCTACTATTCACACTTCCCACCCTTCAACCACATTTAGAAGCCAACAAATTCCAACCCCTGAGTTATCCCTAGTTTATATGATTAGCATTATCAAGTTATACAGCTTTGCTCGGATCCCCACCATTAAGTTGAAACCCACATGATTTGAAACCTTTGTTTCCTCATCTTTATCTAATAAGCTAGGAAGCTATTTTCTCAGGGTTTGGGTTTCTGTTAGTTTTATTCTGCTGAATGTATGAACTTGCTGTCCCTCAGAAGTCTCAAGGAAAGGGAAGAAACCAATTTGTCAAGACACTTGGTGCTATTTACAGCCTCCTCTCCTACTTTCTAATACAAACCTTGGAAAAGGCTATCAAGGATGCCTTTGAGCCAGCAAACACTATTTTGCTTGGTCTGCACAATGTCTTTTTAATGAGCCATATAATGCTGTTCAAATTATGTTGGAATCATTAATTTTTCCAAAATGAGACAGATTTACCCTTCGCATCCTGAGGCAATGCCAAGGCAGCTTGTTATGCTTCTAAGAGCTCTCTCTGTTTTATAACTGTGTCAAGATTCAGTGGTACAGCTCAGCACTGCCGGTATTCTTTGCAATCTCACGCAAATGAGTTGCATGACCCTTCTCTCTCCCTTTCTCCTGGTATTTCTTAAACAAAGAAAAACAGGACAGTTGGAAAAGCTACCACCCGGCATGCATTTTTATGGTACAAAGAAAGTAAGGTACATGGATATTTTATCCATTAGGGATGGGAAAAAATAAGAGACTGTCATTATGTGAAAATACCAGTCTGGTTATCAACATTAGAAGCTTTTACATATCCACAGCTTTTTAAAAAAGAACACATTATTAGATATGAAGACATTTTAAATGAAAAGGGTGAACTCAAAACAAAGCAAGAATAAGAGTTACAAGGATAAATATAAATTGGTATTCGTATTTGCAAATATATACAAGGTATGAAAAAGACATTAAGATGGCTGGGTTTTATAAGGAATTGAATGAATTGGATAAAATCCTAACAGGCACTGAAGAGAAGTTGATCAAAAAAGTATATGGTTATTTATTAGGAGTGAAATTAGAGGAAGAACAAGTAAAAGAATCAATGATTGCGTAGGGAAAAAATTTGGATATGATTTGGAATATATGGAATAGATTTGGATAAATGGCAGATATTATGGTCTAGAAACTATAAATTAACTATGTCAACGGCCTATAAAGAGAATTTGCATAAGATGTTTTATAGGTGGCATTTACCCCCAACTAGAATTGCTAAGATGTTTAAAGATAAGTCAGCGAAGTGCTGGAAATGTCAGAAGTCACCAGGATCATACTACCATTTGTGGTGGACATGCATAGAAGCTAAAAAGTATTGGACTAGAATACACATGTGGCTGGAGAAAATGATAAAACAGCATATAGACTTAAAACCAGAGATATTTTTATTGGGAATTTTGCCTAAGGGTTACAACAAAGAGTTAACGAATTTGATTATCAATGTACTAACAGCAGCTAGGATTGTATTTGCACAAAATTGGAAAAATGAGAAAATTCCGATGGATGAGGAAATAATTAAGAAAATAATGGAATGTGCAGAAATGAGTAGATTGACAATGGCAATTAGAGAACAAGAAGAAAAAGATTATTATAAAATTTGGAATTTATTTTATGAATGGCTGGATAGAAGAGTAAGAAATTGAAATATGTAAGTACAGTATAATATATCATTACTGATAAGCGAATGAGTTAGATTAGTGGTTCCCAAAGTGGACAGTACCGCCCCCTGGGGGTGGGATGCCTTAGGGGTGCTAAGAGGCAAAGGGGCCGGCAGGGGGACACTAAGAGGCAGCAGGGGGGTGTTCGAGGCGCCGGCCCTGCAGGTTCACCCATTCACTGTAGCACCGCTCTGGAGCCTGCGCCTCCAATGCAGAGGCGGTGGCACTTTATGTGCCGCCGAAGCCATGTTCGATGCACCGCCCCCCTGCCGCCTCTTAGTGTCCCTCTACTGGCCACCTTGAGGATGCTAAGAGGCGGCAGGGGGCATTCGAGGCGCTGGCCTTGCAGGTTCACCCATTGACTGTAGTAACGCTCCGGAGCCAGCGCCTCCAATGAAGAAGCGGCGGCACGTTATGTGCCGCCACGTTCAATGCATCGCCCCCTGCCACCTCTTAGCGTCTCCAAGGTGGCTGGCAGAGGGGTGCTAAGAGGTGGCAGGGGGGCATTCCAGGCACCGGCTGGCCCTGCAGTTTCACCCATTGAGGTGCCGGATCTGGAGTCGATGTTTCCTGACGTGCCTGCAGGGGTGGTGCCTCAAATGCAGCGGTGGTGGCATGGCTTTGCTCTACTTTTCCAACGCTGCACCGCTGCCTGCCCTGGGCTTCCTCAACCCTGCCCTGTACGGGCTCCAGGAAGCAGGAAACAGTACTGCCCTCTATGACGTGAGTGCCCTGGGAGGGGGGGCGCTTGGGAGGCTGATCCCTGGTGGGAGGGGCAGCCTGTGAACTTGCTGTCAGGCATGGCAACTACAAAGAGGGGTGGGCTTGGTTGAGCAGGATCCTGGATATTGGGCATGTGGTCAAAGCCTTCCTACCTACCTACCTACCTACCTACCTACCTATCTATCTATCTATCTATCTATCCATCCATCCATCCATCCATCCATCCATCCATCCATCCATCCATCCATCCATCCAAAAGGTCTGTCTGTCCGTCTGTCTTCCTGCCTGCTTGCCTGCCTGCCTACCTACCTACCTATATCAATATATCTACCTACCTACCTACCCATCTGTCTCTCTGTCTCTGTCTCTATCTCTATCTATCCACCCATCCATCCATGTTCAAGGCGCCAGTTCCACAGACACATCAGGAAAGTAGAGCAAAGCCAGTCTGGGAGGGAGGGAGGGAAGGAGAGGGAGGGAAGGAGGGAGGAGGAGAGAAAGGGGGGGAGGGAGGGAGGGAGGGAGGGAGAGAGAAAGAGAGAGAGAGAGAGAGAGAGAGAGAGAGAGAGAGAGAGAGAGATGATGGCGGCGCGTTTGAAAAGTAGAGCAAAGCCAGAGGTCGGTAATTTTTGCTACAAAGAATAACAAAAGCTTCTGGGCTGTGCACAAGAAGGGACACACATGTCAATGCAATTCAGCAACTTAAAATAAACAAATATAAATAAAACAAATCAACAAGAATCAGCAAAGCATCTCTTATTAGATTCTATTCACTACTAGAATCTAATAGGAGATGCTTTGCTGATTCTAGTCCAATGACCTGCTCCAGCAGGGTTGGAAGGGAGTGTGTGTGTATGTGTGTACATGGCTGTCAAAACTCCCAAAACAGGTCAAGTACTGTGGAGGCCAGTCATAAATTAGAACACTTGTTAAACATCCGGTCATTAATTGAGGACCACTTGTATTTGGTTTGCCAGTCACCTGGCCACGCCCACCCAGTCACATGCCCACCAAACCACACCTACCTGGTCATGTGACCACCAAGCCACACCCAGCCAGTCACGTGACCAGCAAGCCACGCCCACCCAGTCATGTGGCCAGCAAGCCACACCCTCAAATTAGGCCATGCCCACAGAAATTTGAATCCCACCCCTGGGTGGGGGGCGCTGAGGATGAGTTTGTAGCACCAAGTGGGCGGTGGACTAAAAAAGTTTGGGAACCACTGAGTTAGATAGAGTAAGAAAATGAATGTGTAATGTATCATTGAAAGTTAATAATTATAATGTTAGGGGTAATATAATAAGTGATACATGTGATATTAAATACTGATTAGAACAATTCTAAACATATATAAGTAAAATATGTATGATAATGTTATTATGCACAAAGTTATATGTACCCAACTGACACACTGTTGAACAGAAAGGTTTTATTTGTTTGTTTTTGTTGTTGTTATAAAAATAAAAAACTTTTTATTAAAAAAAAAAGGAAAAGCTATCTCCAGAAACATAACAACAAGTAGATCAGCTGCAATGAAAGACTTCAAACATATGAATGCAGGTGGAGGATGGAGTTGCATACAGATATCCAAAGACGCCAGGAGCAAGGAGGGAGAAAGTAAGAGCCAAGGACATGGCTAAGAAACTCATCCTGGCACTAAAATTTGATTTCTTCATAGTGTACCAGAGTTCATTCTCCTAAGGATTCCTGTTTCTTTTTTTGCAATTTTGTTTTATTTAAAGAATAAAATTAAGGGTTCTTAAGGATTTGACGGTAAGATGCGACATCCAATCCTTAGATTAGAACTGCAATCAGTTTAACCCATGACTATACAAGCCCTTTAAAATATATCTATGAAAAAATGACCTTGTGCATTTCTCTGTGGAGGCAATATCTTTGAATTTGGGAAAACCCAATATACAAAAAGTGAGGAGACATGCAGATTAAAAAAAAAAAAAAGATAGAAACTAACAAAATATTACACCTTATGATTATCGACACATTCACTGTTCTAGTCAGGCAAATTAACAAGGCAAAAGGGAAATTTGCCTGGGAAAAACAGAATGGGAATTTAATAGAAAATACCCCTAAATCAAGAGCTGTCATTGATTAATGTAAAGCTTCAGAAAGAAGAAATAATAGCCCTTCTACAAGAGTCTACATCTGTAATTTGCGATGTTTGTGCCATATCTGTCTTCCTGCCTGAAAATAGCATTGTTTACATTCATAGCAAATGCCAGCTCATAGCAATCCTTTAAAAATATATATATATAAAGGATTAGAATAGCAAACAGCCATCCTTCAATTGATTAAAAAGGATGAGGATTTTTAGTTCAAAGAAAAGAGTCAGTGGAAGTAAACCCCCATAAGGAAGACTAACAAAGAGAAGAGCAAACACAATGGTTGAGGATAGAATCAGAAGTTAGAGATGCAGGCTTCACTAAGAGCCTATAAGAAAAATCCTGAGGAAAAGTGGAAATGAAAACTCTGAAGTAAAGAACTTGGATTAAAAAAAGTGTGCCATGTGGAAAGTGAGAATGTTACTGAAAGGGGTTCTCTTAAATCACTGGATTAAAAAGAAAGAAAGGTATGTTGATTTATAGAGTTAATGGGCTTCACTGTTTATACAAAAATGCTTAATGCCAGGGCAATAAACACAGTCAGCTTGAGCTCTTAGAGAAGAAGGAAAAATATGATTTAATATGCCAGAATTGTAACAGCACTGGAATGGATAGCTCCTATGACTAGACTATAGTAACTGAAGAATATTATTTATTCAAAAGGAATAGAACCAGTACAAAGGGAAGAGATTGAACTATATGCTAAAAATATCTTTTACTGCTCAGAAATCCAGATCTACCAATATCAACTACAGAAATCCAGATGACTGCTGGATGAGAGCAAAGTAATCTTGTTTCCCCATTAATTGAGTACTTCTGAGCAACAGAAAATAATTTTATTACAGAAAATATATGTTCACAGTCACTCCTTCAAACGATATACTATACCACAAAAAGCATTTATAGTCCTTGCTCTCTTTCGCCTGGATCCATCTATGCCAAGATGAGAAAGGGGCTGAGACCAATTAAAGCATGGGTGGGAAGTGGCCAGACCACAAGCTACTGCTCTTTGTTTCCCCAAAAGCAAGATAGCATAACTGGAAGAGTTGCAGAGAGTCTGCTAGGCTGACCCATATCAGTACACTTCAGCACACATATGTGGTTTGCACAACAATGCCAAAAGCTATCACTGAGAGCCCACACAAAGTTTCAGGATTCACCATGCTCCTTCTCCCCTGGGCAAATGCAAACTTACATCGCTTCATAATATTCTTTAAAAGATCACAGATGTGGGAGCTCTATTGTCATGCTATCATGCTGAGTTTGGAGAAAATGAGTACATTTGTCTGGCATGAATTCATAATGCCTGAATATCATTTATAAATATCATGGTAGTCGTGTCATGAATTAAATAGTATATAATACCATGTTTCTCACAAAACAAGGCCGGGCCTTTTTTTTTTTTTGACCCACGAAAAAACGGCTAGGCCGTCTTTTCGGGGGTGATTTAATTTCCTCCCCCACCTAGAGCGATCCATACGCACATACCTCGCCGCGAGGCCACTTCTATCGGCCAACGAAAGCTCCCCGAAGGCAGAGTCCCCAGCTGCTTCAGGGTGTGGCATGGCTGCCCGTGTCCCGTCGCCATTAGGCAGTCTCTTTTGGGCGATGGAAGCTCCCCAAGTGCAGTCACCAGCCACTTAGATCGGCTGGTAGAAGCGGCCTTGGGGCGAGCGCACACACACACTCCCCTCGCCGCGAGGCCGCTTCTATCGGCCTATTGAAGTGGCTGGTGACTGCACTTGGGGAGCTTCCATCGCCTGAAAGAGACTGCCTAAAGGCGAGGGGACACGGGCAGCCACACCTCGCCCCGAAGCAGCTGGGGACTCTGCCTTCAGGGAGCTTTCGTCGGTTATCGGGGTATTCTAGCCTAGGCTACCTGCAGGGCACTCCTAAAGGCAAGTTTTCTCCTCAGCCCCCCCTTCCCCCCCATTTCTCTTCACCTCGTGTAGTTCTAACAAACGATATGAGAAATGGCGGGGAAACGCATGGATTAAATAGGCCTAAATTTTGGGGGCGGGGCTTAATTTCACCTCATGCCTAGAAATCATGCTGGGCCTTCCCAGTCATGGTAGAGGCCGTATTGTTGGAGAAACACGGTATATTGATAGTTATATAATCAAATGGTGTGTGACAAATGAACTAGAGTAGAAAAATAACCAAAAATTATATTGTTATCACCTATTATCTGATCTTGGAGATTTATGTGACCCACTAGATGGCACTAGATGGCAGCAGAATGCCTAAGCCTGCTTAGGGATGATCTTACCTGGAGATAGGTCACACAGAATGACATACAGCATGACCTGGACTTCTTTAGAAGACTTTCTCAAAGCACTTACCCAAATTAGCATGTCCTCATGCTGTAATATGGAGCAAGCAGGAAAAAACATACAGATAGAAATATATTTATAATCATTTGTTTAGTGACCATTCAAAGTTACAACTAAAAAAGGGGACTTAGGACCAATCCTTACAACCCTCACAATATCCCCATAGTCTTGAGATTAAAATTTGGGTGCATGGCATCCATATATTCAACATCCCAAGATTATGTAATCGCCATTTGTGACTTTCCCAGTCAGCGTCTGACAAGCAAAGTCAATGGGGGAAGCCAGTTGACCATATAATGGCAGTGATTCACTTAACAACCATGGCAAAATAGGTCTTAAACTTGGGTGTGAGTCACTTAAACACCTTGCTTAGTAATGGAAATCCTGATCTTCATTGAAGTTATAAGTTGAAGACTACCTATACATGAAGGAAACAAGGAGATCATAGGCCTCCCAATATGGAATATAACTAAAAGAAACCTCTACAAATTGAGAATATAATGACAACAGTCAGCCAATTGATCAATTCAATTTATTGCAGTCAAAGACTATTCTAGACATACATTAAATGAAAGATTGAAGGGGTTGTATAATAGCTAAGAGAGAGAAAGGATTATAAGATTGTAACTACACACTGAAAAACATATTGGAAATTATTACTGGTATTCCCCCACAACTGACTCCCAAAATTTATATTGCTAAGTGAAACATTTGTTAAGTGAGTTTTGCCCCATTTTTACAAGTTTTCTTTCTACTGTTGTGAAGTGACTCACTGCTGGTTGTTAAATTAGTAATATGGTTCATGAGTAAATCTGGCTTCCCCATTGACTTTGCTTGTCAGAAGATCACAAAAGCTGATCACATGATCCTAGGACACTGCAACCATCCTAAATATGAACTAGTTGCCAAGCACCTGAGTTTTGATTACATGACCATGAAGAATGTTAAAACAGTTGTCAGTGTGAAAAATGGTCATAAGTCACTTTTTGCAGTGCCATTGTAATTTTGCCACTGAATGAACTGTTGTAATCAAGGACTACCTGCACTTTTTTTTAACTTTAGTTTTTTCTCTGTTTTTGTTTCTTGAACCTTTCCTTTTTTAACTCTATGAAAATTTCTTAATAAATATAAATTTTAAAAATATCACAAATGTGAATGCTACTTTAGCTGCTATATATGTTCAAGTAATGCACTGAATTCAATATCAGCAATCAGAAATTAAGAAAAGTCTGGACATTGTTACTTCCAAATGCTAGTTAAACACGTATGGGGTTTTAGAATACATACCTGGGGAAAAGAAGAACTATATGTATTATCAAGTTCAGCAATGATAAATTTAGACTAACCTAGAATCATTATTATCATCTATTTGTAACATAGTTCAGCAGAATCAGACAATATGATTCTCCTGTATGAAGTGTGTAACTTGCAATATTTTCATGTATATCTCTGATAAAATTATCTTTATGCAATACAAGTTAGCCTGACAGAGAGAATGTATATCCTTTCATTTTGATATGCTGTCTTTCTGCTTGCCTGCCTGCTTGCCTCTGGGTTTACAGGTGATTGCAATTGCAATGATGCCAAAAACTGGATTAAAAGCAATGCAGAAAAAAGAAAACAAATCAATAACATTATACAACCCATTGTTTACACCAGCAATATTCACCAATACAACCACAAATCAAAAGATGTACCACCATGAGAGAGAAGAAGAACACAATTTTCCAGCCCTCAGGTCATGATGAAATAACCATGTTTTAATGGCATTCCTAAACTAGTAAGAAAACAGCATCTGGTTATTCAGAAGAATGCTTGTTTCATAAAACAGGAGCAGTGACTGAGAAAGCTTTACCATTTAGCTCTGCTAAATCTGTAAATATTGTGCTTTAAACTATCTGTTTAAATCAAACCCTTACCCTTTGCTTTAGAAAAAAGTCAACTTTGTTCAGTTTTGGTGAACTTCATGTAAGAAAAGAAAACAATATTATAATTAAATATGTTGGGGTTTGCTTTGCATTCTTGTGCTTGGAAAATTCTGAATAGTTGAAAAGTGTGCATTCTTCATTTTGAATCTAGTTTTCCCAAAGCAAATCTAGTGTTCTCTCTGGGTTCTTCCTGTATGGAAAGCACGCAGCTACCCCAGCACTCTGATACTTCAACTTTGCATGTTCTAGCTTCACACCCCCTTCTCTTCTCTAGAAATCATTTTATTCCAATAATAGAAGACATACTGCTCAGGTTTTCTCCATGTACAGTGATCTATAAAAGCAATCACCTCTCCCTAGCCCTCCAACTGAAAGAGACAGAAAGTCTAGTTCATTAACATAAAGCTAATCAGCCAAACAAACACATGTGTCGTGACAGCATTTGCTTGAAATAGCGGGAAAAGGATTGTTTTATTCATCCTCAGTTCTGCCCTTGCCGGCAGTAATGGCAACCAGAAACTGGCAGGTGGTTGCTTAAGTCCCAATTATCACATCATTTCATGCAACAAGGCCTCCCCCCACCCCAAGACTGAAGATATTTCTAGCTCTGGGTTCAGCAGGCAGCAAGCAAAGAGATGTTTTAAAAAGTTAGATTGCTTTAAATGCACAGAAGGAAGGAATGCAGCCTGAGTGACCTTAGATTCATCATCCAGCTTTACGTTGATAGTATGAAGGAGGCATCATGTGCAATAAATAATGCAGCCTATAGCCTTACCTCTAACTTTATCTTCAGCTATAAATATGCTATACAAGTAAAACATGAAAAGGGAAAAATATACTGCAGCAACAAATCCAGAGGATTGTGGGAATTTCAAAGAACTGAGCACATACATCGGGCCCAAAGTCTTGTCTTCAGAAATAAAGTATCCTGAGAGTAGAAGATCCTAGAGATCATAAATGAATACTTAGAACTGGGCAGGTCATCAAACAGTTCTGCAATATTCCTGGCCAATTTTCCTCACTATGATTATACTGTATTTCTATTGTTATTATTTAATGTATGATGAGAACATGACAGAAGAGAAGTAAACATATATAAATAATCCATGTAACTGTATTCAAAACTACAGGTTTATGGCAGTGGTCACATAACTGGATATCCAATTCAGCTATCCAGGTAATTGCCCCTGGCATTGCTTCATGGAGTTAATAGTTTGCATATCAGCCCCACAACTGCAGCAAGAGGAATCTTTCCATCCCCACTGATACAAGGCAGAGGCATTTTTTTTTCCAGTATTACACCTATTTCTGTTCAATTTCAACCAGACAGAGCGAGGACTGTATGTCTATTAAAACCAGTGATTATTTCTAAATGTACATCTATTTTTATAAATCAGCATGTGCCAGCTAAATGAAAATATGTTCTCTTCTAAGCATTTACTCCAAAATAGTTCCTCTCCAGCATCCCTCCAGCTCTCTTGACAATATATGCTCAAAATATTATTCAAATAATGCTTCATATATACATAATGTGTTTTTGTTCATATATGAATGCACCTTATTCATATATTTGAGGAAAGAAATCTATTGATAACAAAAAGTGACAGTACCTTTCCTTTCCAAATATAAAAGCTTTGGAGACCAAGAGAGAGAGGGAAAAGAAGCTGCCATATGCACATATGCAAGCTGCAAAGAATAAATGATAGCACAAATAAAAGGAAAGAGGAAAAACATGAGGAAAGAAGAGTGGCAGTTGAGCAGAGGGCACATATCAATGTGTGCCTCCATCTTCTCTTAATGAGTAGGTATTTGGATAGGTGCACATCACCAAGAACATCAAAAATGAGACACCTCTTTTTAATTCACATGATATTCATGAGGAAAAGGCATGGATAGGAAAAAGGAAATAAATATAATGTGACTTGAAGAGTTTGAGCACTAAATACTCCAAGTCATTTGACTGCATCTGATTTTTCCTCTAGCCATCTAGAAATAGAGAATATGAAGGAAGAAGCAGGTAGCAATAGTTATTATAAGATTATATAAAATAATCTCTAAGGTCAATCCATAAACATTGGAAGCTGAATACAGATGCTACAAAGCTACAAATGCTACAAAGAATTATGATATTGGGAAACAAGGCATATTATTATTATTATTATTATTATTATTATTATTATTATTATTATTATTATTATTATTATTATTATTATTATTATTATTATTATTATTATTATTATTATTATTATTATTATTATTATTATTATTTTGCAATACTGACAGAATTGTTAAAATGAACAATCCAGGCATTCTTCTAAACCTACAGGATTATAATAGCTTTCAACCAAGTCCCAGCCCAACATTTGTATACTAATCACATCCAACACTCCACATATCTATTTTCAGTAGGATAACTAACTTGTTTTATTCATTTCAGACCTACTGAAATTCAACTAACTCTGTCCAGATTCGTCCCAAAATTTTTATTAACCAGACTTTTACGTCTCTAACAAGAAATATATCTTCATATCTAATTATAAAGATTTTTAATTAGATATGCCTAAACAAAAGCAATATCAGCACTGCTTGCTACAGTAGCTGCAAATGCAAATGAACCTGCCACACACAGCACACACATGCATATGCAGTGTAATGTGAACACAGATAATAAACCAAAACAATACCAACATATGGAAGCAGCTGGTATGATTTTGCAGAATCTGTTTGTTGACTGGATGTGTGCATGCTGGCCCCACAACTGCCTTTAAGCCAGAAAATGAGTTCAAAAGTTTTCCCCTCAACTGAGCTGACTATCAGCCATATGTCTCTCATACCAAACCACCTTTCAGACCATTACAATGTTCACAATGTAGCTATCACCTTAAATAAGGGTCAGGAATGGTCTATGAAGCACCAAGTATATCACATTCCACGTTACATCTGTCCAGTCCACTGAGAGACAAGTTAACAGTAGAAAGGAAGCCTTGGGATGCTCAGAAGTACTGAATACACAGTATATCATTCACTAAACCAAAGTAAAGACACCACAACACTAATTCTCACTCATGGGGTTTGTCCTCTGATTCTGTTCAACAGTCCAGAGTAATTCCAATTAATTATAAGAAATCTATTTACATAAAACAATATCTACATTTAGGGCTGACTGGAGACCTCTTAGGGACTTTTTGCTTGAAATGAAAAAGAAAATGGACTTATGATTTGTGGTTTTGATGATTAGGGAAAAAAAACAAGCCTATAATTAAGTATAATAGAAAAACTAAGCCTTTTTCTAATCCTAAAGGAAGAAACAATTTTGAAATTGTACTATGTTAGCTACAGAGGAAATTGGAAGCTTTTTCTTTCTTTTCTTTTTTATTATTTCTTTCTACTCTTTTCTTTCTCTCTCTCTCTCTCTCTCTCTCCCTCCCTCCCTCCCTCTTTTAATTTGTGTTAGTTTTCATGTTCTTTATTAAACTTTTAATGGAATTTATTTTAAAAAGGACTCTGGTATTGAATTGATGTGCTCTCATGCTTTGTTACTCCACTTAGCAATGTCTTAGTTAAAAGCTTAGTTAAAACTCTTGCCTAACCTCTGCATTCCCCAACTTTGACTGCTTTATGTCTGTCTAGTGTTTCAGCTGATTGGATTGCCACAAAGTCATGCTCTTTTGACTTTTGACACGACATATTTGAAATCCTGCATATTCTATCCCAATCCAATTAAATGCCCAGGTCTGATCTAACGAGTCCAGTTTAAATAATGTTGCAACTTATAATCAGCATAGAAAATTGCTGGAAGAGCCCTACCATTAAGGGGATTGAAATGTATGGCTATGGATTCCTAAAGCCTGGGTATTTGCAAAATTATTCTTATTTTCTGTAGGAATGCTGCTGTGAAATTTTCTGCAAAATCCACACAGCCTTGTTCCTAACCTAGATTGATAATATTCAGTGCTAATATTAATATTATTGCTGCTGTTGCTGCTTTTAATTCCACAAAAAACAATCACTAGAATGTTAAAATGGCATCAGACCTCAGAAGTCATTTTGGGACCTTGACATGACAGAAATCACAAAATTGGAAATGCAAAAGGGTGCTTTCTAATCATCCTAAGCTACAGCCAAGACTTTCTATTTTAGGAGAAGGCACTTCAGGAGGGATCAATTTGGAACAAACCAATGATTGCATGGGGTCACAAAGCCTTTGTTATTAAAATAAAAAATAAAGGCCCACTCAAGGGTTATACTAGGGAGACATATAGATACAAGATGTTGCTGTCTGCCTTCAAGATATAATTTCTACAGTCAGAATGGGATTTCAAGATTTAAGCACTTCTAGATCCAGAACAGAATTTCTAGAACAGAAATTTAATATTTTAAACAATCTAAAGTATTTCAAATACTAGAGTCACCAAGGACAGCCAAAGTTTGCAGTTGCAGCTGCAGAGACAGTACAAATGATGTCAGGATCAGCCAGGAACTGGGGATCTCTGAATGACATTTGTTATATGCCTTACAAGGCTTCAGATGGAGCCTTTTCCCAGCTGTTAGACCAGTGGTCCCCAACCTTTTTGTACCAGGGACCGGTTTCAAGCAGAAACATTTTTTCAAGGACCGGGGGAGAGAATCCGAGAGTTTGGTAGTTTGCTTGCAGACGTTTCATTACCTGACTAGGTAACATCTGATGTTGTTACCTAGTCGGGTAATAAACGTCTGCCAGCAAATCACCAAGTTCAGGAGCGCCTCGGCCCTGCCTCCTCAGCCCCATCCCTCAGGTGTCTCCCTCCCTCCCTCCCTCCCTCAGGTGTCTGCCTCGTTCTCTCTCAGTCACTCTATCGCTCCTCCAGCAGCCCAAGAAGCCGGGGGGTGGCTTTCCTGTCGCCACAGCTTCCCGAGCGCCCGTTTCACCCCACCCGCCCGCCCGCTCGCGGTTCAATCCACAGTGCTCCGTTCTACCTGCCTGCCTGCCTGCCTTCTTCGTTTCGGAGCAGCTTCGGCTGATAAAAAGAGCGAATAGTTATTATTCTCAGCCGAAGCTGCTCCCAAACAACCAGACAGGCAGGCAGGCAGAACGGAGCACTGTGGATTGAACCGCGAGCGAGCGGGCGGGCGGGGGGGGTGAAACGGGCGCCGGGGAACTGGGCGACAGGAAAAGCTCCCGGCTTCTTTGAAGCAGTTTCTTCCTGGGCTGGTGGAGGAGCGAAAGCGACTGAGAGAGCTGAGCCAGAGAGCAGGACAGGCTTGGTTGCTTCCTCCCTCCCCTTCTTTCATTTGTGTCCTTGATCCCGATCCCAGCAGCATTCACCAAAGGCGAAGAAAGCCGCCATTTTTTTTTTTTTTTTTTTTGCGGCCCGGTAAAGAGTGCTCCACGGCCCGGCACGGTCCGCGGCCCGGTGGTTGGGGACCCCTGTGTTAGACTACAATTGGGATGATGAATTGGAAGAGTTCTGCTGTTGTCAATGTGTTTTTCTCTCTCGGTGAATGGAGTTATTTGTCTTTGAGTGTCTGGGGTTATGGGAGGATTGTTTATTTATTTTATTTATTTGATTTGCCAATTGTTTACAAGATAATAAGTATAAGTGTATACATAGTTGTGAATACATGAAATGGGTACATATAAGAAAAATAAAAGAAGAATAAGAGAAACAATAGGACAGGGACGGTAGGCACGTTGATGCGCTTATGCACGCCCCCTACAGACCTCTTAGGAAAGGGGTGAGGTCAATAGTAGACAGTCTAAGGTTAAAGTTTTTAGGGTTTGGGGAAGAAACTACAGGGTAGAGTATTCCAGACATTGACCACTCTATTGCTGAAGTCGTATTTCCTGCAATCAAGTTTGGTGCGGTTAACTTTGAGTTTGTTATCTATTGTGTGCTCTTGTGTTGTTATGGTTGAAGCTGAAGTATTCATTGACAGGTAGGACATTGCAATGTATGATTTTATATACCATGCTTAAATCAGACCGAAGATGGCGTAATTCAAGGTTTTCTAGTTCTAGAATTTCAAGTCTGGTGGCATAGGGTATTCTACAACGAGCAGAGGAGTGGAGAACTCTTCTTGTGAAATATTTCTGGACTTTCTCAATTGTGCTAATATCAGATACGTAATGTGGGTTCCAGACTGATGAACTGTATTCGAGTATTGGTCTAGCAAATGTTTTGTATGCTCTGGTTAGTAGTGTGATATTACCAGAGAAAAAGCTACGTAGGATTAGGTTAACAACTCTTAATGCCTTTTTGGCTATGTAGTTGCAGTGGGCTCTAGCACTTAGATCATTAGAGGTGAGTATTCCAAGGTCCTTTATAGAGATTGGGTCATCAACAAGATCTTGACTATTCAGCTTGTATTTTATTTTCTGATTTTTTTTGCCAATATGTAAGACAGAGCATTTATTTGTTGAGATTTGAAGTTGCCATTTGTTTGACCATTCTGATACATAGTCAAGATCTTTTTGTAGGGTAGCAGTATTGTCTGTGGTATTGAACAGCTTTACATCATCAGCGAAAAGAACGCAATTGCTCTTAATATGATCACAGAGGTGTGTTTTTAATCCTTGTCAGACAGGAAGAATCAGGATCACACATAAGATCTACTTCAGAAGAGTCATTGCTCAAGTCTATACTGTTCAATTAACAGTCAACGCTATTTTGGTTCTAGATAAAAGTTAACGGAATTCAAGAGGGGCCTGGGCTTGGAGCATTCGTGGGCACATTAGGATTCTAGGCTGAGCTCTCTCTTGACTCCGCCTCTGGGTTCTACCAACTCATCTCTTACATAAACTACCAGGGTCATTTGTGTGGGATCGACAGCTCTAAAAATCATCTAAACAAATAAAATCCTGTCATTCCCAAACAAAGGGAAAAAATGATGCTATAAATATTATCCAGACAAGGTTGGCATAATAGTTGTTTGAATTGTCATATATAGTCAGTGTACTGTTGATTATTCCAAAACTGCCACTTGACCATACTTTTTAAAAATTATTATTATTTCATTACATTATCAATAGCATGGGTAATTTACTTACAATAGAGGAAGTAACTTACAATATCATGGGGAAGAGACAGGATTTTTTCCCCTTAATCTTGGATATTTAAAGACAAACCAAAATCTTTTCTTATCTTTTATCTTTTTTATAGATTCCCATAAGAAAGGCTCCTTCAAGTACAGAAGGATACACAAGCGCATTCCCTGAGAATAAAAAAAGGCAGCTTCCTCAGTCTGGACTTTCCAGAGATGTTGTAACTATCATATTGTCCTGGCTGTACAATCTCAAGAGCTGATGTGGTTCCCATCTTCAAAAAATGAAAAAAAAACCAGACCCAGGAAACTATAGACCAATCAGCGTAACATCAATACCCGGGAAGATATTGGAAAAGATAATAAAAAAACAGATCTGCCAACATCTAGAAACAAGTAAAGTAATAGCTAGCAGTCAGCACGGGTTTCTTAAAAACAGATCATGCCAAACCAATCTTATTTCATTCTTCAACACAGTAACTAAATTAGTAGACCAGCAAAATACTGTGGACATAATATATTTAGATTTCAGCAAGGCATTTGATAAAGTAGGCCACAACCTACTTCTTAGTAAGCTAGAAAAAAGTGGAATAGATAGCACCACCACTAGATGGATTTGCAACTGGCTAGCAAACCGTAATCAACGAGTAGTCCTTAATGGGTCTAAGTCTACATGGAGGGAAGTAAGCAGTGGGGTGCCACAAGGTTCCATCTTAGGCCCAGTACTCTTCAATATCTTCATTAATGACTTAGATGAGGGAATAGAAGGGGAACTTACCAAATTTGCAGATGATACTAAGCTGGCAGGAATAGCTAACACCCAAGAAGATAGGCTCAAGATCCAGATGGATCTTGACAGACTAGAACACTGGGCCATATCTAATAAAATGAAATTCAATATAGAGAAAAGTAAAGTCCTACACTTAGGCAAGAAAAACCAAAAGTACACATATAAACTGGGTGAAACCAGGCTCAATAGCAGTAACTGTGAGAGGGATCTTGGAGTCTTAGTGGACAACCAGCTAAATATGAGCCAGCAGTGTGTAGGAGCCACCAAAAAAGCTAATGCAATCCTAAGTTGTATTAACAGAGGGATACAGTCAAGATCAAGGGAAGTACTAATACCATTCTATAAAGCCTTAGTAAGACCACACCTAGAGTACTGCATCCAGTTTTGGTCACCACATTATAAAAAAGATGTTGAGACTCTAGAAAAAGTACAAAGAAGAGCAACCAGGATGATTAGGGGACTGGAGGCTAAAACATACAATGAATGGTTGCAGGCTAGTCTAGTAAAGAGAAGGACCAGGGGAGACATGATAGCGGTCTTCCAATATTTGAGGGGCTGCCACAGGGAGGAAGGGGTCAAGCTATTTTCTAAAGCTCCTGTAGGCCAGACAAGGAATAATGGATGGAAACTGAACAAGGAGAGGTTTAACCTGGAAACAAGGAGAAACTTTCTGACAGTGAGAACAATCAACCAATGGAACAGCTTGCCCTCAGAAGTTGTGGAAGCGCCATCACTTGAGACTTTCAAGAAGAGATTGGACTGCCATTTGTCAGAAATGGTGTAGGGACTCCCGCTTGGGCAGGGGGTTGGACTAGATGACCTACAAGGTCCCTTCCAACTCTGATTATCTGTGTATCTGTATCTGTATCTCAACATCTCTGAGTGGCAGGTTGGGAAAAATTGAGATAGCTGTCATGTTAAGGCCAGTAAAATTTTGATTAAATATCTCATTTAACCATGATCACTTGGTAATCTTGAGCCAATTCTGTTCCATATTAGCAGGCTTGAAACCCTGCGTTCCTATTGGTACAGACAAGCCAGATCGTGATTGGACGGCTTGAACGTTCCTGATTGGCTCATACAGGGTTTGCCGCGATTGGCTAAAACCAAGTGCGGCAAACTCAAAGAGCTGTCATTGGCTGCCTAGCCACAGCCAGCTCTATAAGAAGAGCTGCCGCGCGCTGGGGTTTTGTCTCAAAATCTATCTACTTAATAAAGAGCTGTTGTTCACTACTCGCCTATCAAATGCCTCGCCTATCCTTGGGATCCACCGACCGAACATAACAAATTCCATCCTCTCAAACCAGCAGCCTTTATGGATTAAAGAAAGGAAGGAGAAGCTTCATATCCACTGTTCTGAGTTTTGAATTAAAAAGATGAAACTAAATTTAATAAAGAGTGCTAGTTTGGTATAGTGATTAAGGCATAAGGCTAGCAGCTAGTTCTAGTGAAGCTCTAGTTCCACCTTAGGCACAAAGCCAAATGGCAATGGCAAAACGCTTGTGAAATCTTGCAGAGAGAATTGCAGGGCCTAATCCAGGCAATTGACAGGATTCAACTAACTTATAAGCACACAAAGATTTGAACCATGTGTTTAGAGTGTTTGATATGCATAATTTATAACCAAAAGTAGTCTGTTCCCTTCAGATACTTCCTGGGACCATTCATGTCCAGCTAATATAACCAAGATATAAATAAATGCAATAAAACATTTCCCTACAACTAATACCACTATTTGCGTATTCAGTCAAAATGTCAGATCTATTTACAATGCAGCCTTCTCTTCTTTTTAAAATCAATCTTAGTAGTGCTTTGAAAATATTTCACAATAACTGGGAAAATGCAATATATTCCTTGTATGATGTCAACTCTGGCCTTAACTACTTGGCCTCGTTCCTCCTTATTCAGCCCTCTTCCAATCACTGCCTATTTTTCGTTGAGCACCACCATCATAATGTTGTCACTACTCATTAAGTATGTAATAGAAACTGCTTCTGGATCAGTTGTGCTATGGGTTTGTCCCCATCTACTCCCAATTAAGTTGAGACATGTCTACAAAACAGCTCTGAAATTCAATAAAGAAAACTAGTGTTCTTTCTTTCCTAAAAGTTGTAAGCAAATTAATCTATTCCCCAGTTTCTACAAGGAGATAGTCTAATTCACAAATAAATACAGAGTCCTTTTTTAAAAGGAATATATTTCCAGGCTTCTAAAATGGCTGTTCATAGTATATTATTTCATTCAATAGAGTACACAATAAGAGGAAGCACAAAACAAAAGATTATTTGTTATTCATGACTGCCTCAAATTGGTAAAAAAGGAAAGGGATGGGATGGAGGGGAGCGTTTGGCATGCTAAAAGTTGAATGATTCCAAATTTCAAAAGAGCTGAATTGGGGGGGTGTAAAAAGGATCTGCCTTGTCCACTTCAAGGAATTACTTGTTAATTGCTCATTACAGCTTGATAAACTCCCTCAATCTACAGTACTGAAACTGCAGGTCTCCTCTCAGAGTGAATCAATAATTGGGAACTTTTAAATTCTGCACCTCATCATTCAGCAGCAAGTACTCTTCACTATAAAATAGTTTATTCATTTGTCCTTTTAATATACCAACATCCAAGTCATGCTGGATGGGGAATTTTGACAGTTGAAGTCCATACATCTTAAAGTTGCCAAGGCCAAGAAACACTGGTCTAACTCCTTAAACAGAACAAGAAAAATATGAAAAATGTGAGATAAATTTAGTGTTTTGAGAAGGATATGAATATCAATAGCAGGGTTGGATGTCTTCCAATCCAAACCAGGAATTGAAATAACAAGGAAAAATGATCATATTTTCTTTAAAAAAGAAAATACAAAATTATAATCAACATTGTATCAAAGAACTACCTAGCAATGTTTGAAAATATTTTGAAAATTTCAATATAAGAGAAATTAAATTACTATGTCATTCTCTTTAGAAAGTCATCAACTTCTGATTTTTTTATTTACAGTATGTGTGTGAGAGAGATAGAGATTCTCTTTAATCTCTAATAATATCACCTATTCTTTTATTTTTATGTCCATAATCACATTTTTCATTTTTTCATTTTAAATATAGATTCTCTATATATGTAATAGAATGGTATTTGAATGTAAACTGAATATTAATGGAGTTTCTTAATCTATCAGCAATATTAGTAAATAGGTAAAGTATTTAAATATATAAAAGTTTTACATATTTGTTAAATGGTACTTGTCAAAATTAATTGGGATTGGGAAAGTGGGCAAAATAAAATTTATGAGGTTAGTCTTAATGTAAACAGGTTACAAGAATTTAAAAAACAAAATGTAATTTTAGCATATTTATTAAGGGAAGATATTACTTAACAACATCAATTAAAGGTCGTGGTGGTGGTAGTGGTGGAGGAGGAGGGGGAGGAGGAGGAGGAGGAGGAAGAAGAAGAAGAAGAAGAAGAAGAATTTTATCGACAGGAGACTTACTTAACAGAGTAGGATAAATGAATAGCCATTTTGGTTTGAAAAGGATTTCCAACTGATTTACAGCAAGGTATTACTGATGCAAATGATTATATTTAAATTTATGTGCTAATGTAAAATAGCAGAGACTGTAATAGGAAGGTTAATATTTATGATCAAAAATTAAATTCTCATATTTTATTAGTATTTTCAGCACTTAAATGAGTATATTTATGATAAACTGATAATAAAAAGAGATGTTGGATCCTGAGCTTGATAGAATTATAATGGTTCAAAAAGGAAAGGAAAGAAAAAAAAAATCCCAAATGCTAATAAGGAAAACAATGAAGATTTATATGGAAGAATAAACTTTAATAAATCCCTGGCATTTAATGTATGCAACTAAAAGAGAATATACATTTCAGTCAAATGTGCACCAGAATTTTTTTATGCTTTATTATTTCTTAATATCATCATTCTCATATCATCAAATTTGGTGATGTAATATGATGGTGTAATATGAATGTTTGTTATGTATCTTGAAATACTTTGAAATGTATATTTCAGAAATGTATTTAGATATCAAGAAATTGGTATTTTAATGTTTCCTTATTGAATGATAATGAATTTGTACAACAAATGTGGATAGAAACTTCACTATATTTTGATTTAAATTCAGAAATATCAAGTGCCCATTTTTTTAAAAATGGGAAACATATAAAGCATATATTTGAAATAGAATTATTGATTATGTATCATACAAAAACACTAAAAATTAAAGGAAAAATAATCTGAAGGATGAATTGAAACATTTATTAGCAGAGACAGTTAGATTCCCAATTACTTTTATACAGAGAAATGCAAAAAAAGAAAGTTGAATTAACTAATATAATACCATAGTAAATAGAATTTAAACTAACATGTTTAGACAGAGATACTTGGAAGGTATTTCTAAGACCTTG
Organism: Notechis scutatus; assembly: GCF_049901735.1. NCBI lineage: Eukaryota > Metazoa > Chordata > Lepidosauria > Squamata > Elapidae > Notechis > Notechis scutatus. Next base: position 96,721,872 of record NC_142025.1, on the reverse strand, counting down.
GCTAACTGCTTAAAATAAAATAAAAATAAGGCAATGATTTCAATTATTAGAGGTAATAGAAATAAAATATAAAAAAAACTTCAATGGATATAAATTGTAATTTTTTTAAAGAAAATTATTCAGAATTGTATAAATCAGAGAATTATCGAGTGAGACCTTTTTAAATAAAATTAATTTACCACATTTAAATATACACAAAACATAAAAATACCCTCTTTTGGTGCCAAAACTTTGCAATGTATAAAGAGATATTGAATAAGGGAATTTTACCACCAGCTTTTAATTACACTTATATTAAAGTTATACCGAAAGCAGGCAATGCTTACACAGAGTTCTTGTTATCATCTATTCAAGATGATTAATGTTGATTCAAAAACTTTAACAGCATGGCAGTAAATAGTAATATTATTTATTATTAAAATGATCAAGCAGAGTTTTTAAAAACTAGGTGAACAGGAACCAACATTAGGTTAAACGTACTATAGATCTAATGGACTTGAATAAAATAGAAGTATTCTATTCCACTATTGATGCAAAATATAGATGCCTTTAAGCAAACTGACAGGCTACTCTATTAACTGATCCAAATCAGAATTAATGTCAATAGGTGCAAATTGTGTTACCCATCCATTTAAGGAATGTCAATTCCATATTTCCACTGAATCCATTAAATATTTAGGTGTGCATATATAAAGGATTAAATTCAATAATATGTAGTAAAAGTATAGACTGTTTTTTTCAGATATTGATAGATGGGAGTCATTAAACCCTACCCTCTTGGGAAGGAGTGAACTCTCAAATTGAAAATTGCCAGATTAATTTATATTCTGAGAGGAATTCCAGTTTATACACATATTTCCAGAAAATTAATTACTTGTTTAGAAAATTTTTGTAGGATTTTTATTTTGTGTGATTACCAGTTAATGAGGGAGGTTTTGGTTTTCCAAATCTGGAGCTACTGTATATCATCATGCTTATTGATTGTCAAGTATTAAATACTGAAAGCCAACTGATTTCAGTAATTTTGGAATATACAGTAAATATACATAAAACACCCTTGGTTGGATAAATGGTATTAGGATTTAAATATACAAAAACTGTGATATCTCTGGAATCGGTTATGTCAGTTAGAAAACTATGAAAGGAAATGTATAATAAAAATGCCTAATAAAAAATAGTTGACCTTTTTCCCATGTTAAATTGATTGTATGGTTGGGGAAGCCCAACCTTTAAAAAATTGTGTAAAAGATGGTGATATGGAAAAATAGAAAGTAGGGATATTGACTTTGGACAACTGATAGATGATGAAGATTTTTAACATATTCCGTGTTAAGAGACAAAGATCATCTATCAACTCTAACCTAATAGCAATATTTATAATTATAAAATGCATTAACAACAGTATTTGGACCAGCAGGATTTAAAGGTTAAATTCTTAAAACTAAAAAAAACACCTCTGCCCTTGTTAAATCAAGTTGATATGCAGATGCAAAGAAATATAGAAATATACAATATTTATAGAAATATAGAAATAGTTCCTAGACTCTAGACATTGGGAAAGTGTCTTCTAAAAGTGTCAATGCATTTCAAATTATGACTTATACAAGAAGAAATAATATTAGAATTTATTAGACTCAATTTTGTTTGCAGAGAAAAGGACTAGCAATAACAGCACTTGGTTGGAGATGTATTAAGGATATATCTTTACAATGTCCTATATTTGCCAGGTTTTGTGAGAAAGTAGTGGATTATATAAATATTGTTTCACAATAGCTAACATTTTCTTTTTTTTTTTTTTTTTTGAGAATTTTGTTTATTTACCTGCTATCAAATATATTTATTATATGTAATTATGCTGTGTTAAAAATCTGCTTTACTGTTTCCTTTGCTGCAAGTGTTGAAGATTTCTTTTTTTTTTTGGAAAAATACTTTATTAGTTTTACCTTTAAAAGAACAACACAACTACAAATTATGTACAACAAAAAGAAAAATAGGCCTTGGCATAGACCAAGAGGGGAAGAGAGGAAAGCCTAAGAGAGGGGAAAGGGAAGAGTAAGGGAGGGGAAGGATAGAGTAGGGAAAACAGTTAAAATAAAACCATATTTTGTGACTGTCTGTAAGATCCTTTCTTCTTCAAAAGTATCATCGGCGGTGCTTTTCTTTATCTCTGCTTCGGAGGCCCTCGGCCATAATTTTCCTAGAGATGATCTATCTTTGGTTTAGCCAATTATACAAAGGATTCCAATTGTTGTAATATGATGAGGATTCTTTATTTTTAGTGCTTGGGTTAGTTTGTCCATTTGGCGCATTGTAAAATTTTCTGAATAACCATATGTTCAGAGGGAATGGAAGATAATTTCCAGCACTGGGCAAATGCCAGTCTGGCTGCGGTTAAGATATGAATTACAATATACTTCGATTTTTGGGTATTTGTTTATCGAAAATTCCTAGAAGGAAGGACTCTGGTTTGTACTCTATTTGTTCCTTGGTTATTTCCTCTAGCCAGCGCCTAATTTTTTGCCAGTACTTCTGGGTTTCCTTGCACGACCACCACAAATGGAAGAAGGTACCTTCTATGCTTTGACTTTTCCAACAATTGGGGCTCGTGTTGGGGTGCATCTTCGCCAATCTCAAGGGGGCAGGTGCCATCTATAAAACATTTTATATGCGTTTTCTTTATAAGCTGCTGATTTCGTGATCTTAATGTTCCTGTTCCAGATCCTTTCCCATTCTGCTAGCGTAATGCTCCGTCCCACGTTTCTGCTCCACGCAATCATATTTCCTTTAACAATTTCTTGTTCTAATTCAGTTTCTAATAAATGTTTGTAAAATTTAGATATATTTTTTTTTTGCTCGGTCCTAATAGAATTTTGTCTAAAGTCTGTAATTTATTGTAGATTCCAAATTCCTTAATATCTTGTTTATATCTACTATGAATTTGAAGGTACACCCACTGATCAATTTTAAATCCTCGCTCTTGTAATTCTTGTCGGGTTTTCAATTTTCCTTGTGGGTCTAATAAATTTTCGTACTTAATCATTTTAGTTATATCCAAATTATTAGGGTGTACTATCGCTTCCATTGGAGATAGCCAAATCGGTATTTTTAGATAAAGTTTTTACGTACTTTTTTCCAATTGGTTAATAGAGAGTCCCTGATAAGATGCCTATGGAAATATGATTGCCTGGGTTTCCCAGTTTCCCACAGAAAGGCATGCCATCCTTTCTGCATATCGTGGCCTTCTAATATTAGTGTTCTTTTGTTAGTTAAATTCACCCATTCCTTTATCCATAGTAGGGTGGCTGCCTTGTAATATACTTCCCAGTTTGGCAGGCCTAACCCTCCTCTGCTTTTCAAATCTTGTAGGGCTTTTACATTAATCCTAGCTTTTTTCCCCTGCCAAATAAATTTCAGTGTTATCTTGTTTAATTCCATAAAAAAAATTTATTTAATTTGATTGGAATTGTCTGGAATAGATATAGAAATTTTGGCAGAATATTCATCTTAATCAGAGCAATCCTGCCCAATAAGGAAAGTTGTAATGTACTCCAGGAATCTAAATCTTTCTTGGATTGTTGGAGAAGTTTGTCATAGTTGTTTTCTTTTAATGATTTGCTTTGTGGAGTAAGCCAAATTCCTAAGTATTTAATTTTTTTGTCACCTGTATTCCCATTATTGTCTCTAGTTCTTTATTCTGGTCTCCTGTTAAATTTTTAGACATTAATTTCGTTTTACCCCTATTAATTTTAAATCCTGCGACTTCTCCAAATCGTTCTAGTTCTTCTAATAAGTTATGTCCTTTTTCTATAGGCTCCTCCAGAAAAAAACCAAATCATCAGCGAAGGCTTGTACTTTGTACTCTTCTGATTTAATCCTCAGTCCTCTAATTCTCGAATTTTGCCTAATATACGTCAAAAGAGATTCTAGGGCGAATATGAAAAGCAGAGGAGAGAGAGGGCAACCCTGTCTAACCCTTTTCTATTTTTATCGGGTCAGTTTGTTCCCCATTTATTAGAATATTTGCCTGTTGAGTATGGTAAATTGTAGTGACGACGTTTTCGAATCTAGTGCCAAGGTTCATATTGTATATTTTTGAATTAAAAATGCCAATTTAAATTGTCGAATGCTTTTTCAGCGTCCAAAAACATAAAAGCAAATTGTTTTTCCGGATGGGCTTCATAGTATTCTGAAATGTCTATCACTGTTCTTAGATTATTCTTAATTTGTCGAAATGGGAGAAATCCATTTTGATCTTCATGGATATGTGTGTTTAGAACCTGTTTTAGTCTATTAGCTATTATAGAAGAGAATAGTTTGTAATCTGCATTCAGGAGCGAGATTGGTCTATAATTATTAATAAGTCTATGGTCTAGGTCCTCCTTCGGGATCAGCGAAATTAAGGCTCCCTCCACGAGTCCGGCATCTTGGCTGCTAGGAGTACCTCATTGAATACTTCCAGCATCAGTGGTCCAATTTGTTCTATGATTGTTTTGTAAAGTTCTACAGGTATCCCGTCCGGTCCTGGCGCTTTATTGTTACTTTGCTTCTCTATTGCTGACTTCAGTTCGGACCATGTTATATTTTTGTTTAATAATTCTATCTCTTCCTCTCCAATTGCTTTTTCGTTTGCTTCCTCTAGATATTTCATTATTTTGTCCTCACAAACGTCTTCCTTTTTGTATAATTTCCTGAAGTATTTAAAAGTGATCTCTTTTTTCTTCTCTATCTCCTCTTGCAAATTGCCCCTCTCGTCCATTAATTGGTGTATCAATCTTTTTTCTTTCATTTTCTTAAGTTTGTGGGCTAACCATCTCCCTGGCTTGTTTGCGTGCTCAAAATAAATTTGTTTAGTCATTTTCAGACTACTCTCCTACTTCTCACAATAGCTAACATTTTCAGGAGATATTTTTTTGAGCTACATATCTGATGCAGGGGTGTCAAACTCATGTCGTCACAACATCATCACATGACATATTGTGACTTTTTCCCACTTTGCTAAACTAGGCGTGGGTGTAGCCAGTGTGTGAACCATCTGGCACCTCAGACCATAAGTTTGACAGCCCTGATCTAGTGCATAGAATCTGATAATTGAACAACTTACATATAGGTTTGCCTATAGACATAGATTTGTATCAACACACAATGAAATATAGGACTCATTTATTAAAAATAGGGTACTGTAGATTAAAAAAAATACATATGTGTACTTGAATAATATTTGCATTAAATATATATAGAATTATAATTGTTTACTGCTTTGACACATTGTCATCATACTATGTTTTTTTCTTTGTAGTATTTTTTTCACCTTTTTGTCAAAGATTTTTTTTATGTTTTTCCCTCTTCTTTTTGATAGTGTATGCATCCCCATTATTATTATCTTTCTGTTTTGGTACTAGGTTTGGATCCTATATTGTTGAAAATCCTATACTTTTCTCTATTCACTATGAAGTCTGCAAAAGCTGAAATAATGTGCTTTCAGACATATATATATTCATTCACAGAGCCTATATTATTAAAACTGTAACCTTTTCATTCATTTTGTTTTCCAAATGTATGCATACAAAATGCAATAAAATTTATGGAATGCAAGGTGATTAAGAAATGCCTCAACTTATTCATTTTTCTTTTAACAATTTGCATCCTTTTTAAAACAATGCTTTTATGAAAATATTAACAAATTAGGATTTTTTTTAAAAAAAATATTAAAATAATTGTGTGGGTTTTTTTAAAATTATTTACTTCAAAGAAAAAGTTTTCTGAGTACAAATAAACAACCCAAAAATGTAAATGGAATTATCATGCCTTTACTAGAGTTAAAAGACTGATGTTGCAGCATTGGAAAAGTAAATGTATGACTCATTTATTCAATGGATTTAAGATCTGATTGCACTTGCAACTATGTGCTTTGTCACCTGTGAAACAATCTTCTGAAAGGAGAGGAAAAATTATATGTAGGATAGACCCAAAAAATCCATTTTATTGATGCTGGCAGCTGATATTTTTTTTATTTATTTATTTTTGTCAATTGCTTACAACATAGTAGGCATAAGTAAAAACATAGTTATGAATACATGGATACATATAAGAAAAATAAAGAAAAATAAAAGAAACAATAGGACAGGGACGGTAGGTACGTTGGTGCGCTTATGCACACCCCCTACAGACCTCTAAGGAAATGGATGAGGTCAATAGTAGACAGCCTAAGGTTAAAGTTTTTGAGGTTTGGGGAAGAAGCCACAGAGTCAGGTAGAGTATTCCAGACATTGACCACTCTGTTGCTGAAGTCGTATTTCCTGCAATCAAGTTTGGTGCGATTAACCTTGAATTTGTATCTATTGTTTGCTCTAGTGTTGTTATGGTTGAAGCTGAAGTATTCATTGACAGGTAGGACATTGCAATGTATGATTTTATATACTATACTTAGATCAGACCGAAGGCAGCATAGTTCTAGGTTTTCTGGGTCTAGAATTTCGAGTCTGGTGGCATAAGGTATTCTGCAATGAGTAGAGGAGTGGAGAAATCTTCTTGTGAAATATTTCTGGACTTTCTCAACTGTGTTAATATCAGATACGTAATGTGGATTCCAGACTGTATTCGAGTATTGGTCTAGCAAATGTTTTGTATGCTCCAGTTATTAGTGTAATATTACCAGAGAAAAAGCTACGTAAGACTAGGTTAACAACTCTTAATGCCTTTTTGGCTATGTAGTTACAGTGGGCTCTAGCACTTAGGTCATTAGAGATGAGTACTCCAAGATCCTTGACAGAGATTGGATCATCAACAAGCACTTGAATATTCAGCCTGTATTTTATTTTCTGATTTTTTTGCCAATATGTAGGACAGAGCATTTATTTGTTGAGATTTGAAGTTGTCATTTGCTTGACCATTCTGATACATAGTCAAGGTCTTTTTGAAGGGTGTTGAATAGCTTTACATAATCAGCGAAGAGAACGCAGTTGCTCTTGATATGATCACAGAGGTCATTTATGTAGAGTATGAAAAGAGTTGGTCCTAGAACACTGCCTTGGGGGACACCACTGTTGACAGGTACAGAATTTGACAGGACGCTCCCAATTTTGATCATTTGTTGTCTGTTTGACAGGAATGATTCTAACCAGTTATGCAGGTGTCCAGAGATACCGTAAGGTTTTAGTTTGAGGAATAGTTTGTCGTGTACCACTGAATCAAAGGCTTTACAGAAGTCTATGTAGATTGCGTCTATTGCTTTGCCCTGATCGAGTTGTGTAGTCCATTTGTTTTTGCAGTGTAAGAGTTGCAGATTACATGACAGTTTTTTCCTGAAACCAAACTGTTTATTAGAGAGTAGGTCGTTTGTTTCTAAGTGGGGGATGATGGATTGGTTAATAATTGATTCCATACTTTACAGGTGACGCAGCATAAAGAGATTGGTCTGTAATTTTCAACTAGGCTGGGGTCTCCCTTTTTGAATATGGGGATGACTGTGGCTTGTGACCATAGTTTTGGCAAGGAGTTGGTCCTGAAAGATTTTTCAAAGATTATGCTTAGAGGTTCGGCTATGGCAGTGGATAGCTTTTTTAAGAAGTAGGCACATATTCCGTCTGGTCCAAAAGATAGAGATGGTTTTAGATTGCGTAGTGCTTTTTCAACATTGTCTTCTGTAAAATTGATATGTATTAGATCATTATAGTTGTCTGTGGTTCGACTAGGAAATACTGGGCATGATCCATTGCTGTTTACAAATACTGAGCCAAAGAATGTGTTAAAGAGGTTGGCTTTAATAGTGTCATCGTTGCAGTCTTTACCATTAGGTCCTTTCAGAGGTGGGATGGACCTTGAGTCTTTTAGTTTGTTGGTTACAAAATTGTAGAAAGCGCGGGTGGAATTGGTGCATAGAAGGTTTTCTTCTTGTTTAATGTGATAATTGGTGCATTCAGTTTTTATCTGGTGGCATAAATTTTTGTATCGGCTTTTGAAGTTGGCAATGTGACCAGATATGTTTTTCCGCCAAAGTGATTTCTTTTTGGAATGAAGCTTCCTTATTGTTATGGGTATTTGTTTTTTCTGGTTTTGGGAGTTGTTAATGATACATATAGTTTGATGATTCTTTTGACTTCAAGTAAAAATATGTTGTAATGGTCTTCTACAGTATTGCATCCAGTGAATAGAAATTGCCAATCAAGGGATGAGAGATCGTTGTTTATAAGATCATAGTTGCCTTTTTTGAAGTTATAATTTGGGATTCCATCGTTGTGATGATTTTTGTGTGGACGTATGTTGAGACAAAAGTCTATCATATTGTGGTCACTGTTGGAAAAGGGTTCTTTAATTTGTATTCCATAAATTGAATTCAAACTACTGCAGAAGATGAGATCAAGGCAGTTGTTAAGTCTAGTGTTGTTGGTTACTAGATGTTCTAGTCCCAGATTTGTTACTGCATTGTATAAGGTTGCATGTGTGGGTTCAGTGTACATTCATTAAGGGTCCAGTTAATATGAGGTAAATTGAAGTCACCAAGAAAGATAAAAGCGTGTGGACAGGATGCTGCCCATGGGTACAAATAGAATGAAAACCAGTATTTCAGATATTTTTCTTTCATATTTAAAAAATAGAGTAGGCACAACTAAACATACAAACTTAGGAATCCATTTATTTGATTAGCCTAATAGTATCTTCTGTGACTAGCAATTGAATTCTTTATGGTCTCATGTCTCTAACTCTAATATTGATTTCATCTGAATCTGAAATACAACTATTGAGCTTGGAAGCTTCAATAAACAGTACAGTGGTTTGGAATTTTCAAGTCATCTTTTTGTTTATTTATTTATTTTTACCATAGAAAATGTAACAATTAAACATGGAAATTATTTCTATCAACTGCTATATCATTTCAATACATTAATTAGGATGTATATTTTAATCTGCTGTTTTATTAAAGTTTTATGACTTAAATCAGACATTTGTAGCATGAACCATGCACTTCAACAACCAGAAAATAAAGCCCCCTGGTTGTCACAAATAGTTGTGCCATTCTTCCCCAACCCTGTGGTCACATGACTACATGGTCAGCTTTACAATTGGTCATGAATGGATTCACTTAATGACGGTGACATTCATTTAACACCTGCAGCCATTTGTTTAATGACCATTGTGAAAATTTGAATTTTGAAAATTTGAATAGGTACCATTTGCACATTTTCAACAGTATTCACAACTTAAATCACAGACAATGTATGTTCATTTAAGCAAGACTTCCCTAACCAAATGAGTTCTAGCCAGGGTGGAGGTTAAAAGGCTATTGATGATGGAAGTCATGATCCTAGACACGTGGATGGTCTTAGACTGGGGAAGTCTGATCTAAACCTCAAGCTCCTTGCCATGCCATTTAATCTGGAAAGAAATTTAAACAGGAATTTAAAATAATTAAATTTTATAAGCTATTGTTAAAGGAATAAAGAGGGAGATTTTCAGAATATTAGACCCTATTAATTATATATTCCATGATAGAAATAAGCAACTTTGTTCATAAGAATATGGTAAGCCTGTTGCAATTAGAAAAGATTATATTAGTTGAACTGAGCATTTAACATGGCTTGCTTGGTTTTACATTTAAGTATTGCGCAAACCTATTCACCCTCTGGTTTATAAACAATGGTTTATGGCTTAACAAGTGATATGCAGTCATTTGCAGGCAGGAGGTATCTGAAGATTTGAGAACCTTATTTCAGGCACACTCACAAAATGGCTCTTTTAAGAGATTTTTCTCAAATGACTCATCCGAAACACTTGTTTACTAGAAGCTGAAGTAGCTCTCTAGGATGGTCTGTGTCATCGCACTGGGACTTTCGGAAAGCAAAGGCTTTATATAAATCCATACAATACAAGAAGCTGGTGAAACTAGCTTGTGATTCAATATTTTTATTAAACAAATCTTTTGAAAAGGTCGTTTTTATTGTACTCTGTTTCTGTTATTTACACGTGAATTGTGAAATAATGTATTTCTGTGACACTGATGCACTCCAGAATATCGGATGGCACAAAGGCTAAAAAAAGGCCACATTCATTTTATGTGGAACAATAAATAGGAATTAAAAGTATGTTTCTATTGGCTTTCATGTCGAGTATTGTTTTATAGTGTTTTTATTGGTTGTTTTATCTATTTATTCTACCCTACCTCTGTTTGTTTGTATCTTGCCTTGTTATTTTTACAAATAATTCAAGACAGCAAACATATCCAGCACACTTTTCTCCTATTTTCCCCACAATAAGAATCCTGTGAGGTGAGTTGGAATGAGAGTGATTGGCCCAAGATCATCCAACTGGCTTTCGTGGCTAAGGCGGAATTAGAACTCATAGCCCGGTGCTTTAATCACTAAATCAAACTAGCTATAATTTATATCCTTTCTGTTGATGGATGGTGCTAATAAATATGACTTCATAATTGTTTCTAGCAAATATTAAAAGTAAACAAATAAACATTGTCTATAAGGTTTTCTTCTAAGTTCATGTGGAGAGTGAAAATTTAGTTGGAGAGTTAATTTGGAGGCTGAACCCACAACTGGACATCACTTGGAAACAGTGATGTCACTGGTTGATCCTTTGAACTAAGCTTCTGACATGAAAGTATAATTTGGAGGCTAATAAATGGCTTGATATCTTGGCTATTTCTGGAAAAAGAATTATTCTCAGCAAGCTTTCTTGTTTGCTTAATTGATTGATGAACATTTATATGGCTGTCCCTTAACTCTCAGTGATTCTGGGCAGCTTGCAAAAATAAAATTTCAATATATAAACAATACAAACAATAACCCCTCCCCCTGGTGACAACAATTAATCAATTAAATAAGCAATTTGATGGGCTCCATCCCAATCTGGGTTCCCCAGGCCCACTGGCAAAACCAGATCTTCAAGTCCTTGCACAAGAGTGTCAAAGTGAAGGCCAATCTAATCTCTAAATAATAAATCTAATCACTAAATAATAAGTTAGAAGTTATACTTATAACCTATTATTCAAATAATACAGGCAGTCCTCAACTTACAATTCATTTAGTGGCCATTCAAAGTTACAACAGCACTGAAAAATTTCCATTTTTCACACTTACAATCTTTGCAGCATCCCCATGGTCACATGATTTACATTCAGATGCTTGACAGCTGGCTCACATTTATGATGGTTGCAGTGTTCCGGGGTCATGGGATCCCCTTTTGTGACTTTCTGACAAGCAAATTCAATGGGGAAGCCGGTTTCACTTATGAATCATGTTACTAATTTAACAACTGCTGTGATTCACTTAACAAATGTGGCAAGAAAAGTCATAAAATGAGGTAAAGCTCATTTAACAAATTTCTCACTTACCAACATAAATTCTGGACTCAATTGTGGTCGTAAATCAAAGACTACAGCATTAAACAACCTTATATTAATTTAAGCTAAGAACAGCAAATATATAAATAACTATGAAAATAATTGCAGTAAAATAGATCAACCACCATTTTAATAAGCAAGGGAAAGGATCTGCCCTTGGTGCTAGAAAAATAACAACATGTGCTTCTCTCAGAGGTGCCTCTAATTTGAACCAAAATGTCACCAATTAAAAATCCCTCTCTGGTAAATAGCCACTGCATTTTAAAGTAGCCACTCTAGTTGTAACCTCTTTGCCTTGTGTCAGGGCAAAGATTTTTCTTCCAACAGAAAGGCAGCCCTTCCATGATGATGTCATAGATGGTCATAGGCCATCCTTCATTATGAATAAAATGTATGTATTTCTCTATTCCTTGGATGCCTACACTGGGAAACAAGCTGTTTGGGAGGGCAGGGCTATCTCCAGCAACACCTGTGCACTACAAGTCAATATGCAGCAAGGAGGAGGAGGAGGAGGAAGAGGAGGAGAAGGAGAAGGAGAAAAAGATTCAGTTTTATTTAGTTAATTTTGCCCTTTTTTGGTCTTGGAACAATCTTTCCTCTTACAACTGGCTTCTTTTTTTTAACAGCTATTTGATTTGACGCCTGGTACCACGGTTAACTCCACAGAAGCCTCCGCTTTGCTGCAGCTGACTGGAACTGGTTTTCTTCTCAGCTATGGCTATTGTATCACTAAGTTCCCAAAGGTCCTTTTTCTAAAATAAAAAAAAATAAAAAAAAGATGTTGCTACTATAAAGAAGCCATTGTGAGAAATAAGCACAAAGATTGGCTTTTCTACATTTGGCTTCATACAGACACAGACATGCAAGACAAGTTGACTTTTCCAAGGGGATTGCAGATGTCTGGCCTCATATTTTATGTGACCATTCAAAAGGAGTTTCAGAAAATGGCTTGAAGTAAGCCAAGATAAATTATGATCTCCTGAATATTTTAGACGCAACAACAAAGAAAAGTGCCATAAAGGTAGAATAAGATGAGTATCATTGGATTTTCCCCCACAGGAACAGTCACTGGGTAATCCAACTTCATTATCCAAGTGCAGCTGGTAGTGTCAGCATGACACTACATGATTCAACTGAAGATATAACCCTGTGAACCACAGAGAAAAAGATGGATGGGGAAAAGCAAGATTGGTAGGTTGCCAATATAAGATATTGTAAAAATGGCAATCCTAATTCCCACAGGGTAGAAATTAAAAGGAAATGAATCAAATGGATGTGCAGATCAAATAGATGTTATTTTAATGAAATGATTATGTCTGTATGGATTAAAATAAAATTCTAAAACCAAAATTATATTAATTCAGTATCTTTCTTTAAACTAAGAGTGCTGACTTCTTTATCTCAAATTAATAAAACAAGGGGAGAAAGAACCGGTATAAGATTTTGTAACTAAAAATTAGCCTTAAAGGGGATAACTTTACTATGTATTTAGAACTTTTAATCAATATATTCTGTGTAACATAATTAAGAAAATAAACAATACACTGGCATAACTTTTCTAAGGAAAATAATCTCATAGTGTATAATTATTGTAGTTTTAATGAGTATCGAGGAGACACAATGATTGACCAGTGAAGTGCTAAGAACTTGAAATCATTTCTGAAAAGTCCTTAATGGAGCACATTAAGCTGATCAGTAAGAAGGGAAGAATTGAAAGGAACAGTTTGGATGTCAATATGATTCCCTCCATCAAGCAAAATAAAAAAGAGGTAGGGTGCAGAATCCAAGAATTCAACTCTTTTCCTTTGTAGTTTTCCACTCTAGTCTTGAGAATATCCTGGTTAGAATTACTTTACAGGCCAGGTTGGTGCTTAGATCTTTGTCAACACAAATAGTTATTTTCTTATTCATCTTTCCAACTACCTCTCACCTATTTCTAAAGATTGCTAGGTAACTATCCTTATTGACCAACTCCAAGTTAATCCCCTGCACAGTGTCCCAATGAGCAAGATAAAAATAATGCCTGTTCAGATAAGCAAATCAGTCCAATGCTACTTTATCTTCCTATTCTTCTGGATTTTATGTATTGCATAGCACATGTTTTCAGGCTTCAGCAATTTTTGTAGTATTAACAATCTTTACAGTTCAGCTTAATCTAGTTCAGATCTACTTCACTTTCATTGGGTAGCCTAAAGATCCAAAGCCCCCCAAATGAAAATAGCATGTCTAGTATTATGAAATATTTCACATCCTGGTTTGAATCTCATCTCAAATACAATCTGTGTGATTGGAATCATGCAACCTATTTATTTAGGCCACAACCCCCTTCCCATTTAGGGTTGTGTTAGTTTAAGACTATCGTGATAAAGCATTTTGGAGCAGTAAAGTTTAAAGCAATATTATTTAATGAACCATACAATTTTATGGAATTGTGTTAGGAAGACTGCTCCTTCTTTCTTGCATTCTTCTTCATTCTGTATCCTGACTCTATTCTCTATTCATCTCCTCTCTTTCCTTTGGACTTTGAAGAAGCAGGATAGGAAGAGTATTGGATTTTGAATTTTGAAGTTGGAGAAAACTCCTGAGGATACCTTGGACAGCCAGGAAAACAAACAAATGAATTATCAAATAAACCAACCAATTATTCTATTTTGACATATAATATAAAGAACTAATGAAAAAGGAAAAGGATCTAATGCTGGGGGGGGGGGAGTGGAAAGAAAGAGAAGATGACTAATAACAAAATTTATTTATTTTAAAGAAATGGATACACTATTAATAAAGGAGACTATTTGTAACTCAGGGTTGAACTGAGGGGGTCCTTGGTGCTTTTTGAGCTTACTTGTTTTCTTGCAGATATTTCATTACCCAAACTAGGTAACATCATAAGTGCTAACACAGATTGTGTTACCCAGTTTGGGTAATGAAACATCTCCAAGAAAACAAGCAAGCTCAGAGAGCACCAGGGGTATACTATTGGAAGACCTGAAAAACCAAGTAGGGAAAGATTATATATGTGATTGCTAACAGTTGACACAAATTTGATGGCACATAATGAGTCTTTCCACCCTTGGCATACATGACTTCTAGTTTTTTATGACTTTTATCCTTTCTTTTTAAAGCCATACTGCCACTATTTTTGTTGATTTACCTTCAGTATCTAGTTAAACTCTACCGCCCTATACCTTGCTATACTGTTGGGCAGCCTACTAAATCATAGGTTTCAGCTGACTGGACTGTATGCTCCACTTAACTGCATTCAAGATATGTTTTTTGAGTTGGAACATATTACCCCTCCTAATCCAAGAACTGACACTGTCTTCGTAACCATTTCCAATATCGGAACCTCACCTCTAACTTTTTTCCACCATATTTTTATGCAACCTTGTCTGATTTTTCTGCTCTTCAGTTGTGCTAGACCTGCAGCTGGGGATTTTAGAATTCATAGTTTACTACACCTAAACAGCATCAGGTTTGGAAAAACTATTTTAAACCATAACAAATGTGCAGAAATGTATCCTAGTCTACAATTTTACATTCATTCGAATTCTGATGGTAGAATACCTTGATTAGTATATACTGAGTGCTTGTTCTCAGTGCTTTGATCTGCTATTTGAAAAATAATTTTACAATGGTGAAGAATTCTAAATTTTATGTGCATATGTATTTATACGTACATGTATGCATATTTATGTGTGTGTATAAAGTAAAATATGTTATCTTTTTAAGAACAGTAATTATGAACAATTGCTTTAAAAATGAGTATTTTTATTGTTATCTGCTTCACTGCTGCTTTCTCTGTTTGTGACCTATACCTTATGAATCTTTTCTTTCTTTTTTGCAGAAGATAAACCGAGATAAATAAAATTCTGTGTCGTTCTGGACTCTTCAGGCTTCTACATTTAAATAAAGGAAATTTTCTATGCACCTTTATCATTTTATACAAGCTAAACCAATTCTGAATGATAATTATTTGAATTTCTATCCCAAGCTTGGGTTTTTGGTAGCATAACTGATTCATTTAGGGCTTTAGCACATCCCCCTTTATTTTCAAATTTCCCTAGTGCCAATAGATTGAACCACACATTTGAAAGGGACAATCACAGCTGGGAATGGCAAAATACAAAACTTTTCAGAGTGGACAACCCTGGTTACAGGCCAAACCACAGTCATACAAGGAGAAAATAGAAACATCATGGTTTTTTCTGTTGCTTCTTTCAAGGATAACTATAATAAAATCTTGCCACTGAAAGTCTTTGCTAGATTTTTGCCTCCCATTCAAATTTCTTCTATTTTTGGGAACCCTCAAAAGAATATGAATTCAAGCTTTTGTATTTAAATCCCACTCACACCAAAACTTGCTATATGCTGAATAGCACAACACTACAAATGAGGTTATTAAAAAGCTGCCTGCATATTTATTTTTAATGCAGTTCATTCTTTTTTTACAGCTGAATCTATTTTGGGCACAATAAAGATCTGAACACTCTCGCGCTGTGCTCCTCATGTGCAAGGGAATTTCATTCAGCAGAGGAGTTATTTCCTCTAAAAAGTGCAAGGTAATATCCATTTCTTCTGCCAGATATTTATGGACCAGAGGGAAGTGCTCCTGAATTTTTGCCATCCAACACAATTCACTAGTTTAGTAGTTTGCCCATGTGGGATATCTCTCACCTTAATATCCCTCCCATTATTTCTCTTATCAGGTACTAGACCTGTTTCTCAAGCTGCCACTCTTTGAAACAAGCATACACCCAAACACACACACACACACACACACACACACACACACACAGGGTGGGAGGGCGGGAGGGAGGGAGAGAAGTCCTTTCTTTGATAGAGAAATAATCATGGCTAATCAAACATTTCAGATATGTTCATATATGCACACAGGTTGCATTGTTGTGTATAAACTATCTTCGTCTTAACCATTCATCATTCCACAGTCAATTGATATTCATTAAAGGTGAATACAAAAATCAGGGCATTCTCCTCCTCACTCACGTCTGTGTGTTGTACCAATTTGGGGGTTTTGAAGGAATGCTCTGACTGCTGCAACCATTACCCACCCCCCACTAAGTGACACCTGAAATCTGAAGATTTTTCCTCCCTGCAATCATTCATGCTATTGAAACACACATGCACACACACACCCTCTTTGAGCCATAACCTCTGCTCTTTCTTTCTTTCTTTTTTCTTTCTTTCTTCTCTTGCTCACTTACTTTCTCTTTCCTAAGCTTCTTTGTTTCCATCGTTTAACAAACCAGGCCAGCAACAGTCTTACTCTTCATGAGAAATTAAGTGGGTGTGGAAGGAAAGAGGGAAAACAGCAAGGCAACCATTTACAAACTGAGAGCATCCCGGTAAATCCTAAGTGCAGATTAAGCCAGTGGTTAAAATCTTAACAATTGGACTCAAACATTTAATGAGACTTGTCCACACATCTTCCTTTTTTCCTCCCCACCCCCTTCATCCCCAGCTCTTTTCCAATCTATATTGCTAGGACAATAGATTCTGTAGCTACTTAATCTCCTTGGAGCTCAGCAGCTTTGACAACAACAGGGTGGGGGAATATACAGACCCAAAGAAAGCAGTGGACGCTCAACAACTCTGATGTACCTTAACATCTTTTTCTTCCCAGTTCACACTTAAATCAGAGATGTGGTAGAATTCTACCTTATTTCTCCATCACAAGCTGGGGGAGGGGGGAGGAAAACGAGCTTCTCCTACCCGCCACACCCCCTTCTTCTTCCCAAAAAGATAATGCCCAATTTGTATGTTGATATTTGAAGCAAAGGCTAACACTATATATGCTAACAGCATCACCATAGCAGCAAGAGCATCCTACAGAATCGGCAGGTTGGGAAAGAGAAAGGAAGGATTAAAAAAAAAACACCAATAAAAAAAATACCTGCTACTTAAGAATGGATGAACATTGACATGCCTTGAGATGGTGTATTTCCCATTGTGGTCTCGGCTTTGTTCGTCTATCTTCGTTAGTCTGTCTGCCGGTTGGTCTGTCTTTCTCTTGCCGACTGATTCAGGCCCAGTCAACCAGCAGAGATCGGTGGCAGAAATGCAAGAAGAGAGTGCGAATGTTTGTCTGTGTGAGAGTGTGTGTGTGTGTGTGTGTGTGTGTGTGTCTGCGTGTACCCGTGCGCGCGAGAGCCTTGGAGATAGTACAAAGGAAAGGAATGGGCAAAACACATTAGCTCATGATAGATTAATGTGCTAGGGGAAGACACCCTCTCTCTTTTTTCTTTTCTCCCCCTCTTAAAGGCCCCTACCTTTTAATCAAAGATGGGTGTCTAGCATAAATGCCAGGAGGATACCATAATAATAGTAATGATAATACCAGGTTGGTGCATAATTATTGCTGTATTCTGACAAGTCCAGTAGAGGCAACAGAACCATGTGGTCACACACAAAGAGGCTATCTGCAATATCTCTCATTTATCTTGTGCTTCTATTTCTGTCTTGCAGAAAGAATAACCCTAAAACTGTAATACGTATAAATATTTTCTTACTTAATTTCATAAATTGAGGTAGAACTTGGAACCTAAGACCATCAGATTAGAATTCTACTACATAGCATGGCTGTGAATCTATTTATCAAATCATTTACAATACTTATTTTGTTGACATATTCTTCAAGACATAGCTATTACTAAACCGTTGCAATCTGCCCAAATTATGTTCCATGTTGACAGGAAAAACCTGGACATATCTCTCCAAGTACAGACCAACTTTGTAGTGATGCTAAAAAAAAAAAACAAATGTAAAAAAAAAATTGGGAAAGAAATCTATGGACAAAACATTAACAGAAAATCATTACATACTCAGGAAAGCACTTAAATCTTTCTTCCCAAACTCATACTGATGTTACTACAAGAGTTAATTTTATCAGAAACAAAAAATTAGAAGAGCTGAGGTTTTTAGGAAAAGGAGATCAAGAAAAACCCAAATTCAATTCCTTTGTTTTAATATTTTTTCCCAAACAACAGTGACAGTTGTCAATAATAAAGTCCCTAGATATCCATTATTTGACAGTTCAGTACTTCTCACACCTAATAAAGAATATCTAGATCTAGTTTTCTGATTTGAATCTGTTCCTCTTGCAAAGTAGCTAGAACTGAAAAGTGCACATTTTACTGCCATTTAACAGAACCAAGCTTCTAGATCTTGGGGTAGCTGAAGAAAAAAATGCAAAATGTAAAAGCAAGGCAAACAAAAAAAATTTTTTTTAAAAAAAATCAAATAATTACAAAGATTGAATTTTCTCCAAAAGTCTTCAGGACTAGAAAATGGCACATAATTAGAGTTGCAAATATTGTTGCAAATATTTTTTTTAATTCACATTTTATATGGATATGCTAATTTTCTAAAATGCCATACTTGAGGTGTACTGGGCTATAGCATAAATGAGTAGAGTACAGTACAGTAAACACAACAAAATAGGACAAAATTGAAGGGACCTTGGAGGTCTTCTAGTCCAAGACTCTGCTCAAGCAGGAGAACCTATACTGGGCATCAGCAACCTGGGGCTCCGGAGCTGCATGCTGGTCTTTGACCCCCTCCTGCTGCTCCCTGCCAACCCGGTCACACAATCTGCTCTCTACCCCGAGACACTGGCCAATCCGGCCATGGCGATCCCAACCTTGCTGACACGAGAGCTGGCAGAGTGGGAATGGGATCCGGGAGAAAGGTATGAAAGAAAGGGGGACAGGCCTACAGTTGAGGAGTGAGCATGAGTCACAGTGGCGGGTTCCCCGAAGATGACCCTACTACTACTACTACTCACAAGACCCCCTGGCTGGGTGTTGCAGGGTGGGGAGGGCATACATGAGTGGAGATACCCTCCTCAAGTGAGCAGCCAAGCTCAGCCAAAGTGCAGCCTGATCCCTAGAGTGGGCATGCAAGGCTCGGCAGGGCCAGCCTCCTCAGAGTAAAAAAGTCAGGGCAGTGGGAAAAGGGAGCTGGCCCCACTCAACCTTGCACACTCATCCCATGAATTAGGCTCGGAGAAAGCCAGAGCGCCCTCGCCAAAGACACTCGCCCATCAGCCAGTCAACCTGCCTGTTCTGCGCACCTTCACTGCACTTTGGCTGAGCCTGGCCACTCACTTGAGGAGAGGGTATCCTCACTCATGTGCATGTGTGTGCACGTGCACAAGAAACAGAGAGGAAAATGAGAGAAATGGGGAGAAAAAGAGAAAGAGACAGAAATGAGAAAATGATGGAGAGAGAGAATGGAGGAAAAAGAGAGAGAAACAAATGAGAGAGAGAGAGAGAGAGAAGGGGGAGAGAGAAATGAAAGAGAGCTGGAGGGAGAGAAAGAGAGAGAAGGAAAAGAGAAGGAAACAAATGAGAGAGAGAAGGGGGAAAGAAAGAGGAGAGGAAAAAGAAAAACAGAAATGAGAGGAAGAGAAAAATGAGAGAGAGAAAAGGGGGGAAAGAGAAAGAGAGAGACAGAAATGAGGAAATGATGGAGGGAGAGAATGAGAGAGAGGGAAAAGAGAGGGAAACAAATGAGAGAGGGGGGAGGAGAGAAAGGAAGGAAAGAGAGAGAGGAAAAAGAGAAAAAAATAGAAATGAGAGGGAGGGAGGGAGACTCATTTCCTACTGAAAACACCAAAAGCAACAAAACCTTGGAAGGCATGACTGGGAGGTCATGTGACTATGTGAGAATGACACTGAGTTGGCCATGCCCACCCAAGTTTTATGGCTCCAGGTGTTTTCTTTTCTGTAGGAAATGGGTCCAAATGGCTCTTTGAGTGTTTAAGTTTGCAGACCCATGATCTATACCATCTCAGACAAATGGCTGTCCAATCTCAGCTTAAAGACCTCCAGTGATGGAGCATCCACAACTTTTGAAGGCAAGTTGTTCCACTGGAATGCAATTAGGTTTGCACTCCAGAAAGAAATATTTTGTTTGCATTCTAGTGACTAGAGTAAACGATAAATAGATCAGAAAATATTATAATATGCATTCCTGGTTAGTCTAAGAACGTCATTGCATTTTCTTTTTATGTAGCAAATGTATATGGGGCCCATGTCACTGGACTCTAAGTAGTATACAATAACAAGTAAAGCAATATCACAACTATTAAAACACTTAAAAGAATAAAAATAAAAATAAGTGAAAAGAATGTGAGAAAATAGCAGCCACCTAAAAAAGAATACAACCATCTCATACACACCCTATGGGATCCCTGAGGTTGTGGAAAAGGATTTTTTTGAAAGGTTGACAGGGATAGAGCTAACCTGACCTTTCTTTTTAATATATATGCAATTCAGGCTTATCCCATTTAGAGATTGTTCTTACAAGAACGCCAGTACACACACAAAAAAACCCTTGACTTTCTCATAGCAATTTCAAAAGGTAAGGCTACTATTCTTAATCATTCTTACTGTAAATTTCATAAGACAAAATTCAGTTAAGGATGAGACCTTGTTTTGTGCAATCAGAAAAATCAAGAAATATGCAAAATGACCTGATAAATGTAATTCAATTATTTCTGAACACAGAATTTAAGTTTCTGTATTGGAGAACTCTGCTTTTTGCCTCTATAGCATAATGCCTTTATTCAGCCTTATTTATGTCTCTTTCCACTAAAATCAAATGTGCTCTTAACAGCTTTGCACAATTTCAATATTATAATGAATGACATGCAGAGGCTTTCCTGATGCTTGACCCATACATAGTCCCAAAACCTCTGCCATTTAAGAAGCTACTGAGCCTATTTTGGAAGAACAGAACAACCCTATACATTAGACTCCGGATTTGATTTTACTTAAAAAGTCCAAATATAAATTGGCTTTCATATTTGCTATTATTGCCTGAGTAATTTTTTTCAGGAGAGCGCACCAAGAGAAAAAAGTTTATTGCTTATGTGTAATACTAATGCTTTTTCAAAGAGTTTCACAAAAATGTTTTGCTGCATCTCTAAAAAAATTCCTATAAAACATATTACAGGCATCATTTTCTGTATATATTACAGAGCAGGGGAATTAGAGATGAGAGACACACTATGACCACATAAGCAAGACATAAACAGAGAACTGCTTACACTTGTTCAAAACTTCTATACCAGACCTTTCAAATAATATCTCCTCTTTCAAGAAACCATAACAAACACAGGACAATAACTACTCAACTCAGTACTATTCTTTCAAAGTAAAATATGGAAACAGAGTATTAGCAATAGCAATCCTCTTCATACAACTTGAACATTTTCTACCGTTTGCTTTTTAGTTATTCTGAACTAGTATGCAAGAGAGATTACTTACAAAAAGAAGAACCAAAGCAAAGTAGACAGCTGACATTCAGCTTTAGCATAAAGCTGTAGTGATCTGATAACAGGCCTAGAAACTGGTGGCTGCTTAATTTTCTTTTTTCTAGCATTTGGTGCCTCTAATTTTAGAAGCACATTGAATTCAGGTGCATGCGGCATTTGCTCTTCTTGGGGCTTCCTAGGTGATCAAGTATCCACCTCTGGGAAATGCAAACAGTAAGACTAAATTAAAGTTCAGTAAGGTGGGGGTAGAGAGAAGGCTGATTGGTGTGGAAAGGTCTTCCCTGGAGAAGATGTCTCCAAACCTAGAAAGCAGGTGCGCCTAAGAATGAGGATGCTTATTGTTCTTGCTACCTCTGACTGTTCCCTACAAACACGTTTGTAGAACAGACTGAAAAGGAAATACAGTAAACTATAGTATAATTGAAAATATAACCCTTGGTTATATGTGTCCTGGATGACCGAACCAATCAAAACGAGTGATAGCAGGCGGATTGAATGAAGGAAACAAGGGTAATTTTTTAAATGACATTTTTAACAAAAAACAACAACACCTTACTGTTATTTAAAAATTGCAAGAGAAGGAAAACCAACTTGAATATACCATGAATTGATTAGAACAAGGCATTCAACTACCTGCCACATAATTGGATAATCAAGTGCCTAGAAATAACATGAGTCAGTAGAAACATCTGAAATTTGTGCAAAGGGACAAAGGAAGACATGTATGCTGTCAGTGGTGATAGATTGAAAGAGGTTAATATCAAAAGAGGAATCTTCCACTATCGCCACTACAGTTTGTCATTGCATTGATTCCTCTATCAACAATATTTAATAATTGTCAAGCACTGCGGAAATCAGCAGATTTAGGCAATTCCAATGAATATAAAGATTTATTGCAAGATTAAGATCTCTACAAGAATCTTACCAACTAACAGTCAAAAGAAAGAGTGGGAGATAGGAGAGGCATTCAAGGTGGACTGCACTTAGATCTCTTGTCGGCAAACAGAGACTCGAGACTTATGAAGCATTAGATCAGGCTCAGTCTGGTCATCTCCTACATCAACTCCAGCCATGGCTATCAAATATCAAAAATATCTGCCAGTTTATCCCACCTCTTTCATATGGACTATTTGAAGCTGTGTGGAAAAACACTCTCTAAAAAATAATCAATGCTCAACACTGTCCATATTTACAGCAAAGATATTTCAATATAATTTGGTCTGGACAGATATGCTACACTCACCACCAAATGAAGAAAAATAGTGAAAACGGAAGGAATGAAGATGCCCTATGGGAAAAACATCAAGAGTCTGAATGAATATGTGGGCATCCTTCAAAAATACAACATCACACACAAAAGTCAAGAAAAAAAGTTAGAAATGAATACATAACAGAATGAAAAAGATATTAAAGTCTAAAGTCAGTGATTGAAATATCTTCAAGGCAATTAACACCTGGGCAATTCCAGTCATAATTGGAATAGTAGACTGGACTCAAGCAAAACTGAAGGCCCTGGATAGGAAAACCAGAAAAATAATAACAATGAATCAGGGCACTTCATCCATGCCATGATGTTGACAGAATCTATTTACAAACACAAATAAGTGAGTGTGGAATGTTGCAAGTACATCAGATAGTTGAAGAAGAAAAAGGGCATTGAAAGAATATTTGAAGGATAGTGAAGAAGATGCACTGAAACTAGTATACCAGGAAGGCCTACGTATCAAAGTGGCCTAGAAGAAAGACCAAGTGAAGTCCAGAAAAGAGGTATGGGAAGACAAACATTACAAGGCTAATACGTTTAAAAATAACAGAGAAAACAGATAATAATACCTGGCAATGGCTAAGAGCAGGAAAATGGAAGAAAGAGCCATAAGGGCTAATTCTGGCTGCATGAGATAAAATCCTAAGAATAAATGCATGCAAAGCCAGAATTGACAAGACAGCAACAGATAGCAAGTGCTGCCTCTGCAAAGAAGATGAAAAACAGTGGATCACTGGTTAGCTGCTGCACGATGACACAGACTGGCTATGAACAATGGAATGACAAAGTAGCAACAATGGTACATTGGAAGACCTGCAAGAAATGCTCTTTGCCTACAGGCAAGAACTGGTGGGACCATAAAATAGAAATGGAAAATGAAGTTCTCTGGAACTTTAGAATTCAGACTTTCCACAAAACACCCCAGTTATAAAAATTGTTGATAAGAAAGACAAAAAATCTGGATAGTGGGCGTAGCAGTACCTGCCGAGAGCAGAAGAGAAGAGAAAGAACAACATATAAAGTCTGTATATAGAAATAGAAGGACTGTGCTAAAAGAAAACATAGATAGTACCAATAGTAATAGGTGCCTTGGATGCAATACCAAACCAACTGGAGCACCATTGGCATTGACAAAACCATCATCAATCAATTCTAAAAGACAGCTTTACCTGGAACAAGTGTTAATCCTGTGATGAGATCTTTAACATCATCAAATAACAACATCTGCCTATCCCATACCCTTGGGAAGGACTTGATAAGGGGGAAAATGTTGAATCTATTCTAAACATCTGGCTAACTGTACAAGCAACCATAATAATAATTACTTTGGGGAACATAAGGATAGGGCGTAGTTTAACCCTGTCCTCGGCATAAATTCTGAATGTAAGTCAATGATTTCTGGCAACAGCTATGCCTCTTTTTCTAAACAATACCTTGCTATAAATTTTATCAAAGTGCCATTGTATCTTTGCTCCTCATTTAAATCTTCTAACACCTATTTATTTGTTTGTTTGTTTGTTTCTTAACTGCCCATCTCTGGGTGCTGTATTAATGATATTAATAATATTTTATTAATGATATATCATTAATAAAATTGAACATTAAAATTAAAATAATTTAAGATTAAAAAAATTAAATTATAAAAACAACATTATTTTAAAAAAATCCAGCCCCATAGTTGTGGGGGCTTTTGTGTCCGTCACACAAGGCTATACGGCCATTTTGTGGAATGCCAAAAGATTGGGTGCTTTCATCACTTCTAAGGGCAAGATGTTCCACAAGGCAAGGGAAGCAGCAGAGAAGGCCCTCTTCCTAAAAATTATTTGATTGATGAGGTCTGTACCATATCTTCCCTGCCTGAACAAGTGAGATGGGCTGATGGGCTGATATGATGGGGTGAAGCCATTCTGTAGATAGCCTGACCTTAGGCCAGGAAGGGTTTTATACACCTTGAATTGGATCCAGAAGCAAATTTGCATCAAATTTGCCATTCACAGAACAGAGATGTTATATGTGCACTTCTTTGGATTACTCAGTATGGCTTGTGCAGTGGCATATTCTGCATCAGATAAAGCTTTTGAATACTTTGACCCATGTACAGTGCATTGCAATAGTTCAGTAAGGAGATGATTAGGGCACGAGTAGCTGAGTGGAGGACCTATTATCCAGGAAGAGTATAACTGGGCAAAGACCCTCCTAGCCATGGATTCCACCTGCTCTTTGAGCAGGAGCTGTGGGTCCAAGATGACTGCCAAGTTATATACCAGGTCTGTCTAAGGTAATGCAAACCCATCCAGAACCAAAAATAATAAACTCCTGGATAGAGAGGGACCCTAACCCTAACCGCTATTCCATCTTACTAGGGTTTAGTTGAAGTTGTTCCCCATCCAGACTCCCATAGCTTCCAGGTACCACAGCATAAAACATTGCAACATCTATTAGAAAAGCAGCAATAAATAGCTTAATAATCTGGCCTGAAAGTTATTCAAAGACAAGTCCCATCTTTGTACATGGAAAAATGGAGGTCACTATGTTTATACACATAGAAAGCATCAGCTGCCCTATTTGCATATATGGACCAGCATTTAATTTCTTATGCTCAGAAATCAGTTTATGCAAGGATTTCAATCCAAGAAGCTGAGAACTATCTATATTACTAGCTAAGCAGTCAACACTTTTATATTGTAGTATTTTAACAGGCCACCAACATTGTAGAGTCTAGATTTTTAAGAAGACCATAGTGGCAGACAAGGCTTGCCAGGAAGCAAAGGACTGGAGGCTTTCCTGCATCGCACCAAAACCATGCAACTCTTATTCCATCCAATATTGGTCACCAGACTTTGCTTCAGATTTAATAGACAGCAAAGTCTAAAGATTTTACCAAACCTTTGCAACTGCTACTGAATACCATTGGCTTAAGTGGAGCAGGAATTAATACTGGCACAACTAGGAAATATGTAACCTTTACTCATGAATTGATAAGAAGATGAAGGGAACATCATTAAGACATAGCAGGAAAAAAAGATGGAGCATGTTTGCACTACACCTATAGTGTAGTGCGTGTATTAAAAGAGTCTAAATCCATGGCATCCATGTCATTTATTAGATTTGAAGAAACTTTGTCCTGTTTATTGCAACTAGGAAATATGTGAGTTGAAACTTCTTAGGTCTTAAAGAAGCCTAGTTTTTTCTGTATTATTAATAAGATATTAAAATATTTTTATCCTAGGAAAGACTGGGCTGTATACTCAGCTGTGTGCATCTTGTAAATGAAGTACAGCATGCTGAAATTCAGCCTTCAGGCAGAGAAAATAGTCTTGAAAATATGCAGGCAATTTAGTGACTCTCCCCCAGAAGGAAACTGATGATTCCAATAGAGCAGTGCATATTATTTTTGCATTCTCCATATAAAACAAAAATTCTGTGCAGTAAACAATTGCATACACAAACCTACAAATATGCTTAATGAGGCATGGCTACTTGGTATGATTTATTTCCATTCATTTATAGAGTTTATTAATGCTCAAGCTCTGTTCAGTCATCCCAATTCTGCCCCAATGAAACAGATTACAGGTAATCCTCGATTTACAACTATAATTGAGCCCAAATTTTTGTTGTTAAGTGAGACATTTATTCAGTGAGTTTTGCCCCATTTTACAACTTTTCTTGCTAAAATTGTTAGTTGTTAAGTTAGTAACGTTGTTAAGTGAATCTGGCTTCACTTAACTGACTTTGCTTGTCATAAAGTTGTAACAGTTGATCACATGACCCCAGGACACAGCAATAATCGTAAATATGAACCAGTTGCCGAGCATCTGAATCACATGACCATGGGATGCTGCAAAAATTGTAACTGTGAAAAATGGTCATAAATCACCTTTTTTAGTGCTGTTGTAACTTTGAATGGTCAAGAACTACCCGTAAAGGATCATTAAAATAATATTTCACATACAAACAGACATATAGATCTTGCTTCAAGGAAGTGTGTATGATATTTTATGAAGTTCCTCTGAACAGAGAAAAAGTCTTAAGACTTAGATCATCTTTTGATGATCTAAGTGAATTGTTTTTAGAGATATAGAGTTTTGAACAGAAGTGATAGAGTGTGCATTTTATATATTTAATATTAGCTTACTTTTCTAAACAAATCACATTTGGGCACAATGACATAGCCATGTCCACATTATACTACTGTCAGGACACAATTATAGAGATGATAATATATTACTAACGGACAGATGTGTGTGGGCAGCTTGTGTGGGAAGAGTGGTATACTTGGGACATGGGCTCTTATAAAACCATGAGTCACTCTTAGTTTGCCTCACAACATTCAACTCCCCCCTTATATTTACGGTACATTTTATAAGCAGTATTTTTCTTCTGACTTATAGACATGTGGGCGGAAAATATATGTCTAACAGAGCACTCAGGATAGATCAAATTATCCTACTGTCCAAAGTAGCTGTTCAGAGGTGGTATTCAGCAGATTCTGACCAGTTCTGAAGAACCGGTAGCGGAAATTTTGAGTAGTTCCGAGAACCGGCAAATATACCACCTCTGAGTGGAGATTTTACAGTATCTTTCCCCTGTCACACCCACCAAGCCACACCCACAGAACCGGTAGTAAAAAAAAAATTGAATCCCACCACTGTAGCTGTTCTATACAAACCCAGAATACAAGTCCAGAATATTAATATGCACTAAAAACTACAACAGACTGTGTATAGTTTGAACTGAGAAAATTCTTAAGTATTTCAAGGAGGAGTGGGATATATGTTATCAGGTGCATCATAATGCAAAAGGGATTGCAATATTACATAGGTACAATTCATATATGGTGGGAAACCAAGCTATTGTTTGCAGATATTAAGTTGGCCCACTTAATATCAAACACAGTGCTCTCATGGACAAAAATAAAAATGAAGCGTCAATATACTGAATTAAATAGAGTTGCTTACCACTGTTGTTAGAAGTACAGAGATCCCTGTGTGAATTGTAAGGATGTGCACAACTTAAAAAGAAGAATCCACCAATATCTTAACCATTATCTCTGACAATGGTATATACATCAGTCAGTGGGGAATAAAAATAATGAACAACCAAACTGAAAATAAAATGAATAAAATCCAGGCTAATATTTGGTAATCCTGCTTGGTTCGAGCATAGCTTTAAATTTAAACTTCAAATAATCGGTAAAACTGAATGAGCTTTGAAGTCTAAAATGTTCAGCAACGGTGAGGTTATGACTGTGATTCGGAAAACAAAAATAACTCACCTGTCAAGAGGAAGAATTACACGGACATGTATGTGAATTATGGAATGTAAACTGTGGTGTTTTTTTCAGAAATCAAACCTAAGCAACTGAAGATTATAGAGGCAGAACCTCAGTGGACCTTACCACTTTGCCTTTGTATTACATGCATTTTATTTATTTATAAATAAGACAAGAAAATGAAATAAAAGAATACAAAGAATTGATCACATATCACAATTTTTCTGCTGACTAAAGAGTTTAGTGTCCCTAAAAAGCTAATATTTTTTCACAGTTCTGCTTTTTTTTTAAATACAGTATAACAGGAATATTGTTGTATTGTGGTAAGGGCAGTCAAAATAATTTGCTAAAGATGGTTCTTGAATTGCTTTTGATATCTGGTGGCTCTTACTTGCTCAGCAAGAAATACCTACTTGAGATTAGATGCCAGAGATAAATTTGGAATTGGAATATACATAATTCTGAAGAATTTGTAGCTGACTGGGGACTCTGAAGAGAAATAATGTTATTGCTTGTACAGTACTTGGTTATTCCTTCAAGTATATTTGTAAATAATACAGATCATATCATTGCCAAAATTTTTCAGTCTTCCCATCTGATAAAGTTGTAGCCATTTGCTGAACTGAGTGGTATAAAAGAATATCAAAACAAATATGTAGTGCAGATCTCTTAATCAAAGTCAAATGTGGCTTGGGCCCTCTTATGGTACATCATTAGGGACAGTGGTATTGATATTTATATAGATAGAAATTAGAACAATAATTAAATGACATTAACAGCATACATAGGTGGGACTAAACTGTCTCAATATCTCCATAAATTGTTTTTTATTTTTATTAGAATTTTTCAATATAATAAACTATATGCACCGGAGGCAAATTCCCTGTGCGTCCAATCACATTTGGCCAATACAGAATTCTGTTCTGTTCTATTCTATTCTATTCTGTTCTGTCTTATCCTATTTTATTAACACTGTAGTGTACTTATGTATATACTTCTAATACCACATTCCTATTGGGTAGTTAACATAGCTTAATGATTGGTTAAAAATGACAGTTTCGGATTGGCCGCATAAGCGGCGGGAAGTTTAAATAAATGCCATTGGTTGCGAGCCGCGAGCAGCCGCTATAAAAAGGGCTGCCGCGGCTCGACTGCAGTTGAAGTTACAAAATGCTAATAAAGAGCTGAATTCAACTCCAGTCTTCGGGTCTGTTTTATCTGGCGATAGAACACTGGCGACAAAGGTGGGATCAGTGGAACAAAGACCGTAAGCACATGGCAACGACAGCCGAAAGACCCACGAGATGGCTGGCAACAATTCGCCACCCGCACCTTTCAACCCAGCCGAAGAAGACTGGGAATCATATATTGACAGGTTCCTGATGTTTTTAGAAAGCAACGAACTGCAAGGAATCACTGATCAGAGGAAGAGAGCTGTGTTCCTGACGCATTGCGGCCCGACTATTTTCAAAATGGCGAAGGCATTAGCAAGACCTAAATGGCATGGCAAGACCTAAATCGAATGCTGAGGAACCATTACGCGCCTGTCGTGTCCAATCTCATTAGAAGACATGAATTCTACAAGCGCGACCAACAAGAGGGCGAAAGTATTGGAGACTTCGTGGCAGCACTAAGGGACATTGGGGGGGCATGCAAGTTCCTCAACATGGATGAAGCCATGAGGGATCATATAGTCCTTGGATTGAGAGACGCTACCCTACAGAGCAAACTGCTAAACCGTCCCAACATTACCGCAAATGAAGCTATCGCCGAAGCAACTGCAGCTGAAGCAGCAAAGAAGTCCGCGACAAAAATGAAGCAGATGAATACAACCAACCGCCCGAGCCAAAATAGAGAAAAGAAAACAGAAGGGGGCCAGAAGCATACTATCACAACCTCCCACCATGAAGATATAGAATCATCAACCGAGTCCGAAGAAGATGAAGAGGTAAACAGACTCCACTCGGAAAGAAACAGGAGAGAAAGACAAGGGAGAAAACCTGAGTTTCAGTGTGCCGGATGTGGGGGAAATCACCCCCGTTCTGAGTGTCGTTTTTTGGATGCCATCTGCAGGCATTGCGAGAAACGGGGGCACATTGCAAGGGTCTGCCAAAACAAAAAGAGCTATAGTCCCAAAAGACGAGGCAGTACCTCCCCACCCCAGAAATAAGGAAAAGCCAGCTGGAAGTCACTGGAGCCGGGAACACAGAAACCAATGGCTCAGTGAGAAGGAAGAAACACATCAGACAATCACTATTGGGACAGCCAGAACAACAAACATTAAGAAGGTTCGAGTCAACGTCCAAATAGAAGGGGGGCCATGTGAGATGGAAGTAGACTCTGGCTCGTATTTATCAATGGTATCATGGAACACGATAAAAAACTTGATACCAGACATACAACGAAAAGAACTCGAAGAACAAAGCCTGATCATCAAAGACTACCAGGGAAACAAGATACCCGTGGTAGGATTGGGACATTTCAAGGTAAAGTTTAAAAAACACACCAAAATTCTTCCATTAACCATCGTTGACCGAGATCGCCCCAGCCTGCTCGGGTTAGAATGATTCGAGCCTCTAGGAATTGAAGTGACAGGAATCAACAGCGTCACCCTGACGGACTGGGAAAAAGACCTGATGGAGGAATTCCATTACGTATTCGACGGGACTTTAGGCAAGTACCGTGGGACCCCTATATCATTTAGCCTAAACCCGAACATAGCCCCTATCAGGCTTAAAGCCAGACGCGTACCATTTGCATTAAAGCCTAAAATTGATGAACAACTGAACAAGCTTATCTCACAAGGGGTGTTAGAGCCAATCGACCATGCGAGATGGGAAACCCCGATTGTAACCCCCATAAAACCGGACGGGTCCGTGCATCTGTGGTGACTATAAGGCCACCCTGAACCACGCATTGCAACAGAGTGCATACCCCGTCCCAGTAGTCCAACATCTACTACACTCACTGGGGGGAGGAAAGATCTTTGCGAAGCTCGATCTCGTGCAGGCATATCAACAGTTACCAGTTGATTCCGAGACTGCAGAGGCACAAACCATCGTAACACATAGAGGAGCCTTTAAATGCAACAGATTACAATTCAGTGTCAGCGTGGCCCCCGGCGTTTTCCAAAGCCTAATGGAACGCCTCCTCCAAGGACTAAAAGGGGTGGTTCCCTACTTCGATGATGTACTAATATCAGCCAAAGATTAAAAAACAACTAAAAGACCGGTTAAGGGCAGTCCTGTTGAAATTTGGAGAAGCAGGACTCAAAGTCAAAAAAGAAAAATGCCAACTTGCCACAAATCAGGTCGAGTTCCTAGGATACCTTATTGATGAAGCAGGAATCCACCCCACACAAAAGAAAATACGAGCAATAAAAGAAGCTCCCAGACCCAAAAACAAAATGGATTTGCAGGCATTTTTGGGACTCATTAATTTTTATCATGTTTTTCTGCCACAGAAGGCAACAATAGCGGAACCACTGCATAGACTCCTCGATAAAAAGCCATCTGGAAATGGGGCCACCAAGAAGAAGCCGCATTCCAAAAAATCAAGGACTTAATCACATCTAAATCTGTATTGATCTAATACAGTGACACACTACCCCTGATGGTCACCTGCGATGCTTCACCTTTCGGCGTAGGCGCAATACTCAGCCACCAGATGGCAGAGAAGCACCAATCGCCTTTTATTCCAAAACGTTGACCAAAACCGAAAGGAACTACAGCCAACTGGATAGGGAAGCCTTGGCAGCCATCTCGGGGATAAAACATTTCCACGAATACCTATACAGTAGGACGTTTTCCTTAATCATTGACCACAAACCACTACTGGGAATCCTGGCCGGAGACAAGGAAACCCCCAACATC
This sequence comes from Notechis scutatus, assembly GCF_049901735.1. Classification (NCBI taxonomy): domain Eukaryota; kingdom Metazoa; phylum Chordata; class Lepidosauria; order Squamata; family Elapidae; genus Notechis; species Notechis scutatus. Next base: position 96,689,820 of record NC_142025.1, on the reverse strand, counting down.
CTATCGCCAAGAATGACAAGATGGTCAGAATTTCTCGCAGCCTACAGTTACAAGCTCATTTATCGACCAGGAAAAGCCATACCCCACGCAGACGCATTAAGCCATTCACCACTACCAGGTCACGACGATGACCCAGCTCCCACCATGTATACCCTACAAATGGAAACAGCTCCCAACTGGCCCCTCACCGCATCAGATATAGCAAGGGAAACAGCAAAAGATGCACTGATGGCCCGAATACTGAACTGGGTGGGACGGGGCTGGCCGGAAAACGAAAAAACTGAGACTTTTAAACCATTTAAAAACCAGCAAACTGAATTGTCAATTGAGAAAGGATGTATATTGTGGGGAGATCGAGTAGTAGTTCCAAAACAGTTACAAGAAGACGTACTAAACGTGTTGCATGAAGGACACCCGGGCATGGTAAAGATGAAGTCCCTGGCCAGAAGCTACGTCTGGTGGCCAGGAATAGATAAAGACATTGAAACCTGGGTCAAAACATGCAACAAATGCCGGGATTTCCGGTTTGTCGGCTTTGCGAGCGGTAGGGATTCGCGAAGCTGCGCGATCCCTGCCGCGCTAGCCGTTTTTGGGGCTCCGATCCGAAAGGGTGCGGAGCAAGGCTGCCCTGCAGGGGCAGCTGAAGGTAGGGGATCCGGGAAAGGGTTTGGGGTGCTGCAGACCCCTCCCTAGCCGGCAGAACCTCCTTTTACCAAGACGGTGCAGCGGCGGTCCGTAATGGCCGCCACAAAGAAGCCGGCAGCTGGGCAAGTATGCGCTGGAGGAAGAGGAGAAAGTTTTTAAAAGTGAAAGTCTTCTTGGTCGACCCAGGACTCTAAGATATATTTAATTTAATTCCTGAAAATGATGGCTTTTTGGATGATTCTTTCCACAAGAGAAAATAAGCGGCAGTTCTGAGGTGCTGAAAGGAAAGTTTACTCTCCCCCCCGACGGAATTAATAAATGGATATTGAGAAACCTGTTTTTTTTTTTTTTTTTTCAGGTAAAACTAGCTTTTTGGGATAAGTCGGAAGGGAGAGGACAAAAAAATATATTTATCTGGTTGGATTTTGTTGGAGGAGATGCCTTAAGGATTTGAAAATAGAAATAAAATCTTAATAAGGCTTCAAAACACAGATTTGAATTTTCTTTTTTCCTTTGTCTGATACTACTCCTGGAAGAGAAAGGGGGAATTTTGGCTTGGCTTGGATTGATTGAGGATTGTGGACTTTGGGATTGTCTTATTTTTCTTTTGGAATATTTTGGTTGGTGTGAGAAGAAAGAGGGAAAAAAGAAAAGAAAAGATCTATAATGGCTTTTTCTTTGAGGAACTGAGGGATGAATATGAGCAAACAAAAGCAGCCTGTAAAGATGGTATGGAAAAAGCTTTTCTTTTTTTAGAAATGGCGTTGGTTAACTATGAACAGACAATACAGATGGAAGCTGAAGAACAACAAGAAGATGAAGATGCCATCTTCAATGAATCCCAAAATTCATCTAAGAAAGAAGGAAGGAAGAAAGCGAGGAAAATGAAGGATTTAAGATCTAAAAAAACATTTAAGAAAGAGAAAAATATGATGCAAAATAAATACAATGATAGCAAACAAGAGAAAAAGGGAATACAACAGAGAAGGGATGCCGGCAAGACAGAGGTTAGAAGAAGGGGGTAGGAAGATTTGGTGGGGAAGAAAGAAAGGGAAAGGCGGAGAAAAGCCACAAAGTTTTAAAATTAGATGGGAAAAGAGGAATCTTTTTAGGGATAATGGGTAAAAGCATAATTTTTTAAAAAAAGATTCTGCAAGGTACACAAGATGGTATTGTAACATTTGTATTAGAAATAGAAAATTAGAATGGCTTAAGAGTTAATAAGAAATTAAAATGTTGAAATGTTTAATAATGATTGATTTTTAAAATGTAATAAAATATTGAAGGGAAAGGCAATGAGAATGCTATAAGATTTATTATTTAGATTTATTATTTAACTACGTATTTAGGAGGATATTATGTATTTAAACATTTTTGATTTTTTACTCTGTTTTTATTGTTACTAAAAGTAAAAATTAGTAGATAGAATGTACCAAGCAGAATCAAATTGGGTATTAGGTGTTACTTTAAATGTTAATCTAATTAATTTAGGGAGAGGATAGAAAGGCATCATACTCTGATTAGTGATTTCAGGAGAAATTCCTTTTTTTTTTCATTATAAGGAAGGAGATAGAGGGATAATAAAGGATGGGCAAAAGATACAAATATAATGATTTAAATTAAGATGGATTGAATAAGATAGAATTATGAAGAGTGAAATGTGTGGAAAAGTTTATATAGAAGATACAGAATGGTAAATAAAATAAGTAATGATCTGTAAGATGAGCATGAATATAATTAAAGCCCATATAAAGAGAGGTACCTGGGGCCAAGTTACTTTACTAAAAGATTTTTTATATGTATGTTTGTGTCTGTTTATGTCTTTGAGAGTATTGGTGAAACCTTGTAGAAACATAGAAAAAGAGTGACGATAATCAAGTCAGAAAGAAATAGATGAAATAATATAGAAATGTATTGTATAAGATAAGGTTTTATCTGACTTGTTAAATCTATAATGGAAAAAGGTTCAAATATGTAATGGTTGATGATGATTTGTTTGTTTTTTGAAATTAATAAAACTTGTTTAAAAAAAAAATGCAACAAATGCCAGTCATCCAGACCCACTCCCCCTTTGGCACCGGTCCTTGACTGGGAGACACCCAGAGGTCCCTGGTCAAGGATCCACATAGACTTTGCTGGACCCACAAAAGGATATACTTATCTAATTACTGTGGATGCCTACTCCAACTGGTTAGAAGTTAGCATCATGAGTTCAACAACAACGGAAGCCGTCACCAAACAACTAAAGAAACTTTTCGCCACGCACAGTCTACCAGATGTAGTAGTATCGGACAATGGGACACAGTTTACAGCATTGGCTTTTGAACAATTCCTCGCAAAACATGGAATAAGACATGCTCTGACAGCGCCAGCTCATCCGGTGGCAAACGGAAGGGCGGAACGCATGGTTCGTTACACGAAAGAAGCATTAGAAAAACTTGAAGGAAATGACATGCAAGAAAAAGTCAACACCATGCTCACCATCCAACATATAATGCCATGCACAGCAACAAACAAGAGCCCAGCTGAACTTTTAATGGGCAGAAAGTTGCGCTCCTATTTGGACAGACTGCACCCCACTTACAACCCCGAAAAACCACCAGACTCTTCCAGTAAGTACCGCTTCTTTTTGCCAGGCGACCTAGTCTATGCAAAAAAACCTTACCGGAGAGCCGTTGTGGTTACCGGCAACAATCACACAAATTACAGGTCCCCAATCATACCAACTAGTAACAACTGACGGCAGATCGTGAAAAAGACACATCGATCAATTATGGTCATGATACATCGAACGCAACACCGACACTTCCCGCAATATGGAACAAACAATTCTCCAAGCACCACCAGAACTTAATAAAAAAGCCGGGGGGGGGACATTTAAATAATAAAGAAAATGAAAAACCTCCAGTAACAAACCACCAACCAGAAGCGGAAAACCCAGAAAGAAATAAAAACTACTTACAATTAGACGAAGTCAAAAAAAAAGAGCTGAAGGAGACCCAAGGGAGAAACAGCCAAGCCGACTCTACCTGCCCACACACATTGCAGAGGAACAGCGAGAACCATCCAATCAACCCAACAAGGCACGGCGGGAGCGGCATGGCTGAGGCACCCTTCCAGGTGGTTCCAAGGAGAGGAACGGAGAGGACAGTGGGCCTGTCCGAACCGGCAGAGACCAACGCAGAGACTGAACTGCGCAGGTCAACAAGAACTCACAAAAGCCCTGCCTACTTGCGCGACTACGTCACGTAACATTGGAGAGAACCAAGAGGGGAGGGGTGTAGTGTACTTATGTATGTACTTCTAATACCGCATTCCTATTGGGTAGTTAACATAGCTTAATGATTGGTTAAAAATGACAGTTTCGGATTGGCCGCCTAAGCGGCGGGAAGTTTAAATAAATGCCATTGGTTGCGAGCCGCGAGCAGCCGCTATAAAAAGGGCTGCCGCGGCTCGACTGCAGTTGAAGTTACAAAATGCTAATAAAGAGCTGAATTCAACTCCGGTCTTCGAGTCTGTTTTATCTGGAGATAGAACAAACACATTAAAGGAAAAATAAGAAAAAGAAAATATAGAAAAGAAGAAAAGAACGGAAAAGAAAGGAATACAAGAAAGAAAATATTGATAATGCTCAATTTACACCCATTCATTTAACAACAGTCTGGAATTACAACAGTCATAGAATGGGTGTTTTATGACATATAAAACACTTCTGGCTATCCCAAAATGTTATACCACCATCTAACATTCACATGATTGTGATCTGGATGTTTGGCAACCTGTTCACCCTTATGACATAATGTCAAACATCCTGCAATCATGTGATCGTTATTTGCAGTATTCTCTGCCGGCTGCCCCAGAAAGTCAATGGGGAAGCTGGCAGGGAAGATTGCAAGCTCCTGCTGCCTGCTGTAGAGCTGAGATTCCCTCCCAGCAGGCAGCTCTTTGAGAACATAGGGGCTGCCTTGTTTGCATGGAGGGAATCTTAGTTCCACACACATTTCCCTCCTCCCACACACACACTTTTGAGGGCAAAAATCCTGCCTGCTGAGGGAATGGGAATCCTCCAACAGGCTGCAGAAATGAAGGTGAAATCTCAAAGATCTGAGTTCCAATTCCTGAAACATCCTCCCCTCCATGCACAGAGGGGAGGGAAACCCTTCCAAAAGGCTGCAGAAATGAAGCTCAGATCCTAAACAACCTCTTTGAAGGAATTTCCCTCCACACAGCTGAGCTCCATTCCTACTAGGGAATTGCTTTCCACAGAATTCCATAGAAGAGTTGCAAAAAAAAAAAAACAAAGAAGAGAAAGAGAATTCTGGGAGGCCTGGAACTCAAATAAAAAAGTCCTCAACAGATCAATAGAACTTGATCCAACCCTACAGTCAAGCACCCAGTTCAAACTATACACAATAGATTAACAAAGCAGACCAGCCAAAATAGTGTTGGCACCAATCCCAACCACCAATCAAGGGATACTTTGCAAGAAGCCTCCAATTATAGTATGCAGGCTTTGAATACTAAAGACGATCTCCATTTCTGACTGAAAAAGCCTTGCAAATTCTTGCAAAAAAACCAATATATCTGGTATTGATCTCCCTAAGATCCAAGAACTGCAAAGTAGGTAAAAATCATACTATTTCCAGTCTTTTAAAGAAGATTTAAAAATAGCTGTCTTTAAAACATAATTATGAGACTTACAATGTATAGGCAGTTCAGTGTTCCCCAAATTCAGAACTATACGTACAGCCCTATCACTATCTAAAACAGTTTGGGTGAAGAGGCTGCAGATCTAAATAATCTGATTATAAAGGAAAGGAGGAAGCTATTAATATGCTGCCATCATTTTCAACATCAGCCAGTATATATAAATGCCCTATTTAAAAAACTATAGGAAATTTGGTAACTATAAAGGGGGGGAGGGAATCTTGCCTGTTTTATAATTCTATCGATTTATTCATAGCCTTTTTTTCCTTATGGCAACCATGCCAAAAATACATTAGATGATGAAACTTACCTGACAAAAATTGTAATTAAGACCATACATTTAATATAAAATAAGAGATTTTTACTTCATTTATATGCCCATTTTTTGTATACTAGCATAACTACAGGAATTCTAAATAGTTCATGCAACCAAATCATTAAAAAAACATTAAAAGCTAGGTAATAGCTGTAATAAAAAAATATTCCTATCATTTAAGTAGCATGCTGCTGATCAAGTGTCACCTAAAGCACAAATATCATTGTCAGCAGGTTTGTCAGAATGCATTTGATGAAAAAAATCTGGGGGGGAAACTTGTTCTGGAGGTCTTGTCAGACCCAAAGAATTGGGAACAACATGAAGAGTTACTTCAGAGTATTCTTTATTGTTGCTCATCTATTGTTCCTATATATAGGAATCTTGCCAGACTAAAGCACTAAGCATAACTATTGCACATACCCTATGAAAGATCAGGGAGAGTCTGCTTCCACTCTCTTCCTGCATACCCAAGTTGAGTTGCATCTTTATTTCTTGGGAAAGACCCCATCCCTCCTGGGATTCTGGACCACATTTCATTACAGACCAAGACTTAATGTACCCCTTCTACATCTTAGCCCATTAATCTTCTCAACTGGTGGTAACCAAAGCATTTATTCCTGTATAAAAACAACAAACATTATAAAACCAACTTGAAAGAGACAGACCCAGAGTTAACTGGGAGTATACCATTTAGAACTTTGTTGATTAAATACCAGCATCTTGAATTTCAGAAATCTATTGAAAGCAAATGGAATGCCCAACATGAATTTATTTATCACATTTGTATGGCTACCCTCTCACAAAAAGCAACTCTGGACAGCATATAGCCATCAAATAAAATAATTATTATAAAAATAGAAAAAGTCATTATTAGAAATGAAAATATTATGAAAAAATTTAAAATGTGCAAACTACACAGAGAAAGCAAAAAATATAAATCACAATGGAGCCATATCAGGAGCCATCTCCAGTTCTCAGGTCTATAAAGCAAAGGAAAGCCCAAGTAAGATCTTAAGCACAGTCACAGTTTCATTTAGTGACCACTTTGCTTACCAACCAAGTTGTTCCCAATTGTAGTCATGAAATGACAACTACCTTATATGGCTTCCAGCTCTGTGGGAATGCTACAAACTTTACCAGCTAAGTGCTTTTTTCTTTTGGAGTACATGTCGTAGTACTCCAAAGGAAAATCTGCTGACCTGCCCTGTGACCACAAGATGGGTAGATCATCTTAAACATGGCTTCTGGGTGACATTCTGTTAACAATTTATAAGAGCCATGGTGGTACAGTAGTTATAAAGCAGTATTGCAGACTAATTCTGCCCACAACCAAGAAGTTCTGACTAGCTCAAGGTTGACTCAGCCTTCCATCCATCCTAGGTTGGTAAGAGGGGGACCCAGATTGTTGGGAGCAATATGCTGTCTCTGTAAATCTTTTAGAAAGGGCTGTGAAGCACTGTAGAGTAATATATAAGTCTATTGTTATTAATACAATGAGGGAAAAATACTACTCTTTTCTCCACACTTACCATTATAGCAAAAATATCAATATGGACTTATATCTAGGCTCAGTTATAGTAGCTCCTTGTTTTTTTGTCAGAAGTGCTCCAGAGTCCTGCAGTAACCCAAGAAGTCTCTTGGGACCTATGGTAAGAAGAAACCTATCTTGCTGCAGAGGATTTAAGGCTCAATACTTCTGTGGAATAATTGCTGATGCTATCACTGGGAAACTCTGCAAGCACTATTGTAATCTTAGTGGATCCATAAGACACCTGTCACAAGCCCTCTTAATTGATTCCTTACTTTCACAAAGATCAGCTTTGACACTAGCCACAGATTGAATCAGAAGTAACCCAGTTTTGATAAAGGACAAGTAACTAAGTCCTTTAGATTATACTTGGTCTCCAAATGAAAACTAGATCTAACACCATCCATTTAGTTGGGTTGGATCTAAGAACAAGTGGGACTAGCTATGATTCTCATGGAGACTAGGAACTCCTGAGATATCCCTGATCCCAGGTTGTTGGCTATAGTCTTTCTCTCAGGTCTAATACATTGGCAGCAATTGTATGAATAGGCTTTTCTGAGAACAACTATTAAAATAATGTAAATTTTACATGCCTCTTTACATAAACATGTAGACAACTAATTAACCACTATAGGCCCACTCTGATCCTGCCTATAAAACAAGCTACTCATTCTGTTGGTCTCAGATATGCAACCACAGGCCTTAGGGATATGATCAATTGACCCAACCGCTTAGTCTCTGTGCTTCAGCAGAAGCCTTAATAACTGTTAAATAATGCATTTCTTGGCAGATGTTGGGAATCAGAGCTATCAGACTGAAAGAGCTGCTTTGTGTATTTGCTACAGTGTGCTGTCACAAGAAAATAGTTCACTGCTTTGTTGCTTATCCCCTTCCTGCTAGAATATGCTGAGAAACCAACAGTCCATCATTGAGCTGGTCCATAGCTAATTTCCACTGGGATCAAGTGTATTGGAAAATTCACACAGATGAAGCTGGCATTGAAAAGATTCTCTCTCTCTCTTTCTCTCTTTCTCTCTCTTTCTCTCTCTCTCTCTCTCCCTCCCTCCCGCCTCCCCCCCCCCTCACACTTTTACATCTTTTGCCCACTATTCTTCCACTTGACCTGTAGGCAAAAAATAAATAAATTAAAATGGGGGGGGAGAAGTTATCTCTAGACTCAGCCAAATTTGATCCAGATACTGAAAAGAGAGAAAAATAAATTAAATACAGGAGGAACAGCTCTGTTCTTTATTCTAAACAATAATATAATAAATAAATAGGCTTTGTGTACCTTCCATTAGAGATTCTCTCCTTGTAAGGAAAGACAATAACATATTAAGCAATATCTAAAATTTCCATAAGGTTTTACAGAAGCAAGAGAGAGATAATCATGAGGATGTTTCTGTGAAAGCGCTCTTTTTACATCTATAAACATTTGTATGAAGGGAGAAGCTTTGTGGTGATTTCTATAATTTACATTTTACAGATCTGTGAATTTATCATTCAAAATTAGAAACCTAGAAGGATGCATGCACACACATATTTCAAAATGCTTATCAAGTAATAGATTACAAATTTGAGCAGTGCTTAAATGAAACAGCTAACATAAATATAGCTGGGGGAGGGAATTAAAATTTGACCCTCATGACATACAAAAGACCCCAAACGTAAGGGCATAAATTTATGTGGATTACTTTTGCCCTATTCCTTGACCAGATAATATTTCCAAAATTAAATATAACATTCATGAAACAATAACATAGATAGATATACATAATCTGTATTATAATAAAACACAGTTTCCTCTTCCAAAAAATCCATGATGAATCACCTACTCTAATAATCATGGTGAAAAAATTCTTGTCTAGTACCAAGACAGGTCAGCTATAACTTTGGAAAAAGGTAGATGCCACAATAAAGCAATAAAATGAAGGAAACTCCTCACTTTTCCCTTGTCTTAAATAATTCTCTAACACCTGGATGGTCATGTCTCTAAGAATGTACTTAGGATTTCTGCTCAGTTCCTGGATATTTATGGTGTCATATTGCAAATCTTTATTTTATCCTGCATGCTGTTCAACATCTACATGAAACTGTTATCATTTGGAGATTTAGAGTAAAGTATCATAATCTTGCTTTATCTCTTCTTTTCATCTGATCCAGGGATTCCGCGTAACTGTTGAACTAGGCTGTGTTAATGCACTGGATGAATACAAAGAAAGAAGTGGGTGTTGGATAATTTATCTTTGCAGGTGAATGGAGTTGCACTGCCCTGAAGGTTTGAATATGTAACTTGTGAGCGCTCCTGGATCCATTTTTATGTCAGTCTGAGGCACAAATTATTTCCTTGATATGAGGTAACTTCCACCAGGGCATGCTGGTAGACCAGTTATGGCCCTGTTGGGCCAAGATAGACAGTGGCAATCAATTTCCTGGTAACTATTTTAGTTACTACAGTGAATGTAGACAGTCAAGACTTCATGTGAAGTCAATACAGGCAAGATGAGGGATTCAACATCACAATCAACCCTTTTTCCTTTTGGGTATGCATGCATGTACATGATTAAAAGTTGTAAAAAGTATAAGTCATAGGATTATAAGTCCTAAAACTTATATTGCAATGCTATTTAACCTGCTTTCACACACACACATATAGCAAATAACTTAAGGTTCTTAAAGTAACCACCAGAGGCCTTGCTGTAAGGACCCCTTAAGTTAAGATATGGTGAATGGCTATTTAAAAGAAAGATTTATACTGGTAGCCTCCGAATTTTGGAATGCTCTCAGAGATACACTTACCATCATTATTATCTTTCTGATTCCAGAAAATGACACTTTTATTCTTCCAAATCCTTTATTAATATATTAATATTCCTATGATGTTTTTAAAGTCTTTGTTTCTGTTATTATTCCATTTTGTTTTAATATTTTATTGTCTCTTTTATTTGGTATGTTTTATATAATACTAGCCGATAACCCGGAGTTGCCCAAGTATTTATTTATCCCAATCCTGTATTAGACAGGAAAATCTTGTAGTCGAGACTCACACTGTTGTACTGTCTCTTATGCAGCATTGCAAGTCTTCTATTCCTCTCCTCAGGAGTTTCTTGCCTATGCTGGTGTTTCATTTTTTTGATTGCACTTGGCCAATCGCCTGACATTTCCTTGGAGGGCTGAGAAGGAGCTCCTTTGTGGAATACTGTGAAGCTGTTACCATAGCAAGTCCACTCTGCTGTACAATAGAAGCCATTTTAAGGTGCAACCCCCCAAGGGATGTTAGGGGTCTCTTACTCTCCACAGTATTTGTTTCCAGAGGGTAAGTCATCAAGTTTGGTTGAAATTGTTCGAGGAGTTCCAGAGTTATGCTGGAGCATACACACACACACATTGATATATATTTATGTGTGTGTGTGTGTGTGTGTGTGTGTGTGTGTGTGTGTGTGTGTGTGTGTTATTCAGATTTCTTCGGATAATTTCCCATGTCATTATACTTGTGCTTTTAAAGTTGTAGCGACGTTTCAGCAGAATCTCATCTGCCATCATCACTTCTGTATAGTGTTCGTCTGTGAATCAGACTTTCACAGCCATTTCTGTTTTAAATTTGGGGCTAGCCTACGCTGTGCCAGAATGGTTTTTTCTTCATCCTGATTGGTTGGGAGTCTTGGTCTGTGTTTATTGGTCTTGGAGTTTGCTGTGTTCTGCTTGATTGGTGTTTCGAATATCTTCTGTCTGTTTTGTAATTTTTTTTTTGTCTTGATTGACTGGCAACATTGTGTTTCCTGTATTGGAGGCTTTTAGTGTGGCTTGGCTCCTGGTAAATGGACGGCTATCATTTATTAGGAAGCTGGGTTTCATCTGGGTGCCTGGTTGGGGTGTGTTTGAGCTGGAGGTATCGGGGGGGGGTCTGTTTGTGACCAGGTGTTTGCTTGGCTTGTGGTGTGGTGATTTTTTTGTTTGTGAGTGCAGGCTTCCAGATAATTGACAGTCTGGTGGACTCATCTCTTCTATTTATGCTTTCAGGTCTTTTTTCAATCTCTATGGCTTCTCTGATAATTCTGTGGCTGGAGTTTTCTATAGTGGCTAGGATTTTGGTGCCATTGAAGTTGATGCTATGACCTGTGGCTTTCATGTATTGGACTAGTGAGGAAGTGTGTCCCAGCTTTTTTACTGCATTTTTGTGTTCAGGCGAATACTTATTCTCCTATTGGTCTGTCCAATGTATGTGGCAGGACATGATGCGCAGGGGACTTCATATATGCCTTCGTTTTCCAAGTCAATTTTATCTTTGGGGTTTCTTAGGATGGCTGCTATTTTTCTGTCTGTTTTGAAGGCAGTCTTGATGTGATACCTGTGTAGTATCTTATTGATTTTGTCTGTAGTACCTCTTATGTAGGGCAGGACAGCTGTTCCATAGGTCTGTTCATCTTCTAGGTCTCCATTATGTCTCCGTGTGTTTTTGTGGATCAGGCCTGTGATTTTGCTTTTGTGGAAGCCGTTGGCTGTCAGTACTTTAGTCAGGGTGCATAGTTCAGTCTTTATATGTCAGTCTTGTCTGCCAGGCATTTGGTTCTGGCAGTTAAGTGTTTTGGCCACGGAGTTTATCTGTGCTGGGTGGTGGTGGGATTGGGCATTGAGGTAGCAGTTGGTGTGTGTTTTCTTCTGGTATATGGTGTGTCCTAGTGTGCCGTCTGTTTTTTTTTTGTAGATTAGTACATCTAGGAATGGTAGTTGTTTGTTTGTTTCCGTTTCCATGGTGAATTTGATTTTGGGGTGTGTGCTGTTTAGGTGTGTTAGGAAATTGTTTAGGTTTTCTTTCCCATGGGCCAAATAACAAATGTGTCGTCGATGTATCTTAACCATATGTTTGGGTTTGTGGGTGGCATTGGCTAGGGCTCTGGATTCGAATTCTTCCATGAAAAGGTTTGCAATGGTGGGTGACAGTGGTGATCCCATAGGGGCTCCTTCAATTTGTTTGTATCTTTGTCCTTTGTATATGAAATATGTGTTGGTTAAGCAGTGTTCTGCTAGTTCCATGAGGTGTTTTTGATGATTTCAAGAGTTTCTTTTATCGGGACTTGGGTGAATAGTGAAACCATGTTGAAACTTACAAGCAGATCTTTTTGTTCTATGTGTAGATCTTTGATCATTTCCAAGAGGTGGTATGAGTTTTGTACATGTGAAGCTGCTGCTTCACCATGGGGCTGTAGCTGCTTTGCTAGGTATTTGGCTAGGTTTTGTAGTGGTGCTCCTCTGGAGCTGACTATGAGTCTGAGAGGTATGCCTTCTTTGTGTATTTTTGGGAGGCCGTATAGTTTGGGGCATCTGGAAGTTTTTTCTCTTGGGATGATCGTCTGTTGGATCTCTTTGCTCATGTTGCTGGTTATGCTGGTTGTCTTCTTGGTTATTTTTGGTTATGTGGTTGGGTCTGTGTTTATGGGTTTGTATGTGGAGTCTTGGAGTAGGTCTGTCAATTTTGTTTCGTAGTCTTTTCTAACCATTACTACTGTGGCATTACCTTTATCTGCTGGAACTATGATTATGCTGCTGCCGTTCCTTAGGGCTTGTAGGGCTTTTAGTTCCTCTTTGTGTAAGTTGCTTTTGGGTGGTTTAAAAGCACATCTATAATGATGTGGGAAAATACCCGAACAAAGATGAATACCATACATATAAATACCCTTTCAACTTCCAGCTTCTCATAGGTTTTGTCTGGCTGTTTAGTCCCCCCGTAGAGGTCTGATATTTATTTTCTTAAGTTTTCATGGGTATTTATATGTATGGTATTCAGCTTTATTTGGGTATTTTCCCACGTCATTATAGTTCTGCTTTTGAACCACCATATGAAGTCCCCTGCGCATCATGCCCTTCCACATACATTGGGCATACCAATAGGAGAATAAGTACCCACCTGGATGAACACAAAAATGCAGTAAAAAAGCTGGAACACACTTCCTCACTAGTCCAACACATGAAAGTGCAAGGGATTTCGTATTCTCCTTGGTTTTCTAACTCGATTTTGTCTTTAGGGTTTCTTAGCATGGTGGATATTTTTCTGTTTGTGCAGAATGTTGTTTTAATGTTGTGTTTTTGGAGGATCTTGCTGATTTTGTCTGTAGTGCCTTTTATATATGGGAGGAGGGCTTTGCTGTTCTCTTGTTCTCTGTCTTGGATTTTGGTTGGGGTTTCTTTTTGGATTAGGTGGGTAATCTTCTTTCTTTGGAATCCATTGGCTGTTAGTACGTTGGTGAGAGTGTGTAGTTCGGTTTTTAGGTGTTGTTCGTCGGCTAAGCATTTTGTTCTGGAGATGAGTGTCTCGGCTACGGAATTGATCTGTGCTGGGTGGTGGTGTGAGAGTGCGTGTAGATAGCGGTTTGTATGTGTTTTCTTCTGGTAGATGGTGTGTCCTAGGGAGCCATTGGATTTTTGTATACCAAGACATCTAGGAAGGGAAGTTGATTGTTAGCTTCTGTTTCCATGGTGAATTGTATTTTGGGGTGTAGGCTGTTGAGGTGTGTGAGGAAGTTGTTCAGTTTTTCTTTCCTGTGTGGCCAGATTATGAAGGTGTCATCTACGTAGCTGAGCCAGAGTTTGGGTTTGTGATCATATTTTTCTAGAGCTTGTGTTTCGAAGTGTTCCATGTAGAGGTTTGCGATGACAGGTGAGAGGGGTGATCCCATGGGTGCTCCTTCTATTTGTTTGTATTTTTGTCCATTGTAAGTGAAGTATGTATTGGATAGGCAGTGGTTGGTCAGATCTAGGATGTGCTTGGGGGGGTTGTATTTGTTTTGGATGGCTGTCAAGCCTTCTTTTATTGGCACTTGGGTGAAGAGGGATATGACATCGAAGCTCACTAGTAGGTCGCTGGGTTGTAAGTTTTGTTTCTTTATGATCTCAATGAACTGGAATGAGTTTCTTACATGTGAGTTGATGGATTCTGCATAGGGCTGTAGTTGTTTGGCGAGAAATTTAGGTTTGTAGAGGTGAGCCTATGGAGCTGACTATTGGTCTAAGTGGGGTTCCTTCTTTGTGTATCTTGGGGAGACCATAAAGCTTAGGGCATCTGGATGATTTTGATACACAAGGCTCCAGAGAAAGAGTTGGAATATTTCGCAAAAATACAAACTCTCCACTGACATGGTAGAAAGTTGGCCTGACATGTTTGTATTAACAAAATAAAAAAACCAAAAGTATGAAGTTATTAGAAGAGACCTTAGAGTCTTCTAATGCAAGCCACTGCCCAAGAGAAAACCCTTTACCATTTCAGACAAATGGTTGTCCAATCTTTTAAGTTTTAAGACCAATAATAAAAATATTACCGAACAAATTAGAAACAAGAAAAAAGAAAGAATAGAAGAAGCTGGACATGCAATAAAAAAAGAATAGAAATGGGAGGGGGGGGGAGAGAGCAAGATATAAAGAAAGGAATAAAGATATACAGGTAGCCTTCAACATATGACCAATCATTAGTAACTGATTGAAATTATGATGAACCTCCCTGGGGTACTTACAATCCATATTCAAAGTTCTGATACTTGCCCTCACATGACTGGACTTTGGGTGCTCAGCAAACAAGCCGAATTTACTGACATTTGCCACATCCCATGATCATACATCTGTATTTTTTCAGTTCATTTTTGGCAAAACCACTGGTTCACTTAACAATTGTAGCATTCACTTAATGACTGCAGATTCACTTAATGATTGCAATTATTTTTTTAATGACTGCTGCAAAAAAGTTAATCAAATTGGGTTTGATCACAGAGGCAGCCTGATTTAGGACCATTATGAATTACAATTGTGATGGGTAGGCTCCATTATAGTCATAATTTGAGAATGATCTGTAAAGAAGTAGCTTCCAATACTCCTCATTTCACTTATAAGTATATTTTAGTGCCCCCCTCCTCTCTCGGGGTAGGAATGTTTTTAAAGGGTTTTCACCCACCAATAAATATAGATTCTGGTTTTCTCAAATCAGCCAGTTTATACATTTCAGCAAACTTTGTCAATTTTATAAATAATTTCTTCATGGTAATCTTTCCATTTTTCTGTTTACAATAAACTTGCCCCAGTAATCATATATTGAAATACTCTTTTATGACTGTTTATCCATCAATCCTAAACGGAAACTTTCTAGCCTCAATTGAGTATTAATCTTTAAGATCCACTAGCCTAGCTCATGTTGACAGTCTGTGATCTCCTGTATGCTGCTTCCATTTGTGGAACTTAGGTAAATTTGTCCTATGGAGAAAAAAATTATTCTGAAGGGAAATATAGTGACAGAATTTTCAAATATTTCAAGACTATGCAAAGTTAGGGAAGGAATAATTTATCTTTCTTGTCTACTGGGAATAAGGCAAAGAAAAATATTTTGATTTAAAAAAATTGCAAGAAGCTAAATTATCATTAATATTGTAACAAAAAATAAATCTTCCAAACCAGAAGAGCAGGTTGATGATTCAGAAACTCATTTAAAGAATTTAAAGGGTAAGACAGCTCAGATTTACAATGGCTGGGACCATTACAAAGAGGTAAATCACCAACTTTTGATGGGGTTTGCATTTAGGGTGGCTCTTTATTTTTTAAAACTTTATTGAGTCTGTTCGGAAGGACATTATGACTTTCATTTGCTTCCATCTTCCATGAAGCAAGAAATCATTGCTGAGTTTTTATAAGTATGAACTCTGGGAGTTGGAAAAAAGGAATGATTATATGAGATCTCTTATTTAATGAAAGCCTGATAAAAGAGGAAAAAACTGAAATGTAGTTGATAGAAATGGGGGGGTTTCTTTTGTCAATATAGTTCACGTGTGTCAGATAATATATTTGATTCTGACAACAGCCTTATGTTCCTATGAGAAATAACTATTTTTAAAAATACAATGGAATGAATTAGAAATATTATCTCAATAGAGAAATCCTGGATTCATATTCATATCCTCTGCCGTTTTAAAAATCACTTTCTTCCCCCCTTCCTTTGCCTCCAGCTTCAAGATGGAGAATAATTACCCTTCTCACAAGGGAGTCAAGCAGCCTCATTAATGGTTTGTAAAGTGCTTGGCAATCATCAGACTAAGGACAGAACCTTGACAAATTATTTTTAGCCATTGAAGAAAGCTCAGTTTCTAGAGATACTAGAGGCAGAAGGAGGATGTGTGTGTGTGTGTTGTTGTTGTTGTTCTTCCATCAGTTAGATGCCAGTGCAGTTGAAACTTCCTGTGCATCTGCATATTCCTTCAAGCAATTATTTGGTCTCCCAGTTTTCTGGAAAGATAAAGTATATGTAGACTGCAATATGATACATCTATATTAATGGCTACCTTGATCACTTGGAATGGATAACCAAAAAAAAAAGCAGGACAGTTGGAAAGAGAATATGAAATAACATTTTTGGTGGGAATACATGAACATTGTTGAAATATATATATTGGGATTACAATGGATAGGTTTTTTTTCAGCAAGGTTCAGAGATCTCCATCAAAATTGTTGTTTAATATTGCTGTTTCCATTGTTGTGCTTTTGGATAGACCACTAGGGAGAAAACATTGTATTTTGAAGGGGAAACCCAACATCTGAATTCAAGTTTAAGCTTAAACCTGTGGGCAAATTAGTATCTCCCAGGGATGCATGTGCAACCTCTTTTTACCTCTCTGCAGCCTGACCTATTTCACAGGGGTGGTATGGGAATAAACACGCTCAATGTTGTATACATTATCATTATAATAGCAGGTAAAAAAGGCCAGAGGCCAATAGTCTCCTTCAGTTATCCTATTTTCACCCACACCCAAACCCTCTTCAACAGGCCATTTACATGAATGGTTTCTACATTTGTAAATGAATTTTCTTTCTTTGTCTTCTTTTCTGCAGTCTCCTGCACATTAATATCTGAAGTGTCTCAGGTCTGCAAAGCAGACAGAAGGAGAGGCTTTTGAGAGGGCTGGAATTTGATCCACTGGTTGTGTCCCATTGGTTTCAATTTGCAAGTGCATAGTTATTATCAAATATTCCTCCTAGTTTGCTAACAAAATAGCCATTGAAGATTTACGGGGGGGGTGGGGAGGATCCTAGTCAAAAACCAATACAACTATCTGGATCCTTGTCTGGATTAAAGCAGTAAACCATCCTTCTTTTGTACAACACTGTGCTTTGATGTTATGGAGAACAGATTTTGTTTGTTGCATCAACCATGTTTAACTACAGTTAATTTAAACCACCAGGAATGCAGAGTTCCCACATCCTGCTAAGCCATAAATCATGGCTTACAAATCAGTATCTTGAGCTCATCTATTGCATTAATCCAAAAGCAAACAACCCACTTTATGACTTATTGCAATGGACAATCTAGCTACTCTGATCTGTACCCTTGGTTATGATTTAACCGAGCTAAATCAAACAGGATGTGTGAGCCCCTGCAAAATGTTTTATAAATGCATATCGAACTTATGGCAATCAAAATTAACTCTTAAATCTGGACTGTTTCCACAAACCAATAAGCAATAGTTTGCCTAGTTATGGCTTAGTGAATAAATACTGTAATACTGATTGGTTATAGTCACTGTGACCAAATGTGGTCTAGTATTAAAGACACCAGGCTAGAAAAGAGGCGTCTATGATTTTTAGTTCCACTTTAGCCAGCTGGGTGACCTTGGGCAAGTCACTTTCTCTCATCCCAATCACCTCATGGAGTTGTTGTGTGGAAAATAGAAGGAGGAAGTTGTGTTGGATACATTCACTATCTTGAATAGAATAGAATTCTTTATTGGCCAAGTATGATTGGACACACAAGGAATTGTTTGTAAAAAAAATAAAAATAAAAGTGGGATATGAATAAATAAGCAAAGGTAGTATCAATAATCAACTGGAGAATCACTTGAACACCATCAGCACCGACAAATTCACCATCAGTCAGTTGCAAAATATAGCCCTATTCCATACCTCTAACATCATCAAACATCCACATCTGCCTATTCCTGGTCCTTGGGAAAGACTTGATAGGTGGACAAAAATGCCAAATCCAGTCTAAATATCTGGATGACTGTGTAACAAACCATATAATGGTTAGGAAAAAATTAATATAATGCATTAAGCCAAAAATAATCAGACCACATTATGGCTTAAAAAGAAGTATCAGCATCTAAAGGATGTGACCACAATTGTCTTTTATGCAGCTGTGCTGTTTGTTTATTCTTATGCATGGGAGTGAGCTGAGGTACAAACTGAATTTTGTTGCTTGCTTTGGGCTCAAGAGTTTTTAAATGGTGACTCAACTATCCCTGAGGCTGTGTGTATATGTACTTTTGAAGTGAAACCTTGAATTGGTTCTGCAATGATCAGTATGAGCACTTGGAGGCCAGCTTCCTTAGTTACAGAAAACCAGCTTATTGAAATTCACTCCTACTTTAAAGATGAAGATATATTTCCATGATATGTTTTGGACATGGCTAATACAGTTTTCTTGCAACCATGGCAACTGTGGTCATTTGTGTCCTGAGAAGAGAAACCTACCTATACTAGTAACATCTAATGTAAGGTTGCCAAATAGCCACAGTTGCCATGGTTGCAAGAAATATATATTGGAAATATACCTTTAACTTTAAAATAAAAGTGAATTTTAATAAGCTGGTCTTCTGGGTGCAAAAGTATGGTATTTACTGCTACTTCTAGTGGCTCAGATTTAGCTGACCTTACTCATTTATTCTTCTTTCACTTGTGCTATTATGCAGAATGCTTCTTCTCCCACAATGAATTCTGTTTATTCCATGTTGATATGCTTGACTGCCACTGGAAGGAAGTATGTTCTTGTTCAGGTGCTTTATCTGTCAAGGGGAAACCAATAAGCATAAGTCAAGTCAACCATTGCCATACTTCACTTGCCCTCCATTGCTTCTCCTCAGCTCTCACTCGATCTTCCTGCTACCTCTTAACAAGCCATTTTTAAAAAAATCCAGGGCCGGTACAGTGAATTAATCAAATATTTTTATGAACATAAATATAAAAACCATATTTTCTATAGAGCAAACAGGATTTTGTTTGAAAGAACCTAGAGAGGAGACAAGTAGCCCTTTTAAGATTCTTCTCCTTTCTCCAAAGTTTCCTTTTCATTTGTCTGTTTGGAAAAGTCCCATTAGACATATTAAGCATGAACTAGGGATGAACAGTATGGTTATAAATAGGACAGAAAACAATCCCTCATCCAATCATAAAGGCTATTGAAGAAAGGACAATGAGGTTAATTTATATCAGAATAGAATCCCTCCTTAATCCCATGGGAGAGAAATGTATGGAAATGCAGAAACTGTGAGGGCAGAATCTATCCAAAATGTGTGAAATTAAGGGAAAAATGGAACCCAATCTATGAGAAATCAGAAGGAATGTACCCCTTTTAAGAGAGATTTAACCTGGAAATAAGGAGAAACTTTCTGACAGTGAGAACAATCAACCAAAGGAACAGCTTGCCCTCGGAAGTTGTGGGAGCGCCATCAGTTGAGATTTTCAAGAAGAGATAGGACTGCCATTTGTCAGAAATGGTGTAGGGTCTCCCACTTGGGCGGGGGGGTGGACTAGATGACCTACAAGGTCCCTTCCAACTCTGATTATCTGTATCTGTATCTGTAAACTCCATTTAATATAACAAACTGACTGGGTTTTTCACTTTGTGGTAGTCATGATTTTGCCCTGGGCTCACACAAAAGATTAAAAAAAACATAAGCATTGGTTTATAAACTCTAAAATTTCTTGTCATTAATAGTGAAGGGCAGGGGTGGGATTCAAATTTTTTAACAACCAGTTCTGTGGGCGTGGCTAGTTGGTGGGCGTGGCTTGGTGGTCATGTTATTGGCTGGGCATGGCCAACTCAATATCACATTGAGGCATGCATCTCCTCGCCTGGCCTCTCAAGACTGTGAGATGCTGTAACAGTCGTAAGTGTGAAAAATGGTCATAAGTCACTTTTTTCAGTGCCATTGTAACTTTAAATGGTCACTTCACACAAGCAAAGTACTAGCAAAGGAAGGGAAAAAAACTCCAGAGAAGTTCCTGAGACAGGAAGTCTAGTCCTGCAAAGAATGTAATAAGGGTTAACGGAGAGGCAGTTTCTGTAAGCAACACCAGAATGTTTCCTTCCTACCTTCCTTACAGGATTAGACCAGTAATTTCTTCTAACAACTGGTTCTCCGAACTGCTTAGAATGTTAACAACTGGTTCTAGCAAATAGGTGTGAACTGGTAGAATCCCACCCCTGGTGATGGGCACAAAAGTATCAGAAAGGCTTGTGCCTCAGAGGAGATACAGAATGACTAGACTCCAATATGAGGAGCATACATCCTTTGTTATAAAGGACAGCCCTTTATTTCAGAAAGCTATTCTTTACATGTACTTATTTTTCAAAAATTCACTTTTGTCCTTTAAATTGGTCATTTAACTTTTGATGTACAAATCATACCACTTAATGAAGTCTTTCACGTTTATGTGAAAAATATGGAAACTGAATTGTGTTTTTAAAATCAATGTACATATACTGTTTGAGTCTATTTTTTTTAATTAGAATATGCATTTTTGTAAAGCATTGTTTGGTTTTACTTTTGAATTTTCTTTTCTATAGCGAAGTTATAAACATAAACAATTTTTTTATTCTCAAGAACCTCTTTCAGATTTTCCCCTTTGTCAGATTTGTCCTTTCTTTCCAAGAAAGTATTGTCATCATGCCCTACATGCAAGTGTCAACTAAACTATTGTACCTCAAACTAGTCAACATAAGTTGACTGAAAAAATAGTCTTGGCTTTGCAGAATCAAGAGAATAGATTTGGCTCGAAGTACCAAAATATTGGAATCAAGCATGAGATAGAAGCCACACTGTGGGATGGAGAAAGAGTCACACATATACTGTAGGTATGCTGTTGCTGTGGCAACCAGTCATGAGAAGATGAGAGATGGAAACATCTACTCTGACATTTTCTTCCTGTTCTTCTTACCTCTTCTTCCATGTATATATCACCCTGTAATCAGGCAAAAGCTGGATGGAGTAGGAGGCATAATATAGGAAGAAGGCTTCCCACAACTTTTTTTTTTTGTGGTACCCAAAATAAATGTTCTCTATTGCTAGTATTTTCAGTAAAATAAGAGAACAATTACCCAAAATGCCAATTCCAAAAAGAAAAGAACATTTAGTTCTTCTAAGTATGCCCACTACTGCTCCTCTTATAATAAAGGATAGTATTGTGAAAATACTATGTAAAAATAGGCTGGATTCACACAACATATAAAACCAATGTAGTTTTCTCTCTTAAGGTTTGGTAGGATGTGTCAGTCTCATCACCATGAAAACCAAGGCTATTGTATATTATTCAATAAACTACAGTTAAGCAAACCACAGCTTACTATACTTTATAATAAGAATATAACTATAGAATTCTGATTGTTTTTTGTTTTCCAATCATACTGAAAATGGGATACTGAATTGTTTAATTTTGAAAACAGCTACTATTTGGGTTTGTTTTTTTAATCTATGAATATGCAATTCTTTCAGTACATAATTAAAGAGATCCTTCTAAATTAGGTAGTGACTGAATGCCCTGGCTCCTTATTTAATACTTATCCCTAGTTTCTAAGTCAGCAGTAGAAAGCCCAAGAGCCACATAAGATGCCTCATCCCCTTTTCATGGGTAATGGACATACCAAGATTTTGCAAAATCGCTTAGGCTGTTATATTCTGTTCAATAAAGATGTTTAGGATTACAACCATAAAATTCAAGTTTTACACATGCTTAGCATTAAATAGAAATAAGCTTGGAACATGTATGCCCTAAACTGGTTTGTTTTAGATTTTTGGTATTGGCAGATATCAGATCTATCATACTGATTTTTTCCTTTACACTTCTAGTACTATTTTCCTTTCAGATTACCCCTCCTTCTCTCTTTCTCTACTGACCTAGTTTTCCTCCATTTCTGGAAAGTAAAAGATATGCAGCTAGTATAGTACTGCAAGGTATCTCATGGGAATCACACCCCCAAGACGTATGTTAAATTAGTAAGTCTCTACAAATCTAGGAAATTTAAAGAGAGAGAAATGTAGTTGAAAGAGGTATCCTCTAGTGGACATGGGGCTTTGTCTTTTCAATGAAACTGTTTTTTCCGCCCATTTCTATCCTCAATAATAAAAAAAGGATGTGTCAAAATTGTACTTGGCCTAACAAGAGGTTTATCTGAGTAAAATTTGCAGTTCACAAATTCTTAATTAATACACAATTTGATGATATTTATTTATCTATTTTAATCTATTTTATATATAGTACATCCACACACACACACACACACACACACACACACACACACATTTTACACATCCCATCTACCCAAGAAATTCTGGGAGGCAAACAATAATTAAAGATTAAAACAAATTATGTAGATCAATTAACAGAAAACTGGGTCAAGGTCTCTAAAAATCACATTGTCAACTAATCTAACAATCTATATCTACACCAGAGTTCCATTAACATCTGGAAATGTAAGTAAGCTGGAAATGTGTCACTGCATAAGTGTCTCATGACATACTGTACTCATGAGTCTTATCCATTGAACCTCAAGCCATTCCTCAATTATTTATTCATCACAAAATCCAATTCATAGGCTGATCACTCAGTAATAATAAAATAATAAATTATATTGATTGATTGATTAGCTCAGTAGTCAATTCTCTAGTCCTCATAAACAGTTGACTCTGTGAATGATACTGTAGTGTCTAAAAATTAGTATGAGCATTTTGGTATATTGACAAGCCAATGACTCACATTTTACTGTATATGAGAATAGGTAAAGGTAAAAAGGTAAAGGTTTCCCCTATTCAGCCATATCCAATTCTATAGGCTGTGCTCATCCCCATTCCTGGCTGAAGGAGCTAGCATTGGCCGAAGATGTTTTCATGGTCATGTGGCTGGCATGACTATACAACAAGGCATGTGGAATGCTGTTACTTTCCCACCAAAGTGGTACCTATTAATCTACTTGTATTTTCATGCTGTCAAACTGCCAGGTTGGCAGGAGCTGGTGCAGGAATGGGGGTTCACCTCATCATGCGATGCTTGGGTCTTGAACTGCTAACCTTCTGGTCAACAATCCCTCATCTTAACCATTAGTTTATCCAATTCTGTATATATTTGTTTATGGTTGACTACAGCTAATGCAGGCCTTTGATGACAGGAAAACTGTTTCTAAGATTTTGTCATTTTGTGGCTATTTCATACATGCATCAGTTGACCTTTCAATTACTAACTGATTAATTTGAACTGAGATGTTTTTCATTATAATAAATGATAATAATTTCCTCAAGGTCACTTATATGGGTGATAGAGGAATATGTATGTGCTAAAGGCATCTACTGCTGAACCTTGAGGTAAACTACAGTATCATTGTTAAAAGAAGTATGAGATTTTGCCATTCTTTTCAATTTAGTTTCGATAAGATGTACAGGACAGTATCTGTGGAGATTTTCAATCATCAGCTCATGGTTGTCCCAAAGTTGTTTTTCAAAAGACAACTGGACTTTCTTCGTTTTTCCTTGAAAATGTTTCCCTTCTCATTCAGCTGAAGAAACTGTTGATTCTTCAGAACTGAAGGTGCTTCTTGAATGAGAAGCAAAACATTTTCAAGGAAAAAACCAAGAAAGTCCACTTGCCTTTCGAAAAGCCCCTTTATGCACAGGAAATTCTTTCCATTATTTATGTTGTCATCTGACAAGTGTCTTGGAGCAGGAAGATTAAATTCTTAATTATCATTGCTAAAATAATTGTTAAATTTACTCTTCATTAATTTATCTAATTATATTTTTAAATGTACATAAGTGACTATTCATCACATCTTCTGGAAATAAATTCCCCAAGTTAGATACTGCATGATGAAATATAACTGTGACTTTGATTTTGCACTAAGCAATGAAATGGTTAATTTAATTTTCATTTAGCTTATTGTATAAGTATAACCATGCTTTCTAAACTGAGGTTTGAGATAAAAATTCAGGCAATTGTGCTCTGTTTTATAAATTGGATGAATGAACCATAGCATAATAAAAGTGTAAGCTGCATGTAACTGAGAAGGCTGAATTACAAAGTGAGTGGGCACAATTACTTATGGAGCAAGGTTTAGTTCAGGGTTGTCAAACTGGTAGCCCACGGGCCAAATGCATCTTGTGCAGGCTGCCCATGCCCAACCCAGCTTCGCGAATGGGAAAAACATTGCGAAACATCAGGTGAAGGCAATATGACAAGGCAAGTTTGACCCCGATGGTTTAGTTGGTTTCTTTTTCATTTTTCTTTTTCTTTAACCATGAGAAGTCCATTTACATGTTCCTTTGTTTCCCATCTAAAAATACTAAGAATCTTATCCATTTTCAGTGATCATAGGGGGGACTTTATATATAAAGCGTGGTTAAATCAGAAAAAAAATATTTTTAAAAAAAAACCTAATGGAGTTCTTGAGTTCCATATGATTAGTGAAACCTGATGTGTCTTAATTGGTACAAAGTTCCAAGCATAAAAGGCTACTAAAAGGGGCTTGGATGTATACATACATTATAACTACTACTCATTTTATTGCTCTTAAAATTTGTTCATAATTTATTCAGGTTGTTGATTCAATTTCCTACCTGATATGTGATACTTTATATTTTTAAATATAATACATAGAGCTGTTTTTAGCATTTGTCGGACATCTTAATCTCGTAAATTAGTCAAGCGTAGGGTTTTCTTCTTTGTCCTATTATTATTGCTTTTTTTAATTTTTATTTTTCCATCATCTTCTTACAGCTGCATGTGAGGGGATATAATTTTTGCTTTTAGCCCAAAATAGCAGCTGATCACAGCTGCATGCTCCTGGATACAAAGGGCATCTCTGTGCCAGGCACCCATGTATATCCCTAACAGTCAGGTCTTATGGTAATGTATCAGAAATAAAAAAACTGACCTTTGCAGATCTATGAGAAGATCTGTTTTGACTAACAATGCAAGAATACAGGAGACCTGCAGACACAATAGAGTAACTTATTTTCTCCAGACCTTTTGAGAGTATATTTACAATACTGCAAAATGTTAACATGGAAGCTTGTTTTGAAATTAATGTTCATTCACAGATTGAAATATGGACATATTGTTTGTGTGTTTCTGAACTGTATCCCATGGATCTGTAGTTTTAAGTAACTGGTTAATCTATTTGTACAGAAAGATCTATAGCATCCTTCAGAAAAAATCCTGTGGCAATTTGCATTACACAGAAAAGTTAACATGCAGATACAAGGAATCAAGCCAATCATAAAGCGGAAAAGTAGAAAATGCAGTAAGCCCTTAAAAGCTAGATGACAATTATCAGTAGAACAAAAATTATGTTGAACAGTAAAGGATTTTGCCTGGTACTTAAAGAACCTAAAAGTCCCAAAGAGATCTTTTTGGGAAGATCATTCCAAAAGGATTGTATTACTATTTGGACAAGGACAGTCTTAATTTTATTTTTGATAGATTAGTACATTGCATAGACAGGTTATATGCATACCTTTTTTGCTATAACGATAACGTTGTGAAATAAGTTAAACTGAGATATACCTGAAATAATGGCCCAAAGTTACTCAGTGAGCTTCCACAATTGAAGGAGATCTTGAACCTGGGTTTCCCTGGTCCTATGCTAACATTTGACACCTAGTGAACTACTACCTTGTTAACTAGTTATGTAAAAATAGTGATGTAGAATCACAAACCATTATTTGAAAACTGTAGGAGATATACAATTAGCTATATGTTGATTGATTGATCACCATCAACTCAATGTCAACTCTTAATTAATAAATTGATTTTCTCCATGTCAGTCTACACCTAACATAGTTTGTCAAGTCTTCCAATCAACTATCCCCATTTGAGTCCATCCACCTTGCTGCTGGTCATCCTCTCCTCTTTCCTTCTACCTTTCACAGTGTAAGGGCCTTGTCAAAAAAAGTTCATTCTTCACATAATGTATAAGTAGAATTCTTGAGGCTGATCTTTGTACCTTTAATGAGAATTCTGTATTGATTTGTTCCTTCTTCCCTTGTGTCTCTCCTGTTCAATGTTTCAAGAGAAATTAAATTACTTGTCCCATCTTCCCCAGTTACTGCCCATCTAAAGGACCTTAACATTGTCATTTCCAGCATGGAAAACTGGTTGGGATGATGAGAACTATAATCAAGGGATCCAACTCCTGGGCCACAGACCAATATCAGTCCGTGACATGCTAGAAACCAGGCTGCACAGCTACAGAAGAGTGGCACATGAGCAAGCAAAACTTCATCATTTGTCACTGCTCCACAGCATTAGCATCACTGCCTCAGCTCCACCTCAGATCATCAGGCATTAAATTCTCATAGGAGCACGAACTCTGGTATTAACTGCGTGTGTAAGGATCTACCTAGGCTGCGTGCTATTTCTCCCCCCACCCACCAATCTGTGGAAAAATTGTCTTTCACAAAATCAGTCCCTGTTCCAAAAAAGGTTGGGGACTTCTGCTATAATCCATATCTAAGGGATCCCACTTTATGGTGTGGTAGTTTGTTCGTCAAATAATTCCTCTGCCTTTTCCCTTGAGGTACCAATGTTGCATTTTCAGAAGCAGTGTGCAGCTAATTTTTTGAACTACCCTGTTTCTCCAACAATACGTCCTCCCCCAATAGGAAGTCCCAGCATGTTTTATAGGCATGAAATGAAATTAAGCCCCTCCCCCCAAATTAAGGCCTATATTAAAACATGCGAAATGGGGGGGAATGGCATGGGGGGGCTTGCTGTTAGGAAGTACTTTTGTTGCACACCTGGATATGGTGCTGCCTGCGTTGACCCTGATACAAAGTGCCCCACCAACGCCGAGATCAACATCCAAGCCATCGCCGCCTGCCTGCCCGAAGATGCAAGGGGGGGATTAAGTCACCCCCGAAAAGACGGCCTAGCCATTTTTTCGGGGCTCAAAAAAATATAAGACACGGCCTTATTATATGAGAAACACGGTAGCAAAAGCCTTAGCAGTAATGGTCAACTCTAACAATCAGCTATGATTAAGGAAGATTAACTGTTTTAGTCTGATGTTCAGATTAACTAATGGAGGTTTGTACCTAGTAATCCAGAATGTTTTTTTTAAATAATTCACATGTACCATACTATTTTCTACTGTTGTATGAAAATAAAAATGGTTTCTGATCCGCTTTATCACATAAACAGGAAGAATTTGACAGAAGGTAAGGACAATGTTTCTCTCTTCTCTTTAGCAGGTTGCTGGATTAAGCATCAATGGAAGAAAAACTTCACTGGATTACTCAATATTGTAATATTGGAACTGAGATCATAACAGAGCAGAGATTCCAAGGAAGAGAAAGAAAAGATAGAATGATGTCTCCATATATTTTAAGATGTTCTATCATGCAGAATTGCTAGCAATTTTTTGTTGCCAGGATAATTTTTTTTGGTGAGGCTAGCAAAGTCAAGAGGAGACAATAAATTAGCACATAGGCAAACTAATTATCTTTAGGCCAATCAGCTTTTCTTTAATATTATTCAGGGGATTAAAACTGCACTTGTATTCTGTTCTTTGATATAGTTTGATGCTGTCTGTATCTTAAAATGGAACGTAATCTTAATGTAAAAAAAAGTAATAAAATAAATAATCAGCAGTTTGTGTGATGAATGAACCCTGTTAATGTTTTAGGTTCTAAAGTTGATGTGAATATGTTTTCTGTAAGTGTACTTTGTTTGAGACATAACTAATTCAAATCTTGGACTTGCCAAAAACCTGCATATAATACCTTATCTTTTGATTGACAAGAAAGTGGGTTTTTTTCTTTTTTATATAACAGTTTTATTGCTTTGGTATAGAAAATATAAATATAAAATACAAAGAAGAAATGTAAGAAATATTGCAAACAAGTATGACTAGAATGCATGATAATGAAAGTAACAGTTAAATGTGACAAAACTGTGGATTGTAGTAATGCAAATCTCTCTTGCATTACTGATTCAAATAGGAAGAAGATGCTTCAAGATAGATGATTCCTAGCACTGTCCATCAAAATGTTTTGTATAAATGTTTTGTATGTTGTGCTTTCTGGCTTAATAGATTTTTTGCGTAGAAAACAAAAATGGAAAGGGCGAGAAAGGGTCATGCACAAGTTACTAAAACTTAATTATTATCTATATCTCTATAGATTTTGTGAATGATGTAAAACAATAGAATAAAAGCCGCATTTGTAAGGACCCAAGTTAAGATGGAATATAGCAAATATTTAGGTGTATAGGACTGAATGATACTCCTTCTTGTCCCAAATTTTTAAAAACATCAAAAATCTGTTGGAGTATTAAAACTGTGCTATATATGAGTAAATAACCTTTGTTGAAGGAAATTGTTTATGACTTCAATACTTCAAGGTAAAAACACTAAAACTTTAGGTAAATTTCTGCACCCAAGAGTTCTTACTGTTTGGAAAATTATACCTTACACAACAAAAATATTGCTATTCTAAACACATTTTCCTTAATATCTGAGTATCTATCTTTTTTCCACAACTTGGACTACCTATTACATTATATAAGCTCTTAAATTTGGGGTGGTTCAAGAAGATCAGTTCTAAAAGGAAGAGGATAGCTAAGTACCAAGCTCCAAAGTTGAAGAATTATTTTTACCTAGCATGTAAAAATATCAAACATGATTTATTATTTTGAATTGGCATGCCCAATTTAAAAGAGGAAAATCTTACTCAGAAATGCTTTTTTTCTAGCCAAACAGGAACTCAAATGTGATGTTTGACAAAGTGACATGAAGAGAAGAGAAGGGAGTGTTGGCAATTAAATTTCACAACTCTTTAGTAATAAGGAATATTCTTGCTGCAGCAGCGATTTGATTTATGTATTCAGATTCAGCTTGCTAGCTCAAAATTAATTGAGCTGTTTGCTTAGCTTTCTTTTTAAAGTCAAATCTCTCCTACAATATGACATTAGTTGAGAATTAGAGAAGAGCTGTTCTTTGCACCATAATAATTTCCAGGTCTGAGAGTTAGCAAGACAAATATAATGCAAGTTTTGAGAGAAAATAGATGTTTCAGTAGAATACATTTATGTTAAGCAACATGATAGAGAGTGAACACTAGAACCTGTCCATTTGTAGGAAATATAATGCTTTGAACTCAGATGGTAGCCTAAGAACTTGATGGCTAGTCAAGGATGTAAATCTTCAGCCATCTCACCATAATCAACAAAGCTGCATGTTCTCATGAGAAAATCCTCTTGAAACTCCAGGATGAAACTGAATCTTGTTTAAAGCAGCTGGATTTTCTTACTATCTGTATGTAAGATTACTGCTATGATGAGTTTATTGATAGAAAAGGACAGAGCCAGAGAAAATGGAACAGGAGCTCCGCCTTCCCTTCTGGAGTGGAGTGACTAGAATAGTAATAAAGAGATGAAAGAAGGGGGAGGGGAAGAATTTAAAAAAAAAAAAAACCTAAAGCTGCAACACAGAAATTTCTTGCCTGCCAGTCCTTTGAGGATTATTATCAAGGTATTGCTATGTCAAAGAATGTTGTAGTTCTGCACTTATAGTTTAGAATTTGTGGCCTTTATTTTAATTAAAAGTAGATTAGAATACATACTTCTGGATTGGTTGTTGGTACTGCATATTTCAATTCAAACTGGTGCTGATAATTAATAGTACTTCTAGGATTTTATTTGTTTATTAAACAAATTTATATGGCTGCCCAACTCACACAAAGGCAGTTTACAACATTAAAAATCCATAACATCATAATCCCACCCCCCAACCTACAGCAGCAATAACAATATTAAATCAACCACTTGATTATCTCCATCTTCATTTGTGGTCCCGAGTCCCAATGATAAAACCATGTCTTCAAGGGGCTTTTGGTAAAGCAACAGGGTGGAGGCCAATTGTACCCAAATGAGACAAGACTTTGGCATTAGAACTCAGCATCAACATCCAAAGTCTCAAATTACCCAGGAAGATGATAGATGATCAGGGAAGAAATAATAAAGTCCAGCATTGATATTACATGGTCCACCAATGCTGATGTTGCTTTCCATGGAATTTCTTCTTTTCTTTCCATTTAAATTATTATACAACTGTGCTTTAAATCATGAGGCCAGTAAGATGTTGAATCACTTGTTCCATCAATAATATTTTGGATAAATCACAATTTATGAGTTGGCAGCTTTATGTATCCATATTACAATTTTCAGATGTTGATATTGTATGTATAACATGGGCTAGTGGCATGACCAGCTGTGACTCAGATGCCAAGGAAACTGTTCTGAGAGTCTCAGGCGGACATGTCCAAAGTAATTGTGGGCACTTAACACCAGAGGCTAATTTTGATCAGCAATCATCAAGAGTATCTTCAGTCAGAAGGCATGGAACAAAAGATGGAGCATGATCCAATCTATGAGCAGTGTTCCGAACTAGCAAGCTCGTAAGCCTGCGAACCTGACTGGCCTTTCCACAAGCAGGCTCGTAATCCTGCACATTTGATTGGTCCGTTAACAGCGGGTCGTGATTGGTCATTCTGGACTGATCTGATTGGCTAGTTAACGGGCTGCCGCGATTGGACGCTGCAAGCGCGGCAAACTTAAACCATTGACGCTTTGACAGCAGCCAGCTCTATAAAAGGAGCTGCTGCTGCCATTCTCTTTGCTCTGTTTCCTGAAGTCACAAATAAAGAGTTGGAGTCACTATTCGATGTCTCGTCTCCGTTATTGCGCCCACTCTCTGAGATAGAACACTGGCGATGAGGGTGGGATGCGGAGACGATAAGAGCTGACTGAACACTCGCGAAGTATTGACAGAGCACGTGGCTGACAACGTGCAGAAAACAGCAGAATGACCAGCAGCGGAATACCACCCGCTCCGTTTGATCCAGCTAACGAAGATTGGGACTCATATATGGACAGGTTCCAAATGTTCCTGGAAACCAACAATCTGAAGGATGCTATGCCTAGCAAGAAACGCGTGGTGTTCCTAACGCATTGCGGACCCGCCGTTTTCAAAATGGCAAAGGCGCTAGCGAAACCGGCTGAAGTCAAAACTATGGATTGGGACACCCTCGCTCCCATTCTCAGGGCTCATTACGCCCCAGCAGTTCCAACCCTCATCAGAAGACACGAGTTTTACCAGAGGGACCAATGGGAAAGCGAGAGCATCGGGGACTTTGTAGCTGACCTAAGAAATTTGGGTGGACTATGTGGCTTCGCGAATCTGGAAGAAGCCATGAGAGATCGGATTGTCCTGGGTCTAAGAGACCTCACCATCCAAAGCAAGATTATGGCAAAAGGAGATATCGCCCTCGCAGATGCCATAGCGGATGCTACTGCAGCAGAAGCAACCAGGAAGTCAGCAGCCCGAATGCGCCGAGCGAATGGGTCCAACCGCCAACTCGCCAGCGACATCGCAACACCCCCAGAGAGACACACAACAACAGCCCACCACGAAGACATCGAGTCCTCATCAGAAGGTGAAGAGGAAGAAGTCAACAGACTCAGATCAGAGCGCGACCAGCGAGACCAGCGAGGTCGTAAACCCAATTTTCAATGCGCCGGTTGCGGGGGAAACCACCCACGAGCAGATTGCAGGTTTCTAGACGCCATCTGTCATTCCTGTGGTAAAAGGGGCCACATCGCCAAGGTCTGCAGAAGTAAACGAGTATCCAGCCCCAAGAGGAACGAAAATACTTTCCGGCAGACAGCGGGCAACCACCCATCAAACCGGGACCGCTCAAACACCCAGTGGAGCCCGTACAACAGAAACCGAATGCTTGCCACCACTACCAGATGAGAGGAGGCACATCAGACCATCACCATCGGCCACGCCTCATCAGTGGATGCAAAAAAAATCCGGGTAAAGGTCACCATCGAAGACAGACCGTGCATCACGGAAGTCGACTCCGGGTCGTCCCTATCAATGGTCTCCTGGAAAACTCTCAAGCAACTGATCCCTGACATCCGCCGCCAGGATCTCAGCACCCAGAGACTTATATTAAAGGACTACCAAGGCAATCGAATCCCGGTTGCTGGTTCCAGTCACGTCCAGGTCTCGCTTTAAAGACCACACCGCAACTCTACCTCTCACCGTCGTTGACAGAGACCGACCCAGTTTATTGGGATTACAGTGGTTCGCGCCATTAGGAATCGAATTGGCAGGCATCAACCAGACTGTAAGCGAAGACTGGGAGGCGGCCCTCATCCGGGATTTTCAAGACGTCTTCACCGAGCAATTAGGCAAGTACAAGGGGTCCCCCATTTCGTTTAATCTCTGCCCTGATATCGCACCCATCCATCTAAAGCCACGCCGAGTTCCCTTTGCTCTCAAACCAAAAATTGACGAGCAATTGGACAAATTAATAGCACATGGCGTGTTAGAACCCATCGACCACGCCCGATGGG
The DNA here is from genome assembly GCF_049901735.1 of Notechis scutatus. Classification (NCBI taxonomy): domain Eukaryota; kingdom Metazoa; phylum Chordata; class Lepidosauria; order Squamata; family Elapidae; genus Notechis; species Notechis scutatus. Next base: position 96,657,190 of record NC_142025.1, on the reverse strand, counting down.
AGACCCCAATTGTAACCCCCATAAAACCTGATGGATCCCTGAGAATCTGTGGGGATTACAAGGCCACCCTGAATCACGCGCTTCAACAGAGCGCCTATCCCAGGGGTGGGCAAACTTTTTGGCTCGGGGGCCTCATTGACTTTTAAAATTTGACAGACGGGCCGCTACCTGGTGTCGAAATGCCTGTCATTACAAGTCAAAATCAAATGAATGCAATCATTCAATCATTCACATCAAACCTTAATTCTTCGGCGGGCCGGATTAAAAAGACCAACGGGCCGGATGTGGCCCTCGGGCCGTAGTTTGCCCACCCCTGGCCTATCCAGTACCCGTGGTCCAACACCTTCTTCATTCGCTCGGGGGCGGAATTGTATTCGCTAAGCTTGACCTGGCCCAAGCGTATCAGCAGCTGCCAGTAGACGCAAAGACCGCAGAAGCCCAAACTATAGTCACGCACAGGGGTGCCTTCAAATGTAATAGACTCCAGTTCGGAGTAAGCGTAGCACCTGGCATTTTTCAAAGTTTGATGGAAAGGTTGCTACAGGGCATAAAAGGAGTTGTACCCTATTTTGATGATGTATTGATAGCCGCCCCTACACGAAGTCAATTAGAAAAACGCCTAAGAACTGTCCTACAAAAGTTCCAGGACGCAGGACTCAAAGTCAAGAAGGACAAGTGCCAATTATGCACTGAGAGGGTTGAATTTCTTGGTTACCTTCTTGACAAACAAGGTATTCACCCTACCGAAAAGAAATTAGCAGCTATTAAAAACGCTCCAAGACCCAGAAACAAGACAGACCTCCAAGCCTTCCTGGGCCTCATTAACTTTTATAACATCTTCCTACCCCAGAAGGCGACTGTTGCTGAACCCCTGCATAGGCTCCTCAACAAGAAGGCTTCCTGGTTTTGGGGATGTCAAGAGGAGCAAGCTTTCCAACAAGTCAAAGACCTTCTAACATCTGATGCAGTGTTAATCCAATATAACAAGAAACTACCCTTGGCTGTGACTTGTGAGGCTTCACCTTTTGGAGTAGGAGCCATCCTGAGCCACGTTCTACCAAATGGTACGGAGGCGCCTATCGCATTCTTTTCAAGAACTTTGTCTAAAACTGAAAGGAACTATAGTCAATTAGATAAAGAAGCCCTTGCTATTGTATCCGCAATTAAAAGGTTCCACGAATACGTATATGGACGATCCTTTTCCATAATCACAGACCACAAGCCATTGCTTGGCATTTTAGCAGGGGATAAACCAACTCCCCACATCCTATCACCGAGAATGACACGATGGTAGGAGTTCTTAGCTGCCTATGACTACCAGTTAAGACATCGACCGGGGAAAGCCATTCCCCATGCTGACGCCTTAAGCCGTTCACCATTGCCTGAGTTCCTAGACGACCCAGCTCCTATGCTATCCACGTTACAAATTGAGATGCTTCCCTCACCTCCACTAACTGCGCAGGATATCGCATTAGAAACAAAAAAAGACCCTTGTCTGACGCGAGTCCTCAGCTGGGTGGAGAGGGGATAGCCAGAAATCGAACCCAACAACAAGTTCAAACCCTTCAAAAACAGAACAGACAGAACTTTTCTCCCAAAAGGGGTGCGTGTTATGGGGAGACCGAGTAGCCATTCCAGAAAAACTTCAACGCAGAGTCCTGAAAGTGCTGCACGATGGACACCTGGGCATCGTACGAATGAAAGCACTGGCAAGGAGCTACGCCTGGTGGCCAGGTATGGACAGACAAATCGAAGCCTGGGTTGCCACCTGTAGCAAATGCCAAGAAACACGTTCAGCTCCACCAAAAGCATCCCCAACGGAATGGGAAACGCCCAGGGGTCCATGGTCCCGCATCCACATCGATTTTGCGGGACCTACAAAAGGACATACTTTTCTAATAACAGTAGACGCCTACTCGAACTGGCTCGAGGTGAACAAGATGAAGACCACCACCACAGAAGCGGTCATCAAAAAATTAAACAGACTGTTTGCAACGCACGGATTTCCAGATGTCTTGGTTTCTGACAATGGCCCGCAGTTTACCGCCTTGGCGTTTGAACAATACCTAGCGGACCGGGGGATACGCCACACCTTGACATCACCTGCTCACCCAGCGGCCAATGGCAGGGCTGAACGAATGGTTCAGTTTACTAAAACAACCCTACACAAAATGGACCAAGGAAACATTCACGACACAGTCACCAGGATGCTCCTTCTCCAACATATTACACCGAACAGCACCACAAACAAAAGCCCAGCCGAACTCCTGATGGGCAGAAAACTTAGATCACATCTGGACCGCCTACACCCTGCCTACACCCCAGAAAAGCCCCTGGGTTCCAGCAGCAAACATCGCACATTTAAGGTAGGAGACCTCGTATTCGCTAAGAACTTTACAGGTGACCCATTGTGGGTCACTGCCAAGATAACACAAATTACGGGCCCCCGTTCCTACTGATTAGAAACCACAGATGGAAGATTGTGGAAACGCCACATCGACCAGCTGCATTCAAGGCTGACAACTACCCCCTCCACGAACTCTGAAATCGAAACCAGAGGGGGAAGGGAAACCGAGGATTTTGAAAACGAACTAACACCTGCTCCAAGACACGCAAACCCACAGTTCGCACAATCAAGCCCAGCATACTCACCTGATGTAGAGGACCCGTGGCAGATGGTCACTTCTCCAGGCAACAGCAGCCGAGCGGGGTCAGCGAGTTCAGAGGACCCAGACGACAGGAACGAGGGTAATGTTGAAGGCATCCCCGAGTCACCTCCAAGGATACCCAGCATAGAAGCCAGGTCACCGTTAAACAATCCACCAGAACCAGAATCCGAGCAAAGGCAGGTTGAACAACGCAAATCAGGTAGACAGGTGCGAAGACCTGCCTACCTGCACGAATACATCACCCCACCCCTGAGACGGAACCTAGAGGGAGGGGTGTTCAACCTAGCAGGCTCGTAAGCCTGCGAACCTGACTGGCCTTTCCACATGCAGGCTCGTAATCCTGCACATTTGATTGGTCCGTTAACAGCGGGTCGTGATTGGTCATTCTGGACTGATCTGATTGGCTAGTTAACGGGCTGCCGCGATTGGACGCTCCAAGCGCGGCAAACTTAAACCATTGGACGCTTTGACACCAGCCAGCTCTATAAAAGGAACTGCTGCTGCCATTCTCTTTGCTCTGTTTCCTGAAGTCACAAATAAAGAGTTGGAGTCACTATTCGATGTCTCGTCTCCGTTATTGCGCCCACTCTCCGAGATAGAACAAGGAGAACAATAGTGTTCTGCTTGTCTTCTTGACTGAAAAGGGTATTCCCAATTTTGATTGGCTTCACTGGCATAGGGTTTTCTTAAAAGCCATCACTAGCTCGGTTTTTCTTATTGGAAAACTGAAATCCTGGACTCTCAATCTGAGACTGTGTTCCTTTGCCATCCAAAAACTCTGTCTAAATATCTGGCCCCATATTGCCTATGTATCCACCCATGTCATCTGAACCTCTGGACTATGACCTGGCTAGTCTTCTGCAAAGTCTTTCTGAAGACTTTGATCACTTGAAATTTGTTGTAGACAAACTCGCCAGGGATTTAGGACTTTTTGAGTAACATATGCACCAGAGGTGATATTCAGCCAGTTCGCACCAGTTCGGGCAAACCGGTAGCGAGAATTTGGCATGGGTTGCCGGATTGGTAGTGACTTCTGGCTGGCCATGCCCTAAAACGGTCCCAGCTCGCTTGCTTGCACCACCCACCCTCTTGCTGCTCGCTTGCCAGGCCTGCACGCCGCTCACCCCGCCCATCCGAAGCCCACCTTATAAAAACACTTCGCCACGTGGCCCTATCACTTGCACATGCTAGTCTGTTCTGCGGCTTGCCTGCTTAGGCTGATTTGAGTCTACTCTGAATTGAATCTACTCTTCCCCAATGGACCTTCTGGCCTCCTCCTGCCTACAGGACCAGGTAAGCACTGACTCGTTAGCCCCCGCTGCCCGGCCCCAGCCCTGGGCTTCCCAAACCCCCGGCACTCCTTCCCGCCCCCTGGCCTCAGCCCCAGGCTTCTGAAACCAGAGTCTGCTCCTTCCCATTGCCCGGCCTTGCCCAGGGCTTCCGGCAGCCTCCGGCGGCTGTGGCCAACATCCCAGGGCCTTGTGTAGCTGGCCAAGCCGCAGCAATTGCTTGCACCGCGATCGCCATGCTTCCGAAGCCCCAGCGCTTCTTCCCACCACTCAGCCTCACCCTGGGCCTCTGGCAGCCTCCGCCAGCCATGGCCTACAGCCCAGGATCTTGCATAGCTGGCCAAGCCACGGCGATCAATTGTGGGATGGCCACTACTCATTGTGGCCGCCCTCCCCCAAGGGCTTCTAAAAGCCCTCAGAAGTCCTTGCTGGACAGATGGGGCCTGTAGGCCCCAGCCTAGCCAGCCTTGTTAAACTAACCCACCTCCCTCTCCCCCCAGCCTCCAGCAAGCACCTACTTCCTTCAGAAGCCTTCTCCTGATTCTCAAATGGCTGCTTGTAAATTTGCCTCCTCCCTTGCTTGTGCTGCCTGTCTCTGCATCCAGCTCATCAGTGAGCAACTGATTCTGCTTTCTTCAGTTGGGTAAGTAAGTGGGCTTATTTTTCCTCATGAGTTAAACCAAGGGTCTTCAAATTTGGCAAGTTTAAGACTTGTGGACTTCAACTCCCAGTATTCCTGAGCTAACATGACTGGAGGAGGAATTCTGGGAATTGAAGTCCACAAGTTTTAAACCTGTCAAGTTTGAAGTCCCCTGATTTAAAAAAAAACAGCAAGTGTGTTAATTTTTTTTTAAGGAAATAGTCATATAAAATTTAGGAAATTTTAGCTGCTTTTCTATTTTTAGAAAGCAGCTGCTTTGTGAGATTGTCATTGTGTGTGTGTGTATGGAAGTTCTTTTAAATTGTGTGAAATGTTATGTGCCTATAAATTAAAGCTATATTTTTAGATTTTTCCAGCTGTATCTGCTTTGTGAGTGTGTAGTTTTCAGTTGTGTGGGGAGTGTGTTTTCAGTTGTGTAGTTTTGTGGGTCTGCTTCCAATCCAGTCATGTTACAGTGTGACTTTTCAGTTGTGTAGTTATGATAATAACATGTCCTAGCATTTTTTGATGTTGATGCTTGCAGCATGCAGGGGACATTTTACGAGAAGTCCAGCTGCTTTTATGAGACAAGCAACTTTACTTTCTGAGAAAATTAGTAACTTCTTTTGGGGTATAATACTTTGCCATTATTAAAGCTGGTTTTAACATGTTGAGATTTCTGGAGCTAAGCCTGCTTCATGGGTTTCAAGTATTCATGAGTGCCCCGCTTTTGTTCTTGCCTGGGTCTTTTGTCTTTCCTATCATGGTGGTTAATTCTGCCAGGAAAGAGGAAAGGGACTTCCAGGTAATTCCACCTTAATAATGGCTGCACTTAAGTGTTGCTTTTTGTTGTGGTGCTTTTTTGCCTGAGGGTTTCTTAAAGGCAGAAGGGCTGAGATTTCTGGTGTGAGGTTTTTGGTCCTTGGGGAAACAATCATGTATCCAGGGTTTTTATTGCAGTGGCTTTGTCTGAGGATTAAGTAAAAAACTGGTTTTTATCTGCAGTATTTGGGGGGTGGGTATGCTCCCAAAGTTATCTATGCATTAACAATGATCAAATACTAATAATATTTGCTTATCCTTTTTACTGAACCTTCGTTATATAATTGATGTTTTCTTTTATACTTTTACATTTCTAACTTCTGTTTCTGTGAGTTAGCCATTGATAAAAGAAATCCTATGTTAAAAAGTATTCTAAGCCTTCTCCTTGATTTTAAATTTGTAATTGTTAATTTATTCATTTCTGCACATTCTAATATTTTTATTCATTTTCATATCTTTGTTTTTCCACTGTTCTGCAAACACAATTCTAGCAGCTGTTAACATGTGTAAAATTAAATATGTATTCTACCCAACAAAATATTTCTTGTTTTGAATCCATATGTTGTTTTACCATTGTTTTAACCATGACACCACTACAGGCTACTTGCCTTATACTGACCTAAATACTGAACCTAATTCATATATTCAGTGAACTGACTGAGGAATAAATTTCAGAAAAAGAAATCAGTATTGCTCTGTGAATGTACCTATGAAATTCATTCTTATTGATCTAACTTCTTAGATGATGTTGGAAGAATTATCCTTCTGGGTTCAGTTCCAAGTGGGGAAGAAAGACACTGGAAACATGGTGATTGGGGACCTCTGCATTAGGGCAAAGTGGGTGAAATTGAAGATATACACCATTTTTATCGTTCTTATGTAAATACTTGTGTGTACCTGCTTTATTTGTGTATACTTGTTTTATTCTTATTTAAGTAGTAAGTGCACGAAATTAAAAACTTAACAAAATATCTTCTTTCTGCAGGTCATTCATTAGGGCAAAGTAGTCAGTGGCGTTGAAGACACACAGCACTTTTATCATTCTTTTTTTTTTTTTTTTTTTTGTAAATTTTATTTGAGTTTTCACAAAGAAATACAAATAAAACATCTTTTTGAAAGGAGCGTAATCCCGGATTACATTTCTTCGTACAGACACAAATTCAATTTCATGCTCATTTTTATATTCTATTCCATATCTTATTACTGTTTTACATTTTCTACATAGCTTCTCCCCTCTTTTAGTTAATTTTATTTTATTTATTTCATCCCAATTCAAATCATTATATTTATACTTTTTGTCTGTCCTGTTTCAATTTCATATTATCTTTTCTCATTAAACTAAGTTTCTCCTGTAGTTGCTGATTGGAGTATGACACCTTTATATCTTTTAATTTTATCCATTAAACTCTTATTTAAGCTTCAATATATACCTTAAAGTTATAACATTCAATATAATACATAACTTCCATTTGGATTCTGCTTGTAAATTCTTAAAATACACACTATATTCTTAAAAAAAAGATTATAAATATATGTAGTTAAAACAACACATTCCATTCCAATTCATTTCTATCATTAATGTTAATATTCATTAAAATCTTAACTTCTTTAACATTACTTTTCAGTTAAATATCATACTTCTATGAGAACAGTTATAAGCTTTCCATAATTAATTCCACCCCCTCACTTATATTTTATAAAACATTAACTAATTAAAATGTTCCCGTCCCTTCCTAATTCAATTCTCTCATTTATTTTATTTTATTAACAAACATTTCATTGGATTACAGTGACTATTTTATCCCTCATTTTAATCATACATTGTTTCCAATTTTCTAAAATTATTTCTATTACTAATATAACAATACGATCTTATGTACCTTTACAGAATCCCTTTTTCAGTTAAATTTTCACCCATTATCTCTAAATAGGCCCTGTTTCTCTATATCTTGTTTCTGTCCTTTGTAACTTCTTTTCCTTTCCTTCTTCCCTCTCTTCTTCTCTCTCCCCTTTTTACCCCCTTGTCTCTCTACCTCTATTTCTCTCTTCTGTATTCCCCTCTTCTGTTGCTTTCCAATATTATACTTATTTTTCGAACCATTTTTCTTTTCTTTGGCTGTTTTTTTAAGTCTTAAATTCTCCATTCTCTTCCCCCCCACCCTTTCCTTTTTCTTCCCCACATAGAATTACTTGTTCATTAAAGATGGCTTCTTCTTTGTCCCAGTCTTCTTGTTTTGCAGACGTTTCTTGTTGTTTCTCATAGTTCCAAATCTCCATTTCTAAGAATTGAAAAACAAAGCCAAAAGAACCTCTCCCTTCTTGTGCATCTTCTTTGCACTTTTTAAGTTCCATTTTCAATTCATCCAGAAGTAGTGCCATTGTATAAATTTTTAAACAACCACCCGATTGATTTTAGTCATTCAAATGCAATAACCGAGAATCCAAAGATCACCAAGTAATCCAAATACACGCAAACTGTTTCTTTTTGCTTTTTTTTACTTTCTCTTCCCTTCCTCTACTATTTAGTTGCCAAATTTCAGTCAAAATGTATCTTTTAGCAGTCTTGTTGAAGTTTTACTGTAGATTCCTTTTAATTCCAGGCAGTCTCCTCCCTTTTTTCCAGATCCTGCCCTTTTATTCTTTTTCTCTCCTTTCCTGCTTATAAAAAAATTTTAGTGTCCAGAAATCTTTATTATCCCTTTGACATTTTATTTTATTTTCAGCTTAATTTCCTGTTGATGTCAAAGCGGATTTTTTTTCCGATTTCTTATTTAAGTCTCTTAGTTGTCAGTATAGGGAAAGGGAGAGAAGAAGAAAAAAACTTTTCCCTTTTCGCTTTCCTTCGCTGCTTCCAACTCTTCTTTGGGAACGATGTTATTTTTTTTTTAGTTTAAATTCCAGGATACCTTAGTTGTTGCTTTTGCAATTTAACCCGGTCAGCCAGAACTTTCAGTTCTTATCTTCCTCCTGCACATTCTTTTCCGGTCGAGTTCTTCTTTGAGGTGGCCATTTCTGACCACCGCTGCAACTGCCTTCAGGAAAGGGAGTAATGGCCAGCTGAGGAGGAGAGATGCGGCTCTCCTCAACCCTGCTGGCAGTCTCCCCCCTCTTCACCACCTCTACGGGGTGGCTTAGCCCCGAAACCAGCCTGCTCGGGGTGCTCCAGCGGCAAGCCCAGACCAAAACCGTGCATGATCATGGATTTCTGTCTGTTGCCGAAGAAGCTCAAACCGGAAGTCCAGCACTTTTATCATTCTTATGTAAGTACTTGTGTGTACCTCCTCCATTGTTTTTTGTACTTGCTTTATTCTTATTTAAGTGCATGAAATAATAAAATAACTTTTTGTATATCTTCTTTAGGACAAAGAAGTCAGTGATGTCGACTTGGCTATGCCCAGCCAGTCACATGACCGCCAAGCCACACCCACCAAATAAGCCACACCCACCCAATCACATGGTCTCTAGGCCACACCCACCAAATAAGCCACACCCACAGAACTGGTAGTAAAAAAAATTGAATCCCATCACTGATATGCACATATGCCCTGTGCGCCACTGTCTGCATTTGCATAATCCTGAATAAAGCTTTTTGCAAAATATTCCTGGGTGTGTTTGTGTGTATGTATGTATGTGCACATGCACATGTATGACCTGGCGCAGAACAGCTATCTCTATCCACCAGGAATTTTCCATTTTCATGCAATTGGTGACACTTATGCATAGAGTGATAGGATCAATAATAGCCCCAAATTGTTGGGGTTTGCCAACAATATTCTCTCTTTTCTGACTAAGGCATTTGTTTTTCTAAATCAAACACTATCGTTTTCAGGGGTTCTTGGAGCTCTCTGAACTTGATTGTTTTCTTGCAGACGTTTCATCCCTCTTAACTATGTAACATCATCAGTGCTAGTAAGCAGTGCTGTTTGCTGTCAGTTTATATTCTGGTGTATCACCTGTCTCTGGGTGGAGGCGGTCTTAGAGATTCTTTGGTTGGGCTGTTTGGTGATAGCTCTTTGCAAGTGTCTTGATTGGGGTATTGCTCACTTGATTGTTGGTCTGAAGTTGACTTTAGAATTAATCTATGCTGATCTACATGCTGATTACTGGTGGAGAGGTGCTGGAATCTTTTTCTTTTGGGGGCTGGTTGATTATCTCTTTTACATGGTCTATAGATGTTGTTAATGTCTATGTCTCTGTTGAAAACAAGCAAGCTCAGAGAGCACCAAGGACCCTTCATTTCAACCTCAGTTACAAATATTCTTTATTGATAGTATCACTTTCAAATCAATACATCTCATTTGATTTGATAGGAAGGAAAACTACAACTAAGCATAATTACCATTGCTGTAAACGTAACAATCTTCTATTTTCAGAAGTTGTCTATCTTTCTGGGACATGTAACTGGATTCTACCTCTCAAGTCCCATGGCTGCTGTAGTGTACACTCAACACCAATTCTGTTCATTGCCAAACCAGTACAATCCAGGCTGGAATATATTATGTCCACTTCAGGGAGAACACAGGAGATAAATAATATAGGGATATCAAAATCAAGGCCCGTGGGCCAAATACAGCCCATGAGGTGCTAAAATCCAACTCACAGGGCTGGCCTGGAACTATCAAAGGACTAGCCCACAGTGCCTATGGTGGCTAAAACAGGCTGTGCGTGCCCCCCCGCCTCATTTTCACCCTCCATGGCCTCCTGCACCACTCTGCCAGCTGAAAATGGGCCCAAAAAAATGGAGCAAAATTGAACTAGAAATGGGCCAGGAAAAGGCCAAAAAATGGCCTTAAAAGGGCCAGAAAATGGGCTGGCAATGGGCCAGAAAGGGGCAAAAAAACAGCCCAAAAACTGGGCCAAAAATTGCAGGAAAAATGGACTGAAAACAGGCTGAAAATGTCCAGCAGAATGCTGCAGGAAGCCATTGAGGGTGAAAACAATGCATAGGGGAGCCAAACCGCAGACCACCTGCACCCCGTTTTGGCCAGGAGTGTGCTGCAGGAGGCATCCAGCTCTTCCCCTGCCCCCCACCCAGCAGCCCGTGGAGGAGAACTACAATGCTGATCCAGCCCTCAAAGAAATCCAGTTTGACACCCCTGATATAGAAATTGCCCTTATTGTAAAATACCTATTCAGATACATGGAAATCAACTATTTAAAATATCAAAAGCAAAGTTTCATTTTTAAAATGTACCATCCAGTTTTGGCAGTGAATTACCTGCATTTCCATCATATTGTGATATAGCTGGAAGTCCAGTACGCCTTTATCTCAAAGCAAATCTCCTTGATCACCTTATGATTTAGCAGTTCAAAAGCATGCAGATGTGAGTAGATAAATAAGTACCACTTCAGCAGAAAGATAACAGCATGCAATTGCGAGTAGATAAATAAGTACCACTTCAGTGGGAAGATAACAGCATTATTGGATAGGGTGATGGGAAACACTTTCTTGATATTGTTTGGGCACTACATTTGGAAGAATAAAGGAATAGCTGAGAGCTCTCTCTTTGAAACTATCCTTCCCCCGCATGAAGTTTTTTTTTATATTGTTGCCTTCTGATGCTTTAACTACAACATTCATAATTGCCCAGAAAACAACTACCTTGCTTAGTAGAGTTTGTGAGAGCTGCAGTCCAATAAATCAGAACATAGCCTGTTGTTGAGACCTGTTCTAGAGATTCAGTGACTTAGTTCCAACAATGGAAGAAGCTATCACACAATTCTTTGCTTTGAGTTAACTATACTGTGTGGCATCCTCTCATTTTGATTTAAAAACCATGATTTAACACGTATGATCCCACTGTCATTTTCCTAATAAACTGCAGTTCATAATTTACCAAAGTATGAAAACATAGTTCATACCTAAAGCATTGGGTAAAATGTTGAAAGAACTTTCTTACTTGAACTGACTTTAAGAATTCTGACTGACCTTTTGAGTAGGCCGCAGGATTTGTGGAGGGGGGTGTATTTCATTTTCATATCAAAATTTGAAGCTGTGGTCTAAAAGTCCAAATAAATAATTGGTATGGTAACAGGAAAAAAAACCATACCACATGCTGTTTTAAGACAGAAACTGTCAATTGTTATATTATCAGATATGGCCAGGTCTTTCCATGGATACTATGGGGCCGTTATACAGCTTATATCTAAGTAGCCACACCAAGTAAGTGCACAAATATATGTAATAACAACATAGATTGAATCTGAAATTGATCATTCCTAGCACAAACTAAATGAAATGAATGAGATTTAAATGAATCTACTCTATGCATTCAATTTTAAAATACATTTTAAGCACTAGATGTTAAATGGTAGATCCTTTTATTTAAACCCAAACAATTCCAATAATATATTGACTAGAAGAGAGAAATAAGAGATATGACAGTCTTAAGCATAAGGTATATGTGAGGCATAAGATTTTTCAGCAACTCACTTAAAACCTGTGCGTTAATCAGCAATCTAGGATTTTGGAGAGAAATGCAGGGAGCAAGTGCAATCGAGAGATCCGAAAAACAGATAAAGACAGGTAGGATATTGTATCAAGATGGAACTAGGATCAAGAAAATGTGAGCAGCCTTAAGGGTTCCAAGATCATGGATAGATCAGTGAGAATTACAGCATACCTCAATAAAATCTCATCTTATCATCTCATTCTTTTTCTATTTCTGCCTTTTCCTAGTACAATGCCCTCCAGATATAGTAGAATGTAATTTATGTCATCTTGTTTTCAATTACCTGTGACCTGGAACATAGTGGCAGAGCATATGTTTTACACACAGAAAGTCTCAGACTCAATTCAGCCCATATTCAGTAATGAAATATATATAAAGATTAACTATGGCTTTGCAAGGTTGTAAATAAAAAATAAAAAACTAATAATTTTAAAAGTGAAATAATAAAACCAGGATTTAAGATTTACATGAAACTTCTAGGTGATATCCTCCATCTCCACGAATATTATCAATATGCCATTTACATATCTCCATCCTGGGTGAAGTGAGTGATGCAATGGAGATTCTTTTGTGATGCATGGAAGCTGGATGGTTGGGGAACAATAAGAACTCTGGATAGGGAACAACAAACTTCAACTGAACCCCCAATAAGTCAGAGTGGCTGTGGGCGGGCCCTTCTGTATCCTGGAGTATATCATCACTGTAACAGGGGAGTGTCCTTTTGGACTCACAGCTCCTACTCAAAGAGCAAGTAGCGGCCCTAGCCAGGAGAGCCTTTGCTCCATGTTGTGTGCTAATTATATTAGATAGGGAGGCTCTCCACTGGTCACTCATGCCCTGGTAATCTCCCAATTGGATATTGCAATGCAATAGATGAGGTTACCATCTAGATGAGGTTACCATCTAGATCAGGGATCCCCAACCTTTTTACGCCGCGGCCCGGTACCGGCATCAGCTGGGCGCCGCGGCCCGGTACCGGCATCAACTGGGCGCCGCCATCTTTTTTTGACGAAAAAGTGCTTCCGGTGACCTCACCGGAAGCACTTTTTCGTCAAAAAAGATGGCTTTCTACCCAGAAAAGCTCACCGGAAGCGCTGGCGCCGCCATCTTTTTTTGATGAAAAAGTGCTTCCGGTGAGCTTTCTACCCGGAAAAGCTCACCGGAAGCACTTTTTTACCAAAAAAAGATGGCGGCGCCCAGCAACCAGCGGCCCGGTAAGAGTTGTTCCGCGGACCGGCGGTTGGGGACCCCTGATCTAGATTATCCAGAAGCTTCAGCTGTGCAGATCCAGCAATAAGAACCATACTGGGTAACGAAGAAGAACACATGTAACACCCTTGCTACACAAACTGCGCTGGCTTAGCAGTCTGCTTCCAGATCCAATTCAAGTATTGGCCAACATCTTAAAGCCCTACATGCCATAGGACCAAGTTACCTACAGAACCAGTTTCATCCCATCCCATCAGCCTGTTACACTCAGTCTGGCAGGGAAGACCCCGCTAGTCAAAAAAAATTCAGTTGGTGGGCTCTAGAAGGAGTGCCTTCTCTATTGCTCCCTCCACTTTGGGAAACATCCTGCCCCCAGAACTGGGGAAAGCCCCCAGTCTCTTGGCCTTTCATAAAGGGGTCAAAACTTGGACCTGCAGCCTTGCCTGGGGGCGGGGAGAGCACAGAGGATCATGCAACCATGGGGCTGGCTAGTCCTTTGAGAGCTCTGCCACCTGTAATATTCCAATGTTAAATGGCCATTATATGATTTCCCCCCACTTTTTTATGTTTAATTTTTTAATCATAATGTTAATTTTATTGTATTGCAAACTGCCCAGAACCCCTCTTTGAGCAATTAGAAATATGAAATTTTACATATAGATGTACATACACTGTTGAATCAAAGCTGGCTTCTTAAACATTAAATTCTCCAGAATGCACTATAAAAGCATACTGTAATAACATTAAAAATATAATTGTACAATTATTGTGAATTATGTAATTTGCCTCAGGAACCAGGTCATGAAACAAATGTCACATCATATCACTTGCATGATGATGTCATTATAGCTATGAGGCCCCGCCCTCCTATGGATGCTAACAAGAGAGTTCTTAGACTGAGTCTGTTCTGTCAACCTACCACTTAATTTATGACTTCCCAATGGTAAACTAAACCAACCAATGGTTTAATTTGACATAGACTGTCTTTTTGTATTCCTAAATCCTTAGTTGCATGACACCCACCTCTTTTTTTTTTTTAAGAGAGAGAGAGAGACAGTCAGCGTAGCATATAGCTTCTCTGTTTCTCTTGGTAAGCTTCCAAAAATCTTACAAAATGAATCAAATTAAGGACCTTACTAAATGGCAGCAGAAAGATTGTGGGTTGAAGCCCAGGTTTGCTACAATCATATAATAAGTACAGAACTTATAGGGTGAGAGATATTCCTGTTTTTGGTATCAGTACCAATCTGCTTGTGAGGAACCCAGATATGGGTTACATTAATTGAAATAATAAATATATAATTGGTTATATTAATTGAAATAATTAGAATTAGAATTCTTTATTGGCCAAGTATGATTGGACACACAAGGAATTTGTCTTGGTACAAATGCTCTCAATATACATAAAAGAAAAAATACATTCGTCAAGAGTCAAGAATCATAAGGTACAACACTTAATAATAGTCATAGGGTGCAATAAGCAATCAAATCATACTAGGAAACAATCAATATAAATTGTAAGGATATAAGTGACAAAGTTATAGTCATACAGTCACAAGTGGGAGGGGATGGGTGATAAGGAGTGATGAGAAGATTAATAGTAATAGTAGTGCAGACTTTGTAAATAGTTGGACAGTGTTGAGGGAATTATTTGTTTAGCAGAGTGATGGTGTTTGAGGAAAAATTGTCTTTGTATCTAGTTGTTCTGGTATGCAGTATTGCATCATTTTGAGGGAAGGAGTTGAAACAGTTTATGTCCGGGATGTGAGGGCTCTCTAAATATTTTCACAGCCCTCTTTTTGACTCTTGCAGTATACAGGTCCTCGATTGAAGGCAGGTGGGTAGTAATTGTTTTTTTCTGCAGTCCTAATTATCCTCTGAAGTCTGTGTCTGTCCTGTTGGGTTGCAGAACCAACCAGACAGTTATAGAGGTGTGGATGACAGACTCAATTAATTCCTCTGTAGAACTATTTCAGCAGCTCCTTTGGCAGTTTGAGCTTTTTGAGTTGGCACAGAAAGAACATTCTTTGTTGTGCTTTTTTGATGATGTTTTTGATGTTAGGTGTCCATTTTAGACCATGTGATATAATAGAACCTAGAAATTTGAAGGTCTCTACTGTTGATACTGTGTTGTCTAGTATTCTAAGTGGTGGTAGTATGGGAGGGTTTCTTCTAAAGTCTACCACCATGTCATGCCCTTGGTAGAGTCGGACTCTGAGGGAGAGAAGGAACAGCCAACAGGGTATGGAGGTGTGGCTGGCTCCAGAGGTTGTGGAGGATGCTGGGGAAGGGCAGAGGCCGGCTGGGCAGTCAGAGGAAGAACCCATCCCCTCTGCATCCTAGGACATGCAGGAAGGAACGGAGAAGGAAACAACTTGGCTTACAAGAGAGGAAGCGGCCATGATCCTCCTCATTGGTTGTCGTTGGGGAGACTAGTATGTAAGAGACATGATTACAACACAGCGTTGCCAGAAGCAAAGCGTGTTTTATCTTGGGCTGAAGTTATCTTGGTTGGTGTCCTTCCAACAGACTGTGCCTTGTTATCTCCTTGAATTTGGTAATACTTATCCTGTTCCATTGAGGAAATTTTGTCATTGTAGTTTGTTTGGTTTTTTATTTCACCTCTATCTGCTCATTAAGTTCGGACTGTATTGCTTTCTTTTGAAGACTATTTTTGAGTTCGTTGCATCTCCAACTGAGAATTATTGAACAGTGGTGCCAAGTTGGAGGCATTAAAGGACATTTATTTATGTTTTGGATTTTGTTACGTTTGTGTTACACTCCAGGTCATCATACACCATTTCTACAGTTTTGAGTGTGTTCAGTTCCAGATTGTTCCAGTGATACGACAAGGCAAGTTGTACAACCTCCTATCTGTATGTAGATTCGTCGTTGTCTCGAATGAGAACAATCATTGTTGTGTTGTCTGCAAATAAATACACATATATAAATACCATACTAAGTAAAGGAAATAAAAGTTCTCTGACCTGCTGATTACTTTCTAATAATCAAACTCAAAGTACTTCTTTTCTCAGCTGAGTTTCCATGCACTATTAAAAGATGTTACAAAAGAAAAATATTTGGGGAAATAAGGAGATATAGAAGAGACCTGCAGAGGATGTGAATGGTATTGTTATCTTCAATTCCATCAATTTTTTGGCTATACTATAGAAATAATTTGCCATTGCTTTTTTGCTTTTGTTTTTTTTTAATTTCCAGCATAAAATCCTGGCATTTCCTAGTAGTCTCCCATCCAAATATTATTCAGCTGCAACTCTGCTTAGCTTCCAGACAAATCTGAGAAGATACTGCCATCTGCTGAGACAGAGAAGAACAGGTTTTTTTTAATGGACCTTCTTATGGAGAATCACCTTATAATTGGCAACAAGTGAGTCTCCATAAGCAGAGAGCATTCTTCGTTGCAACTTGTTATATCCTGTGCTTGTTGACCACAAAGAAAATAGAAATAGCTAGCATTCTCATCTTTTATGAGGTTTTATGTGTACATGTGTAAATGTACATTTGCATACCTTGCAGTACAGCAGTGTTATATCCACAAACCTTGCAGTACAGCGGTGTTATATCAGTGATGTAAACCTGATGTTATTTTGTCAATTCCGAGCCCTAGAATTCAGCACTGCAGTTAAGGTTTCCTTGCTTGGGATTTGCGTGATGTAGGAACTTAGCCATCATTATACATAGTATATGAATGCCACTATTAAAATAAACTGTACAGAGCACCATATCCATAATTAAAGTAAATTGTTTCTTTGTTGCATGCTCTGCCTTGGTTCATGCAACATACTAAACCAAAATGTGATTTGTATCTCTCATAAGAATATAAGTGTGATTCAATAACTTTTAGCTGAATCCCGAATAGGAGTCCCATTTTTTCTCTAAGGAAGATATTACAACTTTAACCAAGATATGAATAACAGAAATTTGGAACGTATCTCACTCATGCTTGAAAATTCATTAAAGTGTGGGAAAACATCTCAAATGAACCACTATCACCAGAGTTTTCAAGTTGTCACACGAAATGGTACAAAATTCACCTATTCAGGTATGGGTCATTGAATGATGACATTTCAAACTGTACACAAGCATGGGTGGATCCATTCAAATCTCATGTGAAAACAAGTCAAGTCATCTGTCTATTAATGAAGCAGCCAGAGACAATAGAGAATCCTTTCTCTGAGAAATGTGGATTCTTTCTCTGCCAAGGCAGAAAAAATATCATCTCCAGAGGGGCAATACAGCTCCATTACCAGGAAGAAGTCCCCCTGGGGAATTGATGAGCGGGTAAAGGCCTGCCTTCTCTTTCATTGCCTCCTTCTTTCAGAGGAGAAACAGATGTAGAATAACTTTCTCTAATTTTCCATCATGGGAGGGAGGGGAAGGCAATTAAAGACTGCTTTTCATAAAGATTTGAGTCTGGGGTTCTATCATTCCAAGCTGCTGCTGGACTTGTACAGTTGAATACTCCTACATATAATAAATGTGTAAAAAAAAATAATGTAGAAAGGGAAAAGATGGCAGACTAAGCTGTGATCATGTGCCTCAATGTCAAAAATAAATTTGTATTTAAAGGACAAATCAGTTCTACAGAGGAATTATTGAGTCTGTCATCTGTACCTCTATAACTGTCTGGTTTGGTTCTGCAACCCAACAAGACAGACACAGGCTTCAGAGGATAATTAGAACTACAGAAAAAACAATTACTAACCATTTGCTTTCCATCAACGACCTGTATACTGCACAAGTTAAAAAGAGGGCTGTGAAAATATTTACAGACCCCTCATATCCCGGACATAAATTGTTTCAACTCCTACCATCAAAACAACACTATAGAGCATTGCACACCAGAAGAAGACACAAGAACAGTTTTTTTCCTGAATGCCATCACTCTGCTAAACAAATAATTCTCTCAACCCTGTTCAACTATTACAAAGTCTGCACTACTATTAATCTTCTCATCACTCCTTATCACCCATCCCCTCCCACTTGTGACTTTATGACTTGTTGCTTGTGTCAGCTTTGAAATTCAGCTGCCACATTTTTTTTTAAGAGAGTTGGAGGAGTTGAAAAGTTCAAGGTTATTCTCTATGGCGTATTAGGAAATTCCAGTGGCAGTTAATTGGTTCTCATGATTTATGAAGTATAGAAGTGGGAGGAGAGAAGGTGGATTCTGTGTAACGTGAAAAATTTTCACTTTGGGAAATTGCCTTTGACATGCCAGATCTGTTTCTAAATAAATCAATTGGAGAGAAAATGTCTCAGAGTGATTGATATCATGGATACTTTCTGGATGCCTTACAGCTTGTATCCTAATAATTTTATTGACTGTTTCCTATTATGATTTGATTGCTTATTGTACCCTATGACTATTATTAAGTGTTGTACCTTATGATTCTTGACTCTTGATGAATGTATCTTTTCTTTTAAGTATACTGAGAGCATTTGCACCAAGACAAATTCCTTGTGTGTCCAATCACACTTGGCCAATAAACAGCCAAAAAGTTGTCACAAACATGAATGAGATTTGTCTTTTTGAAAAATGTAATTAAAACATTTTTTAAAAAAAGAATTATATTCTATTTTAACAAATCTGATACATGTAGGCTTGACTTATAACCAGTTGCTTAGTGACCATTCAAAGTCCCGCCCTCCAAAGGTACTTACAACCCAGTTCCAAAGTTCCAATGTCCACCCACACCCACACCAGAGATCACATGACTGCAACTGGTCCATATTTACGGTCCGTCTGCGATGTCCCCTGGTCAGGTGATTTCATTTTAACACTTTTGCCAAATAGTGAACAATGGGTTCACTTTACTGTCACAGCACTTACTTTACAATCACTTTTGTCATTTTATAACTACAGTGTTCACTTAATGAGTGCCACACAAATTTATCTGGTCATGTGATGGCTCGTATAAAATAGGCAGTAGGAAGAACAGAGGCAACACAGAGCAACATTCAGCAGAAACTTTATTTAAAAATAAACGGTTGCCGCAGCTGCCACAAGCTAACAGGACAGCCAGCTGACAGGCAACAGCTGATGCCATTTGACAGCTCCATTTTATAGTCAGCTGTCAAAAGGCATCAGCCAATAGGAGTGGTTGCATTCCCACTGGAAACGCAGACCTGAGTGAGAACTGCTCAGAAAAGTCTTAGAATGCAATACTCCTTTCTCCCTGAATGAAGCATGTGTAGTCTTTTAAGTATGTTGGGCGCCTGCACAGTCGACCAGATCTTCTCAGTTCTGCTTGGGCTGCCGAAGGATGAGGATCCTCTGCTGGGCATGGAGTCTCCGGTGATGGCAGCATGAGAACCTCGGCCTCTGATGACGCAGGGTGTGGTGTGGTCGACTTCTCGGGTAGGTCGGCATTGTCTTCGGGACCACGGGGACTTGCTTTGGGCGATGTTGGGCTCATAGCGATTAAGTCGTCTGGAGGGCCACCTGTGGGAGTAGTCCAACGCCCCCTCAATTGATCAACATGGCGGCACCAAATGCGGCTGTCCTGTAACTGAACCCTATATGATTTAGGGCCAGTTATTGCCACAATTCAACCAGGTAGCCATAAGGGGTGGCATGCATAGTTCCTGGCATAGACCTGGTCATGCTCTACAAAACTTCTGGCCTGGCTATTGGAACCCAATGGTGTGGCAGGGGCATAATTTGGATGGAGTCTATCCAGGGTAGTCCTCAAACATCGGCCCATCAGAAGTTCTGCTGGGGAGCAATTGGTGGCAGCACTGGGGGTAGTGTGTGAATTAAAGAGGTACCTAGCTAGTCTAGAGTGCCAATCAGCAGGTCCAAGCCTTTCCAGGGCCTCCTTTGTAGATCTGACAGTTCTCCTGGCTTGTCCATTACTAGCTGGGTAGAAAGGAGCTGTCAGGGCATGCCTTATTCCTTAGTAAGGAATACCTCAAATGCATAGGATGTAAATTGAGGGCCATTGTCTGACACTATGGTGGTTGGTAGGCCATGGGTAGCAAAGGTTCACAAAAGGGCCTTCACAACTGCTTCAGAAGTGGTGGTGGGCATTAAGGCTTTGAGAAGGAATCCACTATCACCAAGAATGTTCGCCCCTGGAAGGGGCCTGCCAGATCAATATGGAGTCTAGATCAAGGGGACCCTGAGCTTTCCCATTTTCTTGGAGTGGATGCAGGAGGGGCAGGTCTGGTGACCTGACACGGTTGGCAAGTATTCACCCAACTAGTAATCTAGGCACCCATGCCAGGCCACCACATGTAACTGCATGCTAGCACTATCATCCTAACAATCCCAGGGTGACCCTCATGAAGTACCTTTAAAACAGGAGTCTGAAGCTATGAAGGAATGACCACCCTGCTGCCCCATAGCAGGTATCCTTGTAGAGCTGACAATTCTTGCTTGTGGATTTTAAAAGGCAAGAATTCAGGTGAAAAGGGGCCTTTAGGTCACTCCTTTCCTACCCAGTCAAGGACTTAGGATATTACCTTGTCCTTGGCAGATTGGGCAGCGATGTCAAAGAATGTGATGGGCAGGTTGAGGTCTTTGATCAGGAACACAGCATTGATTGGTGCTGGGTCTTCCACTGGGGTAGGCAGGAGGCAACGGCTGAGAGCATCTGCATGGCTGAGGTGCTTGCCTGCTCGATGTGATAACATGTAGGAGTATGCTGCTAGAAACAAAGTCCACCTGGTCATCCTTGGAGACAAAATCTGAGGTGTTTGCCTATTGCCTGGCAGGAGTCCCAAGAGGGGGTTATGGTCAGTGATAAGTTCAAAATGGTGACCATAGAGGAATTTGTGAAAGTTCTTTACTGATGCAACTGTGGCTAAAGCCTCCTTGTTAATTTGGCTATAGTTACATTCAGTTTGAGAAAATATTCTTGAGAAAAAGGCAATTGGTGCCTCATAGCCGTTGGATAATCTGTGGCTAAATACAGCACCAATGCTGAATGGTGAAGCGTCTGACACCAAGACTAAAGGAAGGTCCTTGTTGAACTGGACCAAGACTGAATCTGAAGTTAGCAATGATTTGACAGCCTTGAAAGCAAAGGTTTCTTTAGGGCCCCAATGCCAAGTGGTATGTTTATCTAAGAGTGTTTAAAGTGGCTCTGCTACAGAAGCCTTGAGGAGCAAAAAGGAGGCATAAAAATTAAGCAGTCCCAGAAAAGGCTGAAGTTCAGTCTTGTTTGATGGGGTGGGGACATCGTGGATTTCACATACCTTCTATTCTATTGGGTGGATGCCAGAGGTGTCAATTTTGTAACCCAGGAATTCAACTTGTGGTGTGGCAATGATGCACTTTTCCTTCTTTAATTTGAGGCCTGCTTTTCTGAAACAATCGAGAACCCTTCAAACTCTTTGCATTAGTTGAGGTTTGTCAGAGGCAGAAATTAATATGTCATCTAAATAAGGTATTCTTGTAATAACCTCTCCATTAATGACTGAAAAATTCCTGGGGCCACATTGACCCCAAATTGAAGATGCTTGCATCTGACGGTGCCTGTGAGTTACGATGGTCTGTAACTCAGCAGCTGTGTTGTCAACAGGCAGCTGCTGTTATGCTTGGGACATATCTAATTTTGCAAAAATGGTCCCTGGTTCGAATGAATGCAGAAGATGTTGGTTCACTGGGACTGGGTATGCACTGATATGCAAATATTTATTGATTGAGTGCTTATAATCAGCGCAAATTCTTAAGATGCCATCTTTCTTGAGAGGTGTGACTATAGGTGTTTCCATTTTGCAAAGTCCACAGGCTCTAAAATCCCCTGGGTAATTAGCTTATCCAGTTCCTTGTCCAGCTTTGGGCAGATGGCAAAAAACACTCTGCGAGGCTTCGTGCGAATTGGAACTGCTAGGGCAGTGATCCCCAACCTTTTTTATGCTGCGGCCCGGTGCCGGCATCAGCTGGGCACCGCGGCGTCCCGGCATCAGCTGGCGCGCCATCTTTTTTGATGAAAAAGTGCTTCCGGTGACTTCACCGGAAGCACTTTTCATCAAAAAGATGGTAGCGCCAGCGCTTCGATGAGCTTTTCCGGGTAGAAATGGCTTTCTACCGGAAAAGCTCACGAAGCGCTAGCGCCGCCATCTTTGATGAAAAGCTTCCGGTGAGCTTTCTACCCGAAAAGCTCACCGGAAGCACTTTTCATCAAAAAGATGGCGGCGCCAGCAAACCAGTGGCCCGGTAGGATTTGTTCCACGGACCGGTACCGGTCCACGGACCGGTGGTTGGGGACCCCTGTGCTAGGGGGTCTAAATTGAATGAAATTGGGGTTCCCACATAACACCTAAGGTTCTCGCTGAATACATCAGCATAGTCGTTAAATAAGGCATCCACCTCTTGGTTGTTAATAGAGTGAATGCCTCCTATATAA
Source organism: Notechis scutatus (assembly GCF_049901735.1). NCBI lineage: Eukaryota > Metazoa > Chordata > Lepidosauria > Squamata > Elapidae > Notechis > Notechis scutatus. Next base: position 96,634,735 of record NC_142025.1, on the reverse strand, counting down.
AAGCCAAGGGCAGGGAACCAGTCCAGCCCCAGCAGACTAGGAAGGACCCTATCTACTACAACTAAAGGCAAGTGATCCTTAAAATTTTGAAAATGAATGGAAAACTTGCCTTTTCCAATGACTGGAATAGGTCTGCCCTGGTAATCACGCAGAATTAGATGGCAGTCTTGAAGCCTCTCCTTTGCCATGTGAGGGAGGATTCGCTTCAAGGTGCTCATGAGATGATGGAGAGTGCTGAGCCAGTGTCTACCTCCATCTTGTAAGGTTACCTTCTAAGAAAATAATGATACTTATTTTGTTAGATTTTTTTGTTTAGTGAGTTAGCTTGGAAGCAGTCTTCTACTTGCTTCTGGAAATGTTGTATTGGCTGAGGGAATTGCTGTTGGGGCTGGTTGAAAGTTTTCCCAGCCTGACAAATTCTGGCCAAGTGACCTTTCTTTTGGTATTTTAAACAAATGGCATTCCTGAACTTGCAGGATGCCCTGAGGTGATATCCCCCACAATTCAGCCAGATAGGATGAGACCATGGGGGCTGATTGGTGGTAGACCAGTTTTTTTTCTCTGAGAGGCTTTTGGCTATCTGAGGCGATTGATATCACCAGCTTCGTCAGAGCTTTCCTCAGGGAAGGCTTCATCATAGTGAACAGCTGAGCTACGGTGGCTGACAGGGTTTCCTTGAATCTCTGCCACTGAGAGCAGAGCAGCTTGAGATTCTTCTATAGCTATTTTAAGGGTGAGATCACCTTTAGCGAGAAGGTGTCTCTGCAGTCTTAGGTCCCTCACCCCACAGACTAATTGGCCTAATAGCATATCATCAAGGTGGTCCCTAAACCCGCAATGTAAGGCAGCTGTTCTCAGCGCTGCCATATACATGCTAATCGTCTCTCCCTAAGCCTGGGTCCATCTTTTAAAAGCATGATGCCTGGTGATTAGAGAGTGTTTAGGGCAGTGGTTCCCAAACTTTTTCAGTCCACCACCCCCTTGGTGCTACAAACTCATCCTCGGTGCCCCCAACCCAGGGATGAGATTCAAATTTCTATGGCCGTGGCCTAATTTGAGGGTGTGGTTTGCTGGTCATGTGACTGGGTGGGTGTGACTTGCTGGTCACGTGACTGGCTGGCATGGCTTGCTGGTCACATGACCGGGTAGGTGTGGTTTGGTGGGCATGTGACTGGGTGGGCGTGGCCAGGTGACTGGCAAACCAAATACAAGTGGTCCTCAATTAATGGCCGGTTGTTTAGCAAGTCTTCTAATTTATGATTGGTCTCCCCAGAGCTACTCGACCTGTTTTTGGAGTTTTGACAGCCATGCACACACATACACACACACTCCCTTCTAATCCTGCTGGAGCAGGTCATTGGACTAGAATTGGCAAAGCATCTCTGATTAGATTCTAGTAATGAATAGAATCTAATCAGAGATGCTTTGCCAATTCTTGTTGATTTGTTTTATTTGTATTTCTTTATTTTATGTTGCTGAATTGCATTGACATGTGTGTCCCTTCTTGTGCACAATCCAGAAGCTTTTGTGATTCTTCACAGCAAAAATTACCAACCTCTGGCTTTGCTCTACTTTTCAAACATGCCGCCACTGCTGCGTTCTAGGTGCTGGCCCTGCAGGTCCACCCCATTGAGCCCACTGTGCCAGAGGAACCTGCCCAAGCAAGTCTGAGCGGAGTGGTGCACCAAGTCAATGGGGTGAGCCTGAGAGAGGGAAAGAAAGAGAGAGAAAAGAAAGAGAGAGAGAAAGAGAGAAGGAAGAAAAGAAAGAGAAAAGGGAAAGAAAGGAAAAGAGACAAAGAAAGGGGGGATGGAAGGAAGGGACAGAAAGAAAAAGAAATAAAGAAGGAGGGAGGGAGGAGAAAGATAATGAGATATCTATTCTAGTCCAATCATCTGCTCCAGCAGGTTTAGAAGGGAGTGTGTGTGTGTGTTCTTGTAATTTACTAGTACATTTTGGTTTTGCCTTCTTCAGAATTGACACTGTAATACATTGGGGAAACGTAATTTTTTAGGGTGGAGATCCAGTCCAATGGATCCTGTTTAAAGCCTCAACAAAATGTGAGAGCTTCCATGTTGACCATGTTTTGCCCACAAAACCTTTAATAGAAGCCAAAGATGTTTCAGTGTGCTGGCAAAGATGTTTCAATGTGGAAAAGGGCCTCAGTCTAAACTAGGCCTCATTTCAATCTGATGCATCAGCTCTCTCTCTCTCTCTCTCTCTCTCTCTCTCTCTCTCTCTCCCTCCCCCTCCCTCCCTCCCTCCCTCCCTCCCAGACTGGCTTTGCTCTACTTTCCTGATGTGCCTGCGGGGCCAGCGCTTCAAACATGGATGGATGGATAGAGAGAGACAGAGAGACAGAGAGAGACAGGTAGGTAGATAGGTAGGTAGGTAGATATATTGGTAGGTAGGTAGGTAGATCTATATTGGTAGGTAGGTAGGTAGGTAAGTAGACAGAAAGGCAGGCAGGCAGGCAAGTAGGTAGGTAGGTAGGAAGGCAGGCAGACAGACAGACCTTTTAGATGGATGTATGGATAGACAGACAGACAGACAGACAGACAGAATGCAACAGCAGCGGCACTTTGGGAAAGTAGAGCAAAGCCAGAGTGGGAATTGAAATCCACACAATTTGCCAAGGTTGAGAAACACAGGCTGAATATATCAACCCAGCCATTATGGTTTAGAGTTTAGCATGCTGTTTGATTCTGGCTTAGTCATTAAACCATGGCTAAGATCTTCCTGCTCCTTAATGCAGCTGCCCCTCTGCCCCTTCTCCAGCCCCGTGCCCAATTTGGCATCCAATTTTGCAATGCCAACCTCCCCGGGGCAGCGATGTTGCCGACTTGACCTTCTTTGCTTCGACCCAAAGTCCACTTCCATAGGGCCAAGCAAGGGGAGGCACTCTGCACACACTCAGAGACTCCCAACTTCAGGGAAGCGCTCCGCCCATCTTTATGCTCCACCCAGAAGAGGAAGGCGTGAGGAAACAGCCCAGACCGGCAGTGGGAATGATCGCTTGGAAAACAAGCAAGCAAGCAAGCGCAGGGCTCAGTTGGAAGAACCAGGCTGCAGAGGGAGGCTAGGTTCTAGGTCCAGCTCAGCCATGTAGAGCTGAACCGAACTGAGCCATGTGCCTTGGAGAGCTGCAGCTGCACCCACCCACATCCTGCGCGCAAGCCCAGCTGTCTGGAGAGGCAGAGGCTGGCCGGGCACTGCACGCTCCCTTGTTCTCCTCCAGGGAAGGGGCCCTAACGCCGGACCACTCACCCCTTCCACTACACGCCTTGGGAGGGTTTTGCTCTCTGGCCTTCTGGCACACCTCCGCCGCTTCCACTGGAGAGGGCAGTCTGCAAGCTAAGGTGCCCCCTTTCCGCCACCTCCCCCCTCCTCCCCCCCAGGCTTGGCGAGGCTCGCCGTGCGCGGGTTCCGCATTTTAGACGCCACATGCAGGTTCCGCATTCGAGCAGTGAAACAGTCAAGGGGGTGAGCCTGCAGGCCGGCACCTCAAACGCCCCCCTGCTGCCTCTTAGTGCCGCCCTAAGGCATCCCACCACCCACCAGGAGGCGATACTGCCCACTTTGGGAACCACTGGTTTAGGGGAACAATGATTACAAAGGATTTCCTGCAATTCCTCCCAGGGCACAGTCTTTACTGACTGAGGAGCCAGCAACACGGTAGCAGTATCAAATACAGTAGCTCCACAAAAACTTCAAAAGTAAGCCTTTTTTCTGTGGGCAGTGATCTCGGCTAGGTCGGTGGCGTCCAGGAAACAGTCGAAATGATTTATATAGGATTTCCATGTCTCCGATGTCAGTCTGAAAGGCGAGAATGCGGGGGTCATCTCATCTGCAGGTCGTGGCGGTGCTGCTGAGAGAATATTTCCTTCATGCTCGCGAACAGTGACAATCAGCTCGAATAGTGACTTTCAGCTCAAGTAGTGACTTACAGCTCAGTGACTGTGCTCAGGTGCCTCTTTAGCTGAATCCCATCCTCATCACCAGTATAAAATGGGCAGTGTGAAGAACGCAGAGCAACATTCAGCAGAAACTTTATTTAAAAATAAAGGGTCGCCACAGCTGCCGCAAGCTAACAGGACAGCTGGCGGACAGGCAACAGCTGATGCCGTTTGTCAGTTCCCTTTTATAGTCAGCTGTCAAACGGCATCAGCCAATAGGAGAGGTCCGCGTTCCCACTGGAAATGCAGACTTGACTCAGCAAAGTCGTAGAACACAATAGCTCGCTTTATGACCATCACAACTTTCAACTGTAGTAGGAATATGCATATTAAGGATTACCTTTATGCAATTTAATTCCTCTTGGAAGCCATTTGTGGACTATAATTCTGCATGTGGATTTGTATCACACCTGAAATGTAAGTTACTCTAAAAATATTACATTATGCCTAATTTTTTGTATTGAGGATAGCTTTGTCAAATCAGTAATTAGCAAAGGTAGCAAGAATGTAAGTACAGGTATGTGTGTATATATTATTGGTTGGTTGGTGGGTTGGTTGGATGGTTGGATGGTTGGTTTGGAAAATTTATATAGCTGCTTACTCCGCCCACAGGTTACAAACAATAAAAACACAATATAGAAAATAAAATAAACATAAGAAATAATAAACCCCCTCCTAACCATTCCGGCGACAACACAGACTCAAATAAGCCATGTATAAGATATATAAGAATTATCAATTATAATGAACGTTAGTAAAAGTTTCTACATAACCATTTATTCCAATAGATGATTCTTAGTATATTGGTTACATTTTTAATTGTTCTGTTTTCAGTAATACTTAAAATAAATTTAAGGTATCTTTACATTAATGGTACTTTTAAAAAGAAATTGTAATTTTTCCCCCAAAAAACCACTCTTTTTATTTCCTCTTTCCTTACCATTTCTTTCTTTCTTTTTTCCTATGATTGTACAAGAAGAAAATGAAAAAGGATTGTACTTGACATGTTTGATTAGACTCTTCTTTTCAAGTACAGAGACATTTGGTTACAAGATTTTTTTCAGTCAAGTAGCATCCTGAAGTGGAACACTCAAACCCCTGATGTGGTACTTCAGTGAACACTAGGATTATGAAGTTCCTGTCCTTTGGACAACTGCATTATTCTTTTTTTTAACAGAAAATGTGCATGAGTAGGTAACTTGAGACTCCATACCATGCACACCTCCCAAATTCTTTTTAACCACAGATTGCCAAAAATTTCTGTCATGATTTTCCACAGTTCTAAAATGTATGGAAGTAAAGGTATATGTGATATGTTGGAATTAATGTAGCTTTAAAACAATCCCTATCTGCAAAATGGAAGTGATTAAAATTTATATAATTAATACATTAATAGTTCTCTCTCTCTCTCTATTTTCATCATTACTTCATTTATTGAAGCCCTATATGTGGTCATTTGTATCCAATATTAATATGGATGCCATGAGACAAAAGAATAGTATACTGAACAATACTATTTACAGATAACAGATAATCAGAGTTGGAAGGGACCTTGTAGGTCATCTAGTCCAACCCCCCGCCCAAGCGGGAGACCCTACACCATTTCTGACAAATGGCAGTCCAATCTCTTCTTGAAAGTCTCAAGTGATGGCGCTCCCCCAACTTCCGAGGGCAAGCTGTTCCATTTGTTGATTGTTCTCACTGTCAGAAAGTTTCTCCTTATTTCCAGGTTAAATCTCTCCTTGTTCAGTTTCCATCCATTATTCCTTGTCTGGCCTACAGGAGCTTCAGAAAATAGCTTGACCCCTTCCTCCCTGTGGCAGCCCCTCAAATATTGGAAGACCACTATCATGTCTCCCCTGGTCCTTCTCTTTACTAGACTAGCTAAGCCCAAATTATTATACAATTTTTATTATTGTATAATATAGCCTACAAAGAGAATACAAAAGTAAATAGTAGGGAAATTCAGGTAGGGGAAATGGATAGTGGAGGAAAGCAAGGGGAAAAAAAAAAAAAAGATATCGACTTTCAACTTTCTATAACAACAAATCTTTCTAATTGGTAAAACCCAAAATCAAAGTTTCATTTTTTTTTCCACCAAGCACAAAATCTAGAAGTGGTTTCCAAATAGAAAACCACAAAACATATTTGTATTATTTTTTCTTTAATCAAAACAGTCAATTTAGCCACCTCGGCTAATTCCATCAGTTTTTCCATCCATTGTGGGGATCAAAGTGTCCTTTTTTTCCATTAAGCCCAAAACAATAATGAAAAAAAAACAGATTTGCTTATTAATTGTTTATTTTAGTTTAAATATGTCAGTAACGTTGTCTTCCACAATCTCATCTTGAAATGAAAGAAAACAAATGCAATTGCTGATGAGAAGGTGATTTGGTTTTCTTGATCATCTCTTTTGAATGATGTGTAGACATTGTTTATCTATGATCCTGTTGATGACCAATTTGTCTGAATTTCCGGATTCCAGGAATGCTCTGGAGTTTTTGGTTTGGTCTGGAATATTCATATTTTCCTTGTTTAAACTATTGTCAAGTATATCCATGTGTTGTGAAATTAAGGAATTTTTATCATGTCTTCTAAACTGCTAGTTGGTGTTCTTGATTAGCTTTCTTTTTTCAATTCAGGTTGTACCCAGTTAATAATTCTAGCACCATATCATATAAGGCATAAACCAGTATTAACATCTTTGATGGTATTTCCACCACTCAGTTTTGTCTTTAGCAAACTTTTTTCATTCTTTGGATGTATTCTTTACTAACCACTGACAATTGCCTGGGCAAATCCCTGCAGTCTTTCTGAGCAAGATTTCAGAAATAGTTTATTTAGTCTGATTATAAGTCTATTGTTTTGTTGAAAAAAAGGTATATTTTCAAGAAAATCCCTGCAGTCTTTCTGAGCAAGATTTTAGGAATAGTTTATTTAGTCTGATTATAATTCTATTGTTTTGTTGAAAAAAATGTATATTTTCAAGAAAAAAATTATGAATAGACAGACATGCACATTTCTTCATGTTTCTTTAAAAAAATGGTTTAATAAATTTTACAAGCAATATTCTACAAAGTCTGTTTGAATCCCATTCCTATCAAGGCATGCGATTTTGTAGTCTAAATCTATCTAATTACTTGTGAATATGCAGAAAGAAAGGCAAGAATATTTTTATTAATTACAGATTTTTCTCCAGAACACAAATGGTGTTCTCTGTGTTGTAATAATAAGGAATTTGTAGGATGATTGGATGATAATGATTTTTGAATGAGAGGGATGAAAAAAGTAAATATGGATTACCATTTGTCAGAAATGGTATAGGGTCTCCTGTTTGGGCAGGGGTGGGTGGGGTTGGACTAGATGAACTACAAAATCCCTTCCAACTCTGTTAATCTGAATCTGAACCTCTCAGTTTAATTTTATATCTTTATCATTCTGGTCACCTGCTGCCACATAGTGGACACTAATGGTACTATCATTTTGTCACTTGAAAATTCTGAAATGAAAATCAAGCTCTTAATCATTATCTTTATGGTAGTTTTACAAAATGAAAGTGAAAGCATTATTTGCATTCTTTAATGATAGCTGACAACAAGCCACCCAGAACAGTTCTGCTCATGTAAAGTAATCGTACTGGGAATATATCATAGAGTAATAATATACTGTACAATACATTACTGAAAATTAGGTCAAATTTTGAATAGATTGTAGCAGATCATACTTGAAATATTGCATACAGTTTTGGTTGCCACAATATAAAAAAGATGTAAAGATGATGAGATGATGGAAAGAATGTAGAGAAGAGCAACAAAGATGATTAGGAAACTGGAGGCTAAAACATATGAAGAATAATACGTAGTTGCAGGAATTGGGTATGTCTAGTTTAATGAAAAAAGGCCACAGAGGATTGGGGATGAGATGATAGCAGTGCTTCATTATCTAAGGGGCTGCCACAAAGAAGAGAGGGTCAACCCTCTTCTCCAAAGCAGAAGGCAGAACAAGAAACAATGGATGGACACTAATCAAGGAGAGAAGCAACCTAGAACTAAGGAGAAATTTCTTGACATTTAGAAAAATGAATCAATGCAACAGCTTGTCTCCAGAAGATGTAGATACACACACACAATTTTAAATTTTCTTTAAAACCTCAAGTGTATGTATATAGACCTAATGTTACAGCTTTCACACCCAGACAAAAAAACAAACAAACAGGCTACCAAAAAAAAATGAAAGCAGAAATTTGCTGCTATCTGGTTGTCATTCAATTTTTCCAGCCTAGATATAATGACACCGTGGTTAATATGGTTACTGGATCTAGATAATTTGTGGTTAAGACAGTATTTTAAAGGATGCTATCCAAAGGTCAATTTAAACATACTCAACTTAATTGGTGTTCTGTGCATCATAGACTCTTGACATATCATTAGTCAATCATCACTTCTAAACTCCAGACAAAGATATGAGTAATGTCCCTCAAATAGCAGCATTTCTTTTTCCCATTATTGTTACACACATACAAGCAAACATACTTTTATAAATACATGAGCATAATGGGAACATAGAACAGTTCAAAGGGTGACCATACATTATATTTCACTTCAGTGAGAGAAACTATGGTGAAATCATGCTGCCCAGTCCTCTACAAAGACAACTGGGATATCATGGCGTCTTCTGTTTGCACGTCATGGAAACCTTAGACAGCCACCATCTTGAATCATTTTAATCAGATGCTCTAAATGAACACAAACATAATCTCCAGGTTAAGATGATCCAAGATGGCAGGAAGCTTTTCAGATCTAGATAATATGCTAAATCTGCAATATCAGTTAAAGTGGTACACTAGGAAGGGGGTTTAAATAACACTGTTGTGTAGCCTTGCTGAGGTTTCCAATAAAGCATTTAGTCAAGCAAGCCAAGATATACTGTCCAAGCCAGGACTGCTACCAGGGGAGACCTTAAGCAAGTTTGGAATCCATTCTTCCAATTGACTTCCTCCTGTAGATTGCTGAGAGCAATTCTTAAAGTACCTGTTGTTGTTTTTTTGTAGTCTTATTTTTTTGTGCAGTTAGGAGATGGGGAATGTACAAGGAAGTTTCATATGGAAGACACTGTTAGGAATTTTTCTCAAGTGGAATAATCTGTAAGTCATCACCTGATTCCTTAAACCAGGATTATCAAACTCGTGGCATCACAGTGGCGTGATAGCCGCATCACATGAGGTATCAGGACTTTCCCCCTCTTTGCTACACCAGGTGGGGGCGGAGCCAGCATGTGACACATCCAGCCTGCAGGCTGCGAGTTTGACACCTTGCCTTAAACCAAAGGTATGCCCTTAAAGAACCTGCTTCCATTGAACCTAAAATTGCTAAGGTATCAGAAGGTTCTCTGGGACAAAAAAAAGGTGAAATCAAAATTCATTTGTTTGAAAACTTGAGGAAGAATACTTGAAAAAAGATATGTGTATATAATAGCTTTTTCTTTAAAACTCCTAGTTGACTGAGTAAGGAGAAAAGAAGAATAGGAAAAGACAGAAAGTAAAGTATTAAAATGCAGAGAAAGTTAATGAGAAGGGCAGCCAAAATCAGAGGAGATGGCAAATGAAGACTGACCACCAAGCTAAGGACACGATAACCTACTGTATCTAGCCTCAGGCTAATTAATGTAAACATTAAATCCTCTGCATATAGAAAAATAATTCTCTTGCATGGGAAAATTTAAAATGTAGGAATTATTATTATTATTATTATTATTATTATTATTATTATTATTATTATTATTATTATTATTATTATTATTATTATTATTATTATTATTATTATTATTATTATTATTATTATTATATGCTCTATTCAATAATGCATACCAAATAAAAAATATACATTAATTCTTAATTTGGAGGATGAGGATATTATTCTTTCACGAATCTTCCCTCTGAAAGAGTTACAATTGGCTGCCATCAGTCAAGTTAACTGCTCCACACTGTTTGTCCAGCTGAGGGGCTCTAAAGGGTTCTTCCCCTACACTCAGATCTAGCAAAAATCCAAGAGGAAGTGCTTTGATTTTCTTGATCAAAGCTCAAAAGCAGAGACTCTAAACTCCCTCCAAAAAAACCCTTAAAGATCTGAAATAAAACAAGAGATAGTTGTACAGCTGTGCAGTCCTGCCCATGAGGAATGATTTAGTGGCACATTCGCTTTTCAAAACAATGCAGATAAAAGTCCAGATATGAAAAAGAAAAACACATGAAAGTGACACTTTATACATACAGCATTCAAAACATCGCTGAAATGCTGTACCCTCTAATTGAACTAGTTGCCTGCTATCCACTGGGTAAGAAGATTTTTTCCCCTTAATTTATGGTGAATACACTGCAAAAAAACTGAAATTAGAGCATATTTGGCTTCCTAATTAGATACTTTTAGAAAGTTCCAAACTCAAGAGGAAACCTCTGATACTTTTTGGAATTGGAGAGCTTTTTAAAGCAATTGTTTAGAACTTGTTCATTTAATAGTGGTTATTTATTTATAGCAGACTTGGGCATTTTATGGCCTGCAAGCAGGGGTGGGATTCTACCAGTTTCGCACCTATTCGGTAGAACCGGTTGTTAACATTCTAAGCAGTTCGGAGAACCGGTTGTTAGAAGAAATTACTGGTCTAATCCTGTAAGGAAGGCAGGAAGGAAACATTCTGGTGTTGCTTACAGAAACTGCCTCTCCATTAACCCTTATTACATTCTTGGCAGGACTAGACTTCCTGTCTCTGGAACTTCTCTGGAGTTTTTGTCCCCTCCTTTGCTGATACTTTGCTTGTGTGGAGTGACCATTTAAAGTTACAATGGCAGTGACAAAAGTGACTTTTTTCACACTTACAACTGTTGCAGCATCCCCACAGTCATGAGAGGCCAGGTGAGGAGATGTGTGCCTTGATGTGAGTGATATTGAATTGGCCACGCCCAGCCAATAACATGAGCACCAAGCCATGCCCACCAACTTAGCCATGCCCACAGAACCGGTTGTTAAAAAAATTGAATCCCACCCCTGCCTCCAAGCATATCCAGCCTGCTGGTGGTCCCAATCTGACCCATGACACTGATGGTGTTGGCTGTGTTGGAGATATTAGCAGCAGGGTTTGTGGGGCAGTGGTGAGATTCAAAAAAAATTATTACCGGTTCTGTGGGCATGGCTTGTTGGTCATGGCTTGGTGGGAAGGATACTGCAAAATCCCCATTCTCTCCCCATCCCCACTAACCTTCTTTCCAGCTCCGTTTATTTTATTTATTATTTATTTTTATTTATTTATTTGATTTGCCAATTGTTTACAAGATAATAATTATAAGTGTATACATAGTTGTGAATACATGAAATGGGTACATATAAGAAAAATAAAAGAAGAATAAGAGAAACAATAGGACAGGGACGGTAGGCACGTTGGTGCGCTTATGCACGCCCCTACAGACCTCTTAGGAAAGGGGTGAGGTCAATAGTAGACAGTCTAAGGTTAAAGTTTTTGGGGTTTGGGGAAGAAACTACAGAGTCGGGTAGAGTATTCCAGACATTGACCACTCTATTGCTGAAGTCTTATTTCCTGCAATCAAGTTTGGTGCGGTTAACTTTGAGTTTGTATCTATTGTGTGCTCTTGTGTTGTTATGGTTGAAGCTGAAGTATTCATTGACAGGTAGGACATTGCAATGTATGATTTTATATACCATGCTTAAATCAGACCGAAGACGGCGTAATTCAAGGTTTTCTAGTTCTAGAATTTCAAGTCTGGTGGCATAGGGTATTCTACAACGAGTAGAGGAGTGGAGAACTCTTCTTGTGAAATATTTCTGGACTTTCTCAATTGTGCTAATATCAGATACGTAATGTGGGTTCCAGACTGATGAACTGTATTCGAGTATTGGTCTAGCAAATGTTTTGTATGCTCTGGTTAGTAGTGTGATATTACCAGAGAAAAAGCTACGTAGGATTAGGTTAATGCCTTTTTGGCTATGTAGTTGCAGTGGGCTCTAGCACTTAGATCATTAGAGGTGAGTATTCCAAGGTCCTTTACAGAGCTTGGGTCATCAACAAGATCTTGACTATTCAGCTTGTATTTTATTTTCTGATTTTTTTTGCCAATATGTAAGACAGAGCATTTATTTGTTGAGATTTGAAGTTGCCATTTGTTTGACCATTCTGATACATAGTCAAGATCTTTTTGTAGGGTAGCAGTATTGTCTGTGGTATTGAACAGCTTTACATCATCAGCGAAAAAACGCAATTGCTCTTAATATGATCACAGAGGTCATTTATGTAGAGTATGAAGAGAGTTGGTCCTAGAACACTGCCTTGGGGGACACCACTATTGACAGGTACAGAATTTGATAGGACGCTCCCAATTTTGACCATTTGTTGTCTGTTTGCCAGGAATGCTTCTATCCAGTTATTCAGTTGTCCAGAGATACCATAGGATTTTATTTTTAGGAGTAGTTTGTCGTGTACCACTGAATCAAAGGCTTTACAGAAGTCTATGTAGATTGCGTCTATTGCTTTGCCCTGGTCGAGTTGTGTCGTCCATATGTTTTTGCAGTGTAAGAGTTGCAGATTACAGGATAGTTTTTTTCTGAAACCAAATTGTTTATTGGAGAGTAGGTTGTTTGTCTCTAAGTGGAGGATGATGGATTGGTTAATAATTGATTCCATGACTTTACAGGTGACGCAGCATAAGGAGATTGGTCTGTAATTTTCAACTAGGCTTGGGTCTCCCTTTTTGAAGATGGGGATGACTGTGGCTTGTGACCATAGGTTAGGCAAGGAGCTGGTCCTGAAAGATTTTTCAAAGATTATGCTTAGAGGTTTGGCTATGGCAGTGGATAGCTTTTTTAAGAAGTAGGCACATATTCCATCCGGTCCAATAGATAGAGATGGTTTTAGATTGCGTAGTGCTTTTTCAACATTGTCTTCTGTAAAATCGATATGTATTAGATCATTGTTGTTATCTATGGTACGGCTAGGAAATACTGGGCATGATCCATTGCTGTTTACAAATACTGAGCCGAAGAATGTGTTAAAGATGTTGGCTTTAATGGTGTCGTCGTTGCAGTCTTTACCATCAGGTCCTATCAAGGGTGGGATAGACCTTGAGTCTTTTAGTTTGTTGTTTACAAAATTGTAAAAAGCACGGGTGGAATTGGTGCTTAGAAGGTTTTCCTCTTGTTTAATGTGATAATTGATGCATTCGGTCTTTATCTGGTGGCATAAATTTTTGTGTCGGCTTTTGAAATTGGCAACGTGACCAGATTTGTTTTTCCGCCAGAGTGATCTCTTTTTGGATTGAAGTTTCCTTATTGTTATGGGTAATCTGCTTTTTTGTTTTGTTTTGGGAGTTGTTGTTGGTACATATAGTTTGATGACTCTTTTGACTTCAAGTAAAAATATGTTGTAATGGTCTTCAACAGTGTTGCATCCAGTGAATAGAGATTGCCAATCAAGGGATGAGAGATCGTTGTCTATAAGATCATAGTTGCCTTTTTGAAGTTACAATTGGGGATTACATCATTGTGGTGATTTTTGTGTGGGCGTATGTTGAGACAAAAGTCAATCATATTGTGGTCACTGCTGGAAAAGGGTTCTTTAGTTTGTATTCCGTAAATTAAATTCAAACTATTGCAGAAGATGAGATCGAGGCAGTTGTTTAGTCTAGTGTTGTTGGTTACTAGTTGTTCCAGTCCCAGATTTGTAATAGCATTGTAGAAGGTTGTGTGTATGATTTCAGTTGTACAATCATTTAGGGTCCAGTCAATATGAGGTAGATTGAAATCGCCAAGAAAGATAAAAGGGTATGGGCAGGATGCAGCCCATGTTAGTAATGTATTTAGCTTGTTTACATGTTCGATGTCATAATCAGGTGCTCTGTAACATAGTAAGAATCGAATTGTGATATTTAAGGATAGTTCACAGATGATGGTCTCAGGAAGAGCAAGCTCCTGGGTAACTTGGATATTTTTAGATGTAAGGACTTTTTATAGAAGATAGCAACACCACCTCCTCTACGAATTTCACGATCTGATCGGTAAACATGATAGTCTCTTACTGTGGTAATGGAGTCAGGGAGAGATGCATTGAGCCATGTTTCACAGACAAATATAATGTCGAATTTAGCCATATTTAGTAGGAGGAAAAATTCAGGTATTTTATTCACGAGGCTTCTTGCATTGAGTAGTTTGCATTTAAGACCAGCCATAGTTGGAATTGAGGTAGTTAGGGGCGTGCATGCCTAGTCTTGGGTGATGGTGGATCGGTTGAGGTAGGGTTGTGGTTGAGGGTTAAAGCTGAGTTGCGGGTTGTGTGGCTTACTTTTGATACAGTCAGCATGGTAGTCAATGTACAGGTCCTTCTCTCCATTGTCTAGACGTTTTTTGAGTTCGGTGCGGAGTACACGGGAGCGGGCACGTTGCTGTATGGTTAGGTCAGGGCGACAACGGAGGTTCTTATGGTTGGTGTTGGTTTTGGCGAGTGAATTTATAGTGTAAATGAATTTACTCATTGGATGATTCCAGGTATTGAATAAATTGCTTGGTTAATCCCAAGCAGTCATGATGAGCGTATTTTTTACACAGAGAACATTTGATGGAGTTTTCATTATCCTTTAGATTTTTGTAGCATTTAAGGCATGTGCAGGAGTCTTGTGGTTCATTGGTGGGGATTATCTTCTCTTTAGGTTGTGGTTTGGCATTGGATTTTCTTTTTGGCAGGGTAGGTTTGTTAAGATAGTACGTTGATTGAATTAATTAAAGGAACAATTTTGGGTAATCTATATAGCCAATATCAGACCAATCAATCAATTGCAGTAATCTCTCTAGTCAGATAATATTCCTGAGCAACAATCAGCCTAATCAATTAATTACTCTAATCACTAATCAATTAATTACACTAATCATTAATCACACTGTTCATTTAAATTCACTAAATCATTGGTTTTACTATTCAATTAAATTACATGAATCTTGATCTTTTAAACTAGTCAGTAATCACACTATTTGCACTAAACACTCTAATCACACTAATCAATTAAAACAATAAATCAATTAAACCATTAATAAAATATTTTATAGAAATTGATTATCTAATCGTTGATATAGGTGATGAGGTAGAAAAGTTGTAAGTTTTGAGGTAATGAATTAATCAGTCTTTGATTAAAGTAATGAGGTAGTATTAAGAGTCTGCAAGGAAAGGGTTAATTGTTTTACTAGCAGCTGTAGTTGACTGAATGAGAGGAATTTATTGCTCTTTGTAATAGCAGATTGCTATTACTCTGTAAACAAAAGGTTGTAACACAATGTTCAAAGGGTTTTTGAAATAGAGTAAAACTTGCTGAATTAAACACTTTGTCTACAATCAATATGTTTCTGAATAAGATTGTTTTGCAATAGTTTCTTAAAGCTCTTCAAGTTGAGTAGTAGTAAAAATACAGTCCAGAAGTTTGGGTTAACCAATCCAATCTGTCCTTTACTTTTAACTAAATCTGACAGTAACTCCAGATCGTTAATCGCAGCTATTTTCCTCCTTAGAGTCCCACTTTCCAAGGAAAATTCCACTGCAGAAATTGGAGTGATTTTTTTACCAAGATTAAGCACGCTGTTACAAGATCTTTCCTTTCTTTTTTACTTCTGTCACAGCTTTGATTTAGCCATGCTAAGTCTCTTTTTAGTTCGGATGGAGAGATTTTCTTCGAGTCAGTCTCAAAAGCATTCCTCTGCCGTCCAGGGTGACTTTTGGCTACTAAGAGCCTCAGGGCTTTTTCCTCCCTCGTTTTTTTTTTTTTTCTGCCAGCTGACCAATGTGGCGGTGAAAACTGCGTGGGGGATATTAAAGGAAATGCATTGTCTGGCGTGGAAGATAACTTCTATCAGCTGTGTGAGGGATTTAAATGAAGGTAGGTTGTTAGAACTCCGCAGGCAGGCTCCGAGTGAAGGAAAGGGCTTCACTTCTCTGGGGAAGGAGAGGAGGGCTCCGGATCTGTTAGCAGGAATATTTGGGCTCCACAGCTTCAGAATCTAGCATTTTGGGGCTTGTTTTTTGGACTCAGGTTTACTCATGGTTACTGGTGTAACAGCAGCTTTAAAAGTGGTTTCTGGTGCAGGTGATGGCTTTATAGGGAGATAGTGGTCCAGGAGCGAGAGCTTCACCTTCTTAGTTGGGCGTCGCCATCTGTGTAGGGCAACCAAAGAAGACCCAGCCAATCAGCTGGGACTCAATGGGAGGCAGATAATAGAGGGGTGCCAGGCCAGTCAGAGGTGGTATTTGCCGGTTCTCTGAACTACTCAAAATTTCCACTACCAGTTCTCCAGAACTGGTCAAAACCTGCTGAATACCACTCTGTTGTGGGGGCAGCAATGGTGGGGCAGCAGCAGTGGGAGGTGGGGTCTCAGCAGCAGAGACTGGGTAGCAGAGATGGGTAATGGCATCAGAGACAGATAATGATACAGCATCTGCAGCAGGGGACAGGGCTGTGGCAGGCCAGCACCCCTCCACAACAGTCCCAGTTTCTCAAATGGCCCCTTTTGAAAATTAATTGCCCATCCCTGACTTAAAGGCTGGTTCCAACTTTCTAATGACCAGGTACTTGAATCATGAAACAGCTTGCCAATTACTACTGTACTGTAGAAGAGCATGACTTTGCACATATAACCTATTTAACTTGTTCAGAAGAGAGGCATTTTACCTACTTTCTGAATGCACAGCGCAGTTTTATATACAGGTAGCTCTTGTTTAGGTAGCTCTTCTTTGCTTCTCCTAAGGCCATTTTGGCACCTCAGCGCTCCTGTAACTGGCCCTGCACTCTGCTACTAAATAGGCAGCCAAGATTAGTGCCTGAAGGACCCCATCTCGTCACTGGGAGTCCAAGTGCCCCTCAGCAGGCAGCGGGCGAGGCTTCACAGGGGACCTTGGCAGAAAATGGGCTTCACAGGGGACCAGTCTAGAGGTCAGAGCCGGCTCTGCCTTAAGGAGGCCAGGGGCATAGTTGGGGTTCCTGCAAAGAGAGGCTCAGGCAGGCCCAGTCCCCATGCAGCGCCACGATACATGAGCTGCTTCTTGTGCTGCATGGCTACCCGGATGGCCTCTTAATGGGTACCCCATTAACCTGCAGGTGGGTGCCCCTTGCCTCTCCCCTCCCAGGCCCAGCCACTCCTCACCTGGCCTGAGAAGGTAAGACCAATGGTGGGGGAGGGAGACCAGCAGTTCCCGGCCCACCATGCACAGCCAAAGGGCCACAGTGAGGCTTGACCACCTTTTAGGCCTGCCTCTCCTGCAACTTGACTGAGTGGGTGGATGCAGAGTCCTTCCCAAACACGGATTTTGTCCACCGGCCTGGCTTCCCTTTCCAAGCCTGCTTTCGGTGAAGCTGAGCACTGGTGAGGGCTGGCTTTTGCTAGGTTTGTCTGGATGTCGGGGGACAGACAGGAGCCTGGGGAGGAAGCCGATTTCCCACTGATAGCTGGACAAACCTAGACAAAAAGCCAGCCCTCATCTGTGCCCAGCTTCACCTACAGGGGGCTTGGAAAGGGAAGTTGTGAGCTTCCGCCTGCATCAAGCGACACTGGGGAGGGAGAGCACAAGCAGCGGGAGGAGGGAAGCCAGGCAAAGGGGCGAGCAGGGAGCATCCGCAGCATGCTGTAGCACATGCACTTTCCCTCAGCCTAGCAGACTTTCTAAGGGAGAGAGAGAGGGAGAGAGAGAGAAATCCGATTCAACCTCTGTCTGTCTATGTGAGTGTGTGTGTGTGTGTGTGTGAGAGAGAGAGAGAGAGAGAGAGAGAGAGAGAGAGATCCGATCCAACCTCTGTCTGTCTGTCTGTGTGAGTGTGTGTGAGAGAGAGGGGAGAGAGAGGGAGATCTGATCCAATCTCAAAGAGTTATATGAGGGCTGGCAGCAATGTGCTCTCTCTCTCTCTCGCTCTCTCTCTCTCGCTCTCTCTCCCCCTTCTTTCTTTCAATCTCTCTCTCTCTCTCTCTCTCTCTCTCTCACACACACACACACACACACACACACAGGTTAGATCATTTTTCCCTCCTGCCCCACCCGCCAGAGACTCCTGGATTCCATCCCCAACCCCACCTGGCCTATACAGGAACCACCCACGCGAGAGACATAGAATTGGTCACATCCATTCAGTCACATGACCCCACCCAGCCATGCTCACCCAGCCGGTCATTGGTAGAACCGGTTGTTAAATTATTTCAATCCCACCGCTGGTTTGTTCTCTTTTTTGTAAAGTATAGCTTACAGCTAAGTTTGCTGGAGAAGCGTGTTATGTGTCATCCACTACTAGTGAGAGCTTTAAAACTATAGAATTAGTCTTGCAATATTTTCTTCTACCTTTTAGAAAAAGGCATTTACAGGCCTAAAATTTGAGGTTCCTTCACTTTTTTGCTTTGCGTGGCTGAATTGATTGGCCAGTACTTTCACCCCCAGAGCCTAATTTTAATAAGCATGTGGTCTTGTGTAACTGCACATGTATAATTTGTATGACTACCAATTCCGTAATCACAGCTCTGCACTATGGCTTGTTTCAAGTCTCCTGCTATAAACAGAAATATGATTTTCAGCTGCTCCTACGTTTAATACACTGGAGTACGGCATTTGATTGTCTTATAAACAAAGCAAGGATCATGTTGTCTCGGTTAATGTATGACCTCAGAGCAACAACTGCGTCTGGAAACAAATAGCATAGTTATGACTAAATTTTACATGCCTGTAATACAAAAGCATTTCCGCTATAGATTTTATCCTGATGCCAAGTAGATGTGTTGTACTGCAAACTCTCATTTTCCTCTGGGGATGATGAAACATCTGGAGATCGTTGCCTTAAAGGTGGCTGCTGTAAATATGATACTGAAGAAAGAAATGTCTTGAAACAAGTTGCTACGTTCATACAACCTTGCAGCTTTCTTTGCAATTGCAAAGAATACTATTTGATAGCACCAACCTCCACTATTTCCAAGCCCTTGTGTTTGGTTCTGCTTTTGTTGAAGTTTTGCTTCTTCCCAAGATTTTACTTTAAAATCCCCTTTCCATTATAGCTATGGAATATAATATTTTATTAGAATAACATGGTTCCTGTAACTATGGGTGCTTTCACAAGTACAGAGTTCTTATGAGTAGTCAGAAAGCATAGTTTCCAAAAAGTTAGACCCTTGCCTCACTTTGTAAAAATAATTCTTTACTTAATTATTTATAATTTCAGCCAGCATCCAGTTATCTGATCTGAAAGCTTAGCAAAAGGAAAAATGATAAATTAGTCTTCTCTAAAAGTATGAAAATGATAATGCGACAACAATAGGCAAACTAGCAAACTCAATCCCACAGAACCCCTTCACACAAGGAGAGGATCAGATATTGCCTTGTGCCTGGATGGTTACTCCAAACAAGGAAACTACAGGATAGCAGTCATACCAAGTAGGCATACCAAGAGCATCAAGCTCTCAACCACAACAGAGCCTTTAAGGACACTAGGTTGGACCATCTCATTTTCTAATTACCTTTGGATTTACATTTATTTTACAATTTAACAGAGATCTTCCAAACAGAAAGCTGGAAAAGCTACCTGATGAGTAAAATTTCATCCCAAAATAGAAGAAAAGCAAACAGCAGTTTAAAGAATTGTTTTTAAAAATATAAAATAAATAACAAAAAAAACTAAATGAAAATTTAATTTAAGAAAGCTTTAAATGCAATAAAGGACCAGGTGAATTTAGAAAATTTGGACTTTTGCTAAGGTTTTATTAAAAAATGAATTAACAGAACAAATTTTCTGTGGGAATACAAATGGTTTAGACTCAAGAAAGACATTATTAGTTGAAAATTTAAAACAAAGCAAATGAAATCTGAGATGTCGTGAATATAGAAATGGGCCACTAGAAGAGATTAAAATTCTAGGCAGGAAAAGCAAAATGGACTCTATAAAATGATAGACAAAGGTACAACGTTTCAGATATTCCAGGGTATTTTTGATGCACTGGAAGAGAAAGAAATTTGATATCAATATTTGCTGCACCTCTAGATGTATTTTTTGAAGAAATTTATAAAGAAAAAATGACTAACCTTATAAGCTTAATAGTTAACTTTATAATCTTAGTACTTCTTTGGTCCATTTACTAGTATTATACTATTTTTTCTTTTTTTCCTCTTTGGTTCGTTTGTTCTTTTGTTCTTTTAAAAACGATTAAAAACATAATAAAACAACAACTGGAAAAAAGCGAACAGCCAGACATGTCCACAAAGTCATTAAAATTTCTGCTTAATCTGGAAATTTTATATTTTATTAAAACTGAAATGCATTGTACAGTGCAATAATTAATATAAGCTAATATGAAAAAACAGCAAAAAAAAGTTATCACACTTATTATCTTGCTTCCGTGTTTTCTTCTAGCATCAGTCTTAGAGGTCCAAACCAGTGGCAACAATTAAAGTACATGCCAAAATTTGGCAGTCTCAGTTATCCAAACATGCTTCATCTATTCAGTAATTTGCTTCTAGTAAAAACTCATGGCCATGATATATTTTATTTATATATTATGATATATATTTATTTATATATCCTGATAAATTGTTTTATGATTAATAAGTTGTCTATTTTATTAAAGAAAGATACCTGAAAGGGATGGTACCAATTGAATAAAACACTTACAAGATCTGTTCTAACTTTGTGAAATGTTTTATAGTTTATAAAAATTATGAGATCAACCAATGACCAGAAATAAACTCCTGTAAATATCCATATGCTAACTTTTAAAAACCAGGGACACTTATAATCAGAACCAGATCTAAACTTAACAGATGTTTTACAGAATGACAACCCTTCTGTCCATATTGTTCATTTTCATCATCCCGAGTGAGATGATGAAAACATTTGTGTTGTCATTTTTTAAAGCTTTTACAGGTTTATTTATTTGTATCCTGATTTTATTATTGTTATAAATAATTCAAGGCAGTGAACCTATACAACACCCTTTCCTCCTCCTATTTTCCCAACATCAACATCCTTATGAGGTGAATTGCTGCCATAGATCGATCTCTGGATCCCTCTCTGGACACAAGTTCAGCGGAGGAAGGTGAGTCAGCAGAGGAAAGCATGGAGCTAGGAGAGTACAAGACTGATGGAGCAGCTTCAGCTGGGACAATTGAAGGAGTGACAGGCTGAGGCTGGACAAGGCCAGTCACAGCTGCAGCAAGTTGGCCAGGAAGTTCCAGGATACATAGAGCAGAAAGGAGACAGGCACAATGCCAGTCAGCTAAGCAACTTGCGAGGAGGCAACCTCACCTCTCATGAAAGACTGCACCAGGGTTGCCTACCTCAATCTGCCCTGAAGACTTGAGCATTGCTGGAGCAAGGTGCCGAGTTCCATGCCTAATGTGCTTGTGTGCTGTATATCCTGACCAATTTGAATCACAGGCTGCTTTCCTGGACTCTGTATGTGCCCATTGCACTCGGTTATCCAATGACTGTTACTGAGCCTGGCATCCAGACTTGTGCAACAGGGTTGCTTTCCAAGGACCTGTTTAGGAGGTTAGAATAAACATCTCTAGAACTCTTGCTATACATGCATGTGGGGAGTGGACAGCACAGTTGGATTGAGAGAGAATGGTTGATTCAAAGGCATCTAGCTGGCTTTCATAACTAAACAGGATTAGAACTCACAGTCTCCTAGTTCCTAGCCTGGTGCCTTAACCACTAGACCAAACTGTCACTTTTAGGCACCAAGGACCATATTCAGGTTTTGAGCGATTTGCTAGGATTCCAAGTCATCCCCCCCCCCCGCCCAAAAAAAAGTAGTCCAGTAAATGTAAAGAAATTGGTGGGGCCAAGAACAAACAAATGTGATTTAAAATAAGGTACCTTATGTTATTAAAATTAAATTAACTTTATATTGTTAGCATGGTAGCTCATTGGTCAGATCATTTTCTACTAATATATGAATTAATGACATCTTAGAAATCTCTGGGACTATAGCCAAGGATTTAAGAAGTATACAAGTTTTGTATCTCTGACTTATGCTACTTCTGAAGCTAAAAAAAGAAAAGAAGAAGAAGACAGATTTTCCTGTTAAATAAAATATGCAAGTGCATCAGGTCTGGTACAAAAGAATGTAGGCAGAGTTGCAAGCAAATCTGTATGTCTTTATTCACATTCTCGTTGAGGCTTCCTGGTGAGTTTTGTGATGAATTGTCTTTTTAATTGCACACTAATTAGTTTACCTTCAGAAATTAACCTTTCCAGGAAGGATTGGCTGCTGTGATAGTAGCATGTTAAAACAATTGGCTTCAACCTGGTGCTCTTCAGTGGTCCTGCTAGCTGACAGTGATGTATAGGACACCTCCACAGGTCTAGTGTTAGCCCTCTGCATGTTTGTGGTGCAATAATATTATCTTTCTTTGGCTGCTGAGCCTCATTTATTTCTGTGCTAAGATTTAACTGTTAAATCTTTCTAAGATTTGCCGTTTGTTACCATGAATCATATTAATATCTCTTTGCGAAGGCTGAGTAAGATTTTTAGACTGAGCTGGAGAAAAAAAACAAGAAAGAGATTTCAGAATGGATTTGCTACAATTTGCTTAAAATAGTAATGTTATTGTAGCAAAAGTAGAATAGTGAGGGTTTTTCTCAGGAAGATATGAAAGCATGGGGATGGAAATTAATGACAACTGAAAGGATAGATTTTGCATTAAAAAAAGCTTTGGGGTACAGTTTTCAATGATCCCTAATTGGAAAAATTTGTCTGAAATCCTGGGAAGCTGCTGTCAGAAGAAACTTGAATTTCAGGCTTAAGTGAACCAAGTTCTCAGCACTTTAGCAAAAATTATTTATTCCTCTATTGGTTGCAAGAAAAAGTGTGTTGGGAAAATAGTAGCAGAAAAAGAAAGACAAGTGTTACTCTCAATGTTTCACCAATTCTGTTCCCAAGCAATTCTTGTGGCTTCAGAAAAAGCATTAGGGCTATCTAATGATGATCTTCCCTGCTGTTAATTAAAGGTAATCCTTAACTCATGCTTAACAACTGCTCAAAGTTATGACCTCGAAAATGCTACTTCCAACCCAGATTCAAAGTTCCAGAAATGTGGCCATGTGACCTGATTGACAATGTCTTGTTCCAGAAACCAGCATTTACTCTTTACAGTTTACCTATAGCAACTTAACGACCTTCATGTTCATTTTGACTGCCACATTCACCCAGGATTTGCTTAACAACTGCTGAAAAAAAGATCATAAAATTGGGTGTGTTCATGTGATAACTTCTTAACGACTGTCAGAATTTACAACTGAAGTTTTGCGGGCTCAGTTATGGTAGAAATTCAAGGGCTAGTTGTATACCTTATTCTGCTGTGTATTTTGCTGTGTATTCAAAATGAATAGTGATTAACATATATGTGTGTGTGAGTTTGAGTGTGCCTGTGCTTGTGTGCAATTGTGCTCACAGTAAAAAATTACAATAAAGCTTATCTTATCTTGCCTTGCCTTACCCTATCTTATCTCATCTTTTATCTTATCTTATTCACATCTATTCTGCTCCTGTTTCCAAGCTTTCCACTGAAAAAAAATTAACTAGATAATCCCATCAACTGGGATCACATATCATGCTAAATGTTAGTTTGATAAAGATGTATCAAATAAGTCACAATTATCTGCGGTCATACAACATGTTAAACAAAACTGAGTTGCAATATCAGTGTCATAGGAGGAACGAAAGTGCTAAAACTCTAACAAGGATGTAAGATCCTATTCACTTCCAATTTGTTGAGTATAATCAGTCTTCATTGTAAAAATAGATGTTTCCAAAAATGTTGGAACTAAAGCTGCACAACTTCCAGTCTGCATGTTTTTTAGAATGAAAAACAAGTTTTCACTTTCTTCCAGGCCTTCCCAGAATAAATTTAGAAAAAGTCTATTTTTATTGTAAACTATTTAAAGAGATTTCAGCATAGTAAACCATATATATATATTAAAATAAATAACTCCCTTGGTTATATTGTTGTCTTCTTTTAATCAATATTCATTTGTTATTGAGTTAGCCATGTGTTACATTATTATCAATATTCTTTTAATGTAATCCAATTTTGTGATTTGTTATTCTAATCCAATGCTTTTCAACATGAGCCATGTTAAGACATGTGGACATGTCTTAAATGGCTAAGGTTAAGAATCAATAAATCTATGTTGTGTTCTATCATAAGAATTATTTTTAAAAGAGAGGGAAAGAATCCCTAATTGTTATAAATTTGTTCTAAAACCTAAGATATTTCCAAAAACTCTAAGTTAGAAGAGAAAAATAAGAGGATTATGTTCAGGATCCTGCCAAGGTATCCAAAAGTGGAATTTAAATTACCAGTGATCTTTATCAAAAGAGTCATTGTCTGACCTCTAGTGGTGATAGTGGAGATGTGCACATACTTGTTTTGGAACTAAGAAATACTGCGTAAGAAAAACTCTTGCCATATGCCATTGTATTTTTGTATTTTTTTTTAGTATTTATTTGATTTGTCAGTCGCTTACAAGATACAGGTATAAGAATAAACATAGTTTTGAAATCATGAGATAGATACTTATAAGAAAAATAAAAAAGAACAGTAGGAACGATTGGTGCACTTATGCATGCCCCCTACAGCAGGGATCCCCAACCTTTTCGACGCCGCGGCCCGGTTCCGGCGTCAGCTGGGCGCCGCGGCCCGGTTCCGGCGTCAGCTGGGCGCCGCCATCTTTTTGATGAAAAATCACTTCCGGTGACGTCACCGGAAGTGATTTTTCGTCAAAAAAAATGGCGGCGCCAGCGCTTCCGGTGAGCTTTTTCGGGTAGAAATGGCTTTCTACCCGGAAAAGCTCACCGGAAGCGCTGGCGCCGCCATCTTTTTTGACGAAAAATTGCTTTTTTACCAAAAAAGATGGCGGCGCCCAGCAACCAGCGGCCCGGTAAGGCTTGTTCCATGCCGGTACCGGTCCGCGGACCGGCGGTTGGGGACCCCTGCCCTACAGGCCTCTGTTTATGTACTATTATGTAAACTATTGTTTACATCATATTTCCACAGTAAGCAAGATGCCTCAAGAAAGCCCATACTCCAGACACGAGTATAATAAATCTAGTCCTATTGTAGCTTTAAAACAATTGGTATTCAAAGGCATGACAAGTTTGAGTGCAGTACTAGAAGGGGTAGATAATGCATAAAGTAGATAAAATAGATTAAAACTGAGGTTAGAGAGTTAATAGCACTAATACATGCCTCCATCATTAAAAATCAAGAAGAATAAGCTTAGACAAA
This sequence comes from Notechis scutatus, assembly GCF_049901735.1. NCBI lineage: Eukaryota > Metazoa > Chordata > Lepidosauria > Squamata > Elapidae > Notechis > Notechis scutatus. The sequence continues at coordinate 96,609,482 of NC_142025.1, read as the reverse complement.
TTGAGTCAAACTTTTAGAGAACTTTACCTACATTAAGAAAAAAAGCAACCATTTTTTCAGTTTTCTGTCCTCTGAATTATAAATGAAAAATATTGGAGAATACTAAGTCCAAAGTGGATAATAGAATGAAATTCAGCTTGTTCATGGCTACCAGTAATTCATTAGCTATGGGAGCAAGTTTTCATATTAAAATGAATCCTTCAGGGGACATTAGAAATTAGCCTTCATATTTGATGGTTTTTCAGCATCCCCTGAAAATCCAATATTACATTAATATGTTACTTGTTTTCTATTATGAATCTCAATAAATTGCCATGTACTTACTAACAGCTACCATTATATTTGCCCTTTGCTATATCAATGCAGTAGGTTTAGTTACCTTTTTGGTCATTGACAACCCTCAGTGCAAACTCTTTATTCAGAAAAAGCAAATCTCCCTGCTTGGTCAATTGGAATCTATCTTCTTTTCTGAGGACGGGGGAGGAAAGGAAAGAAAAGGAAAGGAAAGGGAAGGGAAGGGAAGGGAAGGAAAGGAAAGGAAAGGAGTTAAAACACTGCAGTTTTAGAGGGACAAAGGTTGAGGGAGAATCTACATACAAAAAGCAGAAAGAGTACCTTGGGTTAAGTTTAGTGTACATTTTCCCCAGAGGTGGTATTCAGCAAGTTCTGACCAGTTGTGGAGAACTGGTAGTGGAAATTTTGAGTAATTTGGAGAACCGGAAAATCCCACCTCTGACTGGCCCCGCCCCCATCTATTCTCTGCCTCCCGAGTCCCAGCTGATTGGCTGGGTCTTCTTTTGCTGCCCTGCACAGGAGAACAGAGCTGGAAAACAGGTTAGTGGGCTGAGTAGAGAATGGGATTTTGCAGTAACCTTCCCCCTGGAGTGGGGTAGGAATGGAGATTTTACAGTATCCTTCCCCTGCCATGTCCACCAAGCCATGCCCACAGAACTGGTAGTAAAAATTTTTGAATCCCACCACTGATTTTCCCTGTCACTGATCAAGTTTCTTTCCTTGTCTCAGGGAAGGAAGATTCAGACACTCAAGTTAAAGGAAGGGTTCTTACCATGTTAGATACTGAAGCCCAATACATCCCATTTTGTTATGTTGGTTTTTTTTAGAGTGGAAACAAAATGATGCTATTGCCCATGGGAAAAAAAACTAAGAAATTTGCTTTTTATTGACCAGTAAGAACTCAGGATGGCAATGGGTGGGGGAGGTAAGTCTTCCCTCATTTTATCATCACAATAACTGTTCCTTTTTAGGCAGCGAAGTACCTTCTTCTGTCATTGGTGAACACATATATCTTTGAGGAAACTTTTTGAATTCAAATGAATTAAGGCAGGTAAATTCTTAGAAGTCTGCATAAGCCTGCATTTATGCTATATTTTAATCACTGTAACCAACCAAAAGTTACAACAATGAAGAAACATTTTACATAAACAGATTCAGAAATTTCTAGGAATTTTCTTTTTTTTTTCCAGTTTCTAAGGAAATGGAAATATAAAATGATATGGCACACTGGATACAAACACTCCTAAGAAGGGGAATCTAATAAGAAAAATATGGACTATATCAGATTATACACTTTTGTTTTCTAAATTTTCTGCTTCTCAAGCATCCCTGATTAGAATCTAATATTTTTAATTGCTTCTCAATATCCTGATTATTTTCACCATATGGATTTTTTTATCATGTTCCCAACTCTATTTTTAACATTTGCTCAAGAGCATTGACATGGCACCAAAATGAAAGAAAACATCTTCCGAAAACCCAAGCTTTTGGCAGTTTTCACCAATCGGATGCTCTCCAAACATGTTGGATTTCAATGGTGGAAGATTTGGAAAGTTAAAATCCAATTCATCTAAAAGTGCCAGATTGAGGAAGCCTAAATTGTGTATCTTTTCTAAGAAAGGTCCAAATGTGTTTTTAATCAAGAAAATATAATTTTTCCAGAAGAGTTAAAATACAAGAGAGCAATAAAGACAAACAACATGCAGCATTTCAGTCACCATGGAAGGTGATTTGATATCAAATATTTTTCCTGTTAGGAGTGATCCCTCCCCTTGATAAACAATGTTGAGATAATCACAGATGATTCTTACTTCAGAAGTAGCCAGGAAAATATATGTATCTACGCAAATATCCATCCACCCACCCACTCACCCATCCAGGGTTAGTGGCTGGTGAGGGAATACGAAGCAGAACATAAAACAGATACAATTTCATCCTCCAACAACTCAAGTTACTCTCTCTCTCAGCCCAAATTACCTCACAGGACTATTGTTGGGGGTGGGGTAGGCAGAAGAAGTACTATTAGGTATGTTTGCTGCTTTGAGTTATTTATAAAAGTAATAAAAGTGGAATAGAAGAAATATTTTAAAAATCTCACTTTTGATACTTTACTTACTTCCTTACTAGAACCAGCCTTCATTCACTGGAATCATGTCTGTTTTGAACAGAATATACAGTATGTTTTGGACAGATATGTCAATAATTCTGTATGTTTAATTACATTTTCTTCCAAGATAATTCTGCCACTGAACTCAAGTTAAGCATTTATCAATAAAAAAAGGATCCTAGAATGAAGCTGCTGAATTAGAATGTATCTTGTAATATAATCTAATTACTATGGTCTTGCTTTTGATAACTACAAAAGCTAAAGTAGCATAACGCATCTACTGTAGAAGGATAATATTACCACTGTGGACTACGGTAGAAAATGGCTACTTTGTTTTTACCTCATAGATCTTTGTGTAAGAAATGTAAAAATCTTACCTCTTATATTTTATGGCCTCATTGTTTAAAACATTCCCAATTCTCCATTCTTCTTATCTATATAGTAAAATGAACGTCCACCAGCATTCCTATGCTGGCTTGGATAGGCATGCTTGCATCATGTTCTTGAAAGCAACATGATAGATAAAGAGGGATATATTTCATCAAAAGATTGTGGCAGAATATTAAATACATGAGCTTCTTCATAGATAATTATAGATTATGTTCTTGATGTTCTTATTTGAAAACTAACTCAATAAGTAATGGAAAAGAGAGGTTTTTTTAAAAAAATAGTTCATTTAAAATTAACAAAATGCAGATTAAACTAAAGTTATAATGAGGTAGCATTTGTTTATTCATAGAGATTGGATGAAACTGATTTGTTTATTGATTCTCAAAGTTTAGACTTTGTATAGGCTTGTTCTTTTCCTCTGGTAGAAAAATTAAAACCAGTAACCCTAAATTATATATACTACTAATATTGTTAATAAAGCAATTCCAAAATAATAAGCATATTATTTTTTTATCATCACAGTAAGCTAATCTGAGAAGGCACCCCACCAACTGAATAAACAGTTAAAGCTTCCAGAAATTGCATCTCTGAAATCAGATAGCAAATTGCCAAACATTAGGACAAGAATTTTCTACTAATTTCCAACAAGGAACAAAGGAAATCAATGACTTAGCTTTCAAATAAGCTTTGCACAACTACCGCACAATTGCAAATCCATTTTTACTTTTTACCATATACTTCATAAGAAAAATCAAGCCTATTACCTATAATATTATGGTATCTATAGTTAGAAACAAACTATCTTTCATTATATAGAAAAGAAATCAAAAATGTATATGTTTGTGCTGTAGGATCATCCTTATTTATGAGCTTCTAGATAGCAGAGGGGAAAAAAGCATGGGCTCCAAGATCACCACAGATAGAGACTGCAGCCAAGAAATTAAAAGACGTTTGCTCCTGGGGAGGAAAGCTATGGCAAATCTAGACAGCATACTAAAAAGCAAAGACATCACCCTGCCAACAAAAGTACATATAGTCAAGGCTATGGTTTTCCCAGTTGCAATGTATGGCTGTGAAAGTTTGACCATAAGGAAGGCTGAGCACCAAAGAATTGAGGCCTTTGAACTATGGTGCTGGAGAAGACTCCTGCGAGTCCCTTGGATTGCAAGGCGATCAAAACCGGTCAGTCCTAGAAGAGATCAACCCTGACTGTTCTTTAGAAGGCCAGATCCTGAAGATGAAACTCAAATATTTTGGCCACCTAATAAGAAGCAAGGACTCACTGGAGGAGAGCCTAATGCTGGGAAAGATTGAGGGCAATAGAAGAAGGGGACAACAGAGAATGAGGTGGCTGGATGGAGTCACTGAAGCAGTAGGCGTGAGCTTAAATGGACTCCAGAAGATGGTAGAGGACAAGAAGGCCTGGAGGAACATTGTCCATGGGGTCAGGATGGGTTGGACATGACTTCACAACAACAGCACATTCTTTGATAAAGTGGTTTTTATCTATATTTATATCTATATCTAATCTATATCTATATCTATATCATCTATATCTATATCTGTCTCTCTATCTCTCTATCTCTCTATCTCTCTATCTCTCTATCTATCTCTCTATCTCTCTATCTCTCTATCTATCTATCTATCTATCTATCTATCTATCTATCTATCTATCTGGTATTCAGCTTTGTCCGGGTATTTTCCCACGTCATTATAGTTGTGCTTTTAAAGCTGTAACACAGTACAGAAGCCTGATGATGGCAGATGAGATTCTGCCGAAACGTTGCTACAACTTTAAAAGCACAACTATAATGACGTGGGAAAATACCCGAACAAAGCTGAATACCATACATGTAAGTACCCGCGAAAACTTAAGAATATATATATGTATGTATGGATGGATGTATGTATGTATGGATGGATGGATGGATGGATATAAGTATATATGTATATATGAGAGAATATGCTTAATCTACAAACCACAATTAAAGTATGAGCCATGTCTTAGTAAAACATGTTGAATTTAGCTATTACATGCTGGTCTTTGAAGCAAATGTATGCCAGTTATTTCCTGTGTATTGTTCAGAATCATTTTTCACATTAAGAGAGAAAGAAACTTTGCTAATGATTTCATATGTGACAAGGTGTTTGCAGCTTTGTTGGAAAATTTTAGCACTTTAAACAAAGAAGATATGTGGAAAACAGAATGTTTGAGAAGAAAAGTTTATGGACTGTTAGCAATAAAGGATAGCCTTTTTCTTGAATTGTTGATATTGTCTAAGATGGATTCTGTCATATGATTATGCTTATGGAAAGCAAAAAGGACTGGTTTCTGAGTAAACTTAATTAGAACCAAATTGTAAAAACAGAAGCTAAGCTGGCAATTGTTTCCTTTGTAATAAAAAATATTCAAGAAAGACAAAAAGAAACATTTTATTTTAGATCATAGGAGGGAAATACCACAGTTTCCTTCCAATTTTATTTTATTTTTTTGTAAGAAAGATAGAGAATATATATTTCTCCTTTGAAAGACAGTTATACATGTATAGCGATTAAACAAACTGGGAAACAATTCTTTGTATATAGCTTCTGGCTACATCTTAGCCCACCTTGCATATAAATTCCCAAATGGACTCTATGATCCAATATAAACACGTACATTGATCTGTTGATGTGGCTAATTACAAATTTAATATTACTGCTCGTCAACATGTTGCATATTAAAGGTTTTAATTCTTGTTTTTATTTGTATATAATGATTATGGGTTTCCCTTTCCTACCATCATCATTCACTTCCCTCCCCATCACCCACCAATATCATTAAATAGAGCTATGCTGCTGGGAGAACTCATTCGAACATTTTTTCTAATATCTGACTTTCAGTTAGTACTTGATTTAATTTTTGATTGCGTATTTTTTGCTGTTGCACTGATATATTGCAAATCTTGTGGCACCATAGAAATATAAAACAAAAATATATTATAAACTCTTAATCTGCAATAAAATTGTCCTTCCACACCAAAGATTATGCTATATACCCACTCATATTGGAATTTGCTTAGGTTAAAGGAAGATTTTGTTACAATATGTTTTCTTTAAAATTAAAATGAAAAGAAACAATACTATAAATTAAAATGAAAAGAAAAAGGCAATGAATGAAGAATGATAAGAAAGAAAAAATAGACTAAATGGAAATGGGGACAAATAAGAGGCATTTATTTTAAAAAATGCATTATTTTATTCTTAGCAACCTCGTCATCTCAACTTTCTCAACTTTCTCAAAAGTCTTTTTTCAAGGAGATCCAGTTGTTTTTTTTGAAGATTTGTCCTGAAGACATTTCCTTCCTGGTTTTCTCTTTTATTTCCATATGGCCTCATTTAAGGTAAATTCCTTGCAATTTGCCTAAACTGAGTCCATGGAGCTATTAACATGCAGATGTTAACAGCACAGATATAGGAAAAATAGCACCTTGACAGCCTGAAGTTAAAATTCCAGGCTGATTATTAGAGTTAGGGTTAGGGTTTGTGAGATTTTTGGTGCTATCTCTCTGCCTGTCTGCCTCCCTCCTTATCTCTCTCTCTCTTTTCTGCCCCCTCTGTTCTACCCTCTCTGTTATCTGCAAGAAAATAAAAGAACTTTTCCTGAGGTGTGGGTTTAGGGAGACCTTTCATTTCAAGCTCATCAGAGATTGATAAACCAAAACAGCCAAGGGCATGTGAGCGCCTTTGTGTGTGAGCGAGTCTCTCTCTCTCACACACACACACAAGTTGGCAAACATAGACACCACTTCCCATGTCCCAGCCAGAAATCATTGTTCCCATTTCTCTACTGACTTTATGTTAACATTATAAATGAAGACTTTTAAGAAGTAATCCTTCCAAAAAAAAAAAAAAACCTCCCCAAATTATACTATGCTCCCTCAACCCCTCCCAGATTAAGGTGTCTGAAGCTCTCCTTCTCTCCTCTCCAAGGCCTTACTCTTTTAACTTGCTTTTATCTAATTTATCACTGACCCTTAAACAACACATTCAAATAAGGAATCTGCACCCCTTCCCTCCTCTTTTTTCCTCCAATCTTTCACCCTCCCTTAACTTTTTTCCCCTTCTGGAAATAATGCCTCTGACATTCATTAAACAAAGATAAAGAAACAGAAAATGCTTCCTCCGCAAAGTGGCCATATAACTAACCGACAGTTCTGGAAATTTATTTACTAACTGCCCACATAGAATGAAATCTCATATTAATCTACTCCTCTGCCTGTTTCCAAATTGCAATTCATAATCAAAACCACAAAGTAAAGCAAAAAGGTGAGGAAATCTTAACATAGATGATTCCCTGAGCAAAGAACTTTTCTGCAGCATCTCTTCAGGTCAACGGGCTCCAAGTCTTCTTCTTTCCCTTTTCTTTGGCTATCAGAAAGATGGCTTGCATTTAAGGCCATAACCTGACTGCTAAACACATTGCATTAAATAGGAAAGCCTCCTTTTGTGGAATGTGGTTGTAAAATGTAATTTGTGGCCAGGCTTGAAGTTTTACTCCAGGCGGGTTAACATTTAATCACATCTCACAGTTGTAGTCTTTTTATTTTCAAGATGTTCCAAAGCAGAATATAATAAAAGTATGAATTTCTTCAATTAGGATTTGGAAAAAAAAAAAAAAAAATTGAGGGGCGGGGGGAAACACAGCTCAAAAAAATCTTGTTGTGGATGATAGATTTGGATTATACACTTTTCTTTCAAAAGCTAGATCTCAGAAATTTTTGAAATGAAGTTTAAAATTTCAACAATACATAACTATTGTCCTTGCAAACAAAGTAAAATTAATTTTTTCCATCCTATTACTTTTTATAGTAAATACCACTGTGTTTAAGTAAATACTTATTTTCTAATATTAGAATAAATATAACAATTGTTAGCATTTGTGTGTTCAGAATACCTCATATTGATAAATTTATGTATGTTAAGCCATGTTTTGTTTAAACTTAGTTTATTGAATAAGTTATACTTGGTAGTTTTCATGCCACATAGTAACCAAAACCAATCAATCCATGTTAGAATTCAGTGTGATATGTGAAGTGGGCCATCTTAATCATCCTTATCTTATAACATAGATTCATATTCATCCAATGAAGTAGGGATTTGAGGAAAAATTGAGAAGGCAATAGCTTTCCAAAATACCCTGATACAAATGTCTGCTTTCAAATCCTAATACTGTAAATATTGATTTCCTATTTGTCCAACATGTTGCAGACCCACCTGTGCCTTTTTCCCTATTGAGTAAAAATGTCCTTTGAATCCTGTGGAGAAGGAAAAAGCTGCTTGATGACAGGGAGTGACAAGGCCTGTGGATAATGAGGTGATAAAGCAGTTCCTATGTTTTTCTCGAATCAGCTTAAAATAAAAATTTAAAAAATCAGCACTTCCGTTGTAAACTGATAAAATGAACTTCCTCCAGCTGAACAAATGCATTCTGATAGGTATACTGCTCTTGAATTTTCAACATATTCTTCCACACTATTTGGATCACTTGACTGGTACATTTTAGGCTTCTATTTAAAACAAAAGTAGATCTTAAAGATCTATTCTAGCCCTTCTTCTTTTTTAGCTTAGCTTACCGTGTTTCTCCAAAATAAAATAAAAACTTTAAGGATGTGAAAAGTGTTTTATGAGGATTCAGAACTTTCAAAAATATTTTCTATAGATATGGGAGTAGAAATCAGGTGGCTATGTTTATAAATTTCCATTTAACTATTTCATTTCTCTTCTGTAACATTTACAATGCTATTTAAAAACCCACCAAAGTATGATCAGTTAGGAAATGCCCAGTCTGTTATCTTCTCATTTTGAGAAAAGCCTTTATATAGAAGAAACTCCTTCATATAGCAGTTCAACCTAACAATTCTACATAGTTTGACAACTATAATTATCAGTCAGAGGTAGAGATTATCCCTTCTTTTAACAATTGGGGTCAAAGAATATTGAAAGACTGAAGCCAAAATTACAGTAAGTTAATTTAGTTAGTAAAGATACCTAGTTCTCTTTTTCTCTCGATAATTTGCTTTACTGCAAAATGAATTTTTAAAACCAAAACAGTCCCTCCAACACACCCCACATGCTTAGTTGTAGGCCCATTTTTTTTCCAATTTACCATGGTTAAGCAAACCATGGTTTAGCATCTTTTATAAATGCAACACGTATATATGAACTATAGGCTCCAAAATTGTCTAATGAACTTCACAACTGTATAGGAAGACCGAATCAATTTCCTCTAGCTCCCAATCTACCAAAAATTCACTGAGATACTGCATTAAGCTAAAATGAGGTGACCCTTTGTTTGCCTAATTGAGGTTTTGAAACCCGGCCAATGTGGCTTGTAAGTCCTCCGTCCTTAGTTGAATAAACCCAACAATACATGTTGACTAAATCATAGGTTAGCATGACTTTTAATGTAGTTTTCATTGACTTGGTATATGCAAATTCTATGCTACATCAGAATTATGAGAATCCTACACATCTTAGAAGACACCAAATTGAAATCTGTATATTGAATTGTTTTCACAGAGATTACATGCTATTGTTATAATGATGTTGCATACTTTTTCTCTCCTATGGACTCACTATAAACATAAGTTTCCTTGTATTGTCATTTTTTGTAGTTTCCAGAAAACAAAAGAATCTAATGCACATTTTACTCATCTAGAGTATTTTATTTTTAATTCCTTAAAATGTATCAAGAAACAGGCTAGTCCCAAATTCAGTTCACTAGTTATTTTGCATCAAGGCACAGAATTGGAAATCAGCACACATAGGAAATAGCCACATTTGATTCTTCATAACAAACAAAGTATATTACCGAAGTAATGAAACCATTGGTTTTAATAAAAAGAATGCTAAAAAAAAACTTTTAATATTTACAGGGCAAAATTTTGGAAGTTGGAACTCTTCTAATATTCTGCAAAAGTGAGAAGTAAGAGGTTGATTATATCATTAAATGTTGGAAAACAATATGAAAATATTCATCTTGTACACAATTCATTTGGAATATTCTTGACCACATAAAAACTACAAATGTTCAGTTCAATTCAATATTCTTGACCACTTAAGGACTACAAATTTTCAATTCATTTCAGTTCAATACAAACAAGTTTGTAACCAGTACCAAAAATTTATGCTGTCTCAAAACATTTAACGTTGCTTGAAATATGAAAGCTTAGTCTAACATTCATATGTTTTCCACAAATAAAACAGGGTTGAATCTCATTTTAGTGATGCTTAAATCCCAGGATCAATGTAAGAACTTTATAGTGCCTAGGTTTAATTCTACTCGTTAAAGCAAGCCTAATTTAACTAAGAATTCAGTCCTGATCCAGCAATCATTTTGTTTTATATCTACAGCAGAAAGGGGGGTTACTAACTTAACACAGAGAAAAATCCTTCTTTAGTCTGATATAATCAATGTCTCTATTTTAAAAAGTTGAATACACACTTTTTGTTGTTGTTTAAAAATACATTTTTATTTATTTTATGTACTTAGGGTTCCAGATTGCACGGTGAAGGTTAAACAGTATATACAGTTTATATACAGCATATGCAACTTAAATTCATTTACATGAAGCCTACTTTTATTCCCTTTCTCTTCCAGCTAGCTTGAAGAAGATAACAAAGAAAAATACTTTTTTCTTGTGTACAATCTTCCAGTAACAAGGAATATTTCAGTAGTGTTGTATTACAGTTTCCATCATAACCAGTTGTCCAACACTTCTGTATCAGAACAAAGGAGAAAACGCTAGTTCACTGTGCTTTTGTTTTGTTAGCTGTGTTCCAAGACAATCCTCTCACTTCTTCCTAAACACAGTCAAGAGGGAGAATCAATTTGTAATGAAAAATACTGTTTATTGGAAAAAATAGTTTTATTCTTCTTAAAATTTACCTGTTTCTAGTTCATAGGATTCAGAGAATTATGTTTGGGAACTTTCCAATGAAAGTTCTACCCTTCAATCTAAATTCTTTCAAATTCAGATACAACCAACTGGAATTAGTAAAGCAATTCACAGGATGCTATTTTATTTGTAGGTACTGATCATTTCCTTTCTTCAGGCATGGAGAAATGTAAATATCTTTAAATTTCAATTTCAGAGGAGAAAGGGAGACTTACAATGAAGATGTATGCTCCCTCTTCCCCTTAACCACTCAACCTTACTTTCCTGACTTCTACATCCTTACAAGCTTCCTTCAAGCTGATTTTCCCATCTTTTTTTTTTTTTTTGAATGGCTTCAAATGACTTAAATGAAAACAGAAGTTCATTCTACCTCGTGCTATCTAGCAGCTATGTAAAAGTAACTGGAAAAGATATGTGTAAATCTTCCAATCAACTCTGTTCTTTACTCTGCAATGAAACAATCCCTGGAAAAGAAACCCTCTAAACTAGAGACGTTACAGTCTAAAATAACTCTACAATAGGTAGTTGTTTTCTTTTCCCTTTTACAGAGAAAGTTTTCCATTATAAAAGGTTAGCTGACTCAACAGTACTACTAATCTTGATAAATCCTTTTTTTTTTTTTTTCATCTTGTGCCGATCTGGGATACTCCCATTACAGGCCAATATGAATTCTAAAGAGGTTATCATCCTCTGGAAAGATCTATGACATAGGAGAGACTTGTTCCCAAGAGAGAGCTTGCATTTACTGTACTTTTGTCCAAACATCAGTGAGCACTCTACCTTACGAGCTGTACTATAGAAAAAATTAAACTAAAGAAATTCTTGCTGGAAATGTGAGATCTGAATTAGTAACAATGCTTCCTCCTTTTTTATCTGAAAAACATGTTTTCTTTTAGTTAATTTATGTTAATCTCAACCAAATATCAGGTTCCTTACTATCTGCATATGATTATTTTTTATGGTAGAAAGAATATATAAGAATAGAAAGAAATTTCTCATGATTACGGCTTTGTTCTAAGGTTTGTTGGATGCATATCATTTTCCACAATATCTCAACAATGTAGGTATTGACCACACAATAATTTCATTTGTTAATCTTGCTTAACACATCTTTCCTTAAAAATAAGAGGCCTATTTTCCAGTAGTTATCTGAGGCCATATTGCCAGCAGTTTGGAAGAAACCAAACAGTGTATTCGAATTTAAGATGGCATTCAATCATGTTTTTAGAAATATGTTTCACTGAAAGCAGCAAATCAGTGCATATCACAGACACTCCAGGATTTGAAAATATTCATTTGAACTCCAGATGACCTCTTTAAAATATATTTATTTCCTGGGATTAAAAAGTCCTATTCAACAATGCAACTGCAGAATTTTCGGCAAGAAAGGCCTCCAATTATTCATATTTACATCCATCAGGTTGCACTATGCAACACAAAATATATCCTTACTTTCAACTTATTTAGTTGAACAAGATTGATAATTGACTCCTCTAAGATTTCAGACTGATCTAAAAGAAATAAGCATTTCAAACCAAACCTTTTGGAACCTGATCTATAAGATACACTGGATTTTTTTTAAAACTCTCTAGAAGGAAACATTAAATCACTTCTGTATATCCAATGTCACTAGGAATCAACCTCAGATCAAGACAAGCCTCATCTTTTACTCCATTATAAGTGTATTGAATATGTGATTGTAGCTTCTCCTGGCTAACTAAAATCTAACTTTTAATGCCTCTCTAGTGTTTTTTTTTAAGATCTATATGCCTGAAATAAAAATAACCATAATGGTATAGCTGAAATCACACCTAACCCTCAATCAGGATTTGCAGATCAATCCCTGGGTTCTTGGCTTGCAGATAATGTTATAAGTCATATATAACCTTTAAATTCAAAACTAAAAACCATAATTTAGTACAACATTGCATGGGAATCACACTAATGTCCACTTTTGAAAACAAGCTTTAAAGTTTAACTTTTTAAAAATTCCCTGTATCTCTATAAGGAAGTGTTTACATGCATGATATTAAAAGTTTTGAAACTTTATATTTCTGTTGTAATTGTGAGTGCCTAGTGGCTCGAACATACAACTGATTGGAAAATATTTTTTTCACATTCTATGAAAAAATGTACTAGTATTTACACATGCATACAAGGGAATGTGGTTTCATAAAATGTTACAAATCACTTTTCCTCCATACCGTAAATGGTATCTATTTGTAGAAAAAAACGTCATTGCTGCGGAGAAGACTGATCTGAGATGTCATGCAAGGAGATCAAAATCCAGTTGTTGTAGTTTTGTTAATATCAATTGAATTAGACTACCCTAGAAAATTTTGAAAAACATGCCAATAATTCACTGAGTAGCCCTGAGTATTTTGAATGCAGTATCAAAACATGACATTAGAGACAAAGGATTTTCATACACAACTCTGAGCCTCCTTGCAATACATATGAATGCTTTGAAGGTAAAAATAGAAAAAAAAAAAGTCAGATTTAAACCCACTATGCATGTTAAGAAATGTGGGATTGTATTTGCATTATACTTACAAGATCAAATGTACATTCTGTGTCATGTGTGAAAATATTCCTATTGATGCTCTGAACATCCATTGTGAATGCAGTCTAAGCTGATATATCACAATGATTTATACACTTACACCCATACAAATCTCACACATAAAGCAGCTCCATTCCATTAAAAATACAGAACTTGATGTACCTGCAAAACCTGTTCTCATATACATTTCAGCGGAGGGATAATTTAATTTTACAATATTGTTTGTATGTTTGGGTATCTATGTAATTGTTTCTTTATAGGCAATGCATAGGTGCAGCCCTATACATGTACTGTAAACCACATAAGCAACAAGACATCCACAATATTTAGAGTTAAACTATCCTACTCTGCAATCAACAAAGGTTTTTCATAAATTACTGAAAAACCAGCATAGCAATTCTGCAGCATGTTTATAGAAAGATCAGTCTCCAGTTTCAGTCAGACTAACTCACTTGAGTGTGCAATTTCAGTATTCTTTTCATTGTTTGAAAATGTATTTTTCACATTAATTTGCACATACATATACCAGGATTTTACTATTCCTAATATTTGTATTTGTGTGACATACACAGTTCTGCCTGACATGTACAAACAAGTGTGAATACCACTACATCATGTTTGCATGTCTTAAGGGGCATTTTCATTTTTAAGAACTATGAACTAGCAACTGTATGAGCATTTCAGCACAAAAGGGAAGGATCTCTACTGAAATGACTGGGAACAATTCATCTCGAAATCACTTGCTAGAGGTTTATGTGACAGAACATGGTAGTATCTTTTACACAGAATAGAATGAATGTGGGAAGCTGAACAGGTTGGTTTGACTGAGAAGCAGAGTGAGGTTATTTTGGCTTAATATATAAAATGATTTTTTTCCCCTGCCGATTGTCCTTGCCTCTTTTTATTTATTACTTTTCTAATATTTTAATAAAGATGGTAAGCTTATTTGATGTAAAGAAGGAGTGGGGTGAGCAACACTGCAACTGATCCAGAGAACTAGAAGGCAGTTTGTATAACACAGTGCTGTCTGCAGAAAATCAATGCAAGCTTGGTTGTATTGGGGAGGGAACAAGTATGCCTTGCACCACGGGGGTGCAATTTCTCTGTCTCATACACACTCACACCCACATATCCACACCTCTCTTCAGCAGCAATACCCTACAACAGATGGGTCCTTCAGACCTATTCCCGAATACAGAAACTGGATTATGGTGGAAATATAAGATTGGAAGCGGTCCCCTTTCTCCATTTCAACCAATTCTTTATAGATTATTTTAGATCTTTTTCCCCCCTCTTCATTTGTGTGGCTCCTATTTGCAAAACCCAGTGAGAAGTTCAGGAGAGAAACTGAAGAGGTGTGTCAATATTTGGCTTCCATCGAATTCCACATTCTTTTGAATAGTCAGCCTGCAACTAATACTGCATCCTGCTTGGCAAACACAGGGACTCCCTCCTTTATTCTAAGCAAAACTGAACTCATATTTTGAACACCAAAATAAAATAACTGGGCTGGGTGAGGGGGATTTGCAGGTGAAGACAACTGGGGAAAAAATTCCTTTCTCCTTTGCTTTCTTTCATATTCTTCCTGTCACTTTTCTAATCCATCATGAAGGAATTCCAAAGATAATCATCTAGATTTCCCCCCCACCCTGAAAACTCTTTATTTTTATCATTCTATATTCTTGGTATATTTGAGTAAAACTGATTCATATCAAATAAATGCTCAAAACTGGGGGAGGGGAGAGAGAGGAAAGGAGGGAGGGAGGGAGGGAGGGGGGAGAGCTGCCAGCCAGGAAATTCTTAATTCAGCTCTTTCACACAAAGCTTTAAGTTATGTAATGCCCCCAGGAACAACCAGGTTTTCTCATTCTTTCTTTGTTGCTTTCAAATATTTGGGACTCACACAATTCAATGGACAGCTCTTCTGCATAAACACAATAAATGGGGACTGCATAAGGATACCGCATTGCCTGAAAATAAAAACCAGAATATTTCCCTTTCTTCACTGAGAACAATTTTGACAATAAAACATCTCTCACTTAACAAAAATGCAGGCTTATAAGGTGAACAAAACTAACCTAGTAATCCTAAACAGGTTTATTTAGAAATAAGATTCTGTTGAGATCAATCCTTCTTACTCCAGAGTAGATGAGAATATAGTATAACAACCTAAAAAAAAAAGTGTAATTTAGCTGCAAAATTTAAATACCATATAATTAACCAAAATGGGGAATAGTAGAAATTGCAGTGTAGAATTTTTGTGATTGTGTTCTGGATGAGTCTTTTTTTAAAAAAATCATACACATTTCTATACATTCCATATTTGGTTTGTTTCATTGTTGCACTTAGAAATCAATTTGTAAAATTCAAAGTGCCGGAATTTCTTTCTAGATAAAATCTAGCATTTCAATCAATTCATTTCACTCAGCCATCCCAGTAAGATTTTGTTCCTTTCTTTGGGAAAGCCTATTTTAATAATAGATGCAGACAAATATTGGTTTGTAATTCCTAAATATGTTACTGTTTGACTGCACAGTTGAGAATAAAGTCAGTTGATGCATAGCTTACTTATAGATAAAATCATGTAGACTTAAGGGTTTAAGGTCCAGTAATTCCAGAAGGACTTACCTCCTAATTAAATTTGTTTTGCACTTTTAAACAACGTTTTTTGCCTGTGGTCTTTATGGATTGTGTAGCAAGGCCAGATCTATTTAGGGGCAACTGAACTCTTTCTTCCCTGAGATAAGATTTTGAAACTGAAGAGATACATATCTCTCTTACAGTCATAAGGGTCTTGTACTCTCAGAGATGAAGATTTCAATCTGAATTTGGTGATGATTTGATTTTGGTGACACAGAGAAATCTTTAGAAGACAAAGGGGTTTATTACAAATGAAACAATGAAGAACTATTTGCATGAGGGAAGGAGATCACTTGTTTTCTCTGACAAAGACAAAAGAATTCCTCTTTTCTACATTTCACTTTGGAGATCAAATTGTCCACCTGTGTTTCATTCAAATTTACCCCTGGATCCAATTTATTCTTTACAGCAAATGTTTAAACATTACTTTGGGCTACTAATGTCAAGGATCTATTAACCAAAAAACAATTGCTTGAAAAGCTGCAAAAATTTAAACAACTTTTTTTTCCCTTCATGCAGGAAAGATAAGGATTTTGCTTCTACTTTTGGTTTAAAATAATTTTGCCCTGATTTTCTTTATCGAAAGCGGGGGGATAATTTACTGTGGAGACCTTTCTTTTTCTCAAAGTTCTGGTATTGGGGATAAGATTGGCTTTGCTTAAGTTTTAATCAGGAAGTGAATAGAATGGGGAGGGGAGTGATCCTTTGATGAGTTTAATGTGCTGCAGTTGAGAGGCCTTTCCATTTCTCTTCCAAATTAAGGAAGAAAGTTGGGGGCTGGGAAGAGAGCATACTTTTAACTCTGCTAATGGGGGAGGGAGAGAATAGAAGGGTCTTTCACTTGGAGAGGGGAGGGGAGCCTTCTCCAGAAACTTTCTCATTCCCTACAACAACACCCCCCACAGCTTTTCCAAATTTCACAGTATAGAACAAACCACTGCATGTTAAAAGGAAAGGAGACCAGATTTTCTCCAAACAGCCTGTATCTTCTTCTTTTTAACTATTGTTATTGCAGCTTCCTACAATATAAATGTGCAATATGAACAAAAACACTGTATCCCCAACTAAAAGCATAAAAGTTAGATATTTATACTCAGCTTTATTTTCAAGTTACTTTCTCTTACTGTCATCATTTCTTTTTAATCATTTATTTTGGCCCCCTGTAATCATTGTCAAGTAAGATTTTAAATTTATATTTTCAAATGTGTGTAATTTTATTAAGAATTACTGATTAGATGGGCTCTTTAAAACAAAGCCACTTCTATAAATAAAGGAATGTCAGAAATGCCATGTGATGGAGATTTTCAGGATTTTTTAAAAAACAACGAGCTATTTGGGAATCAAAAGTCCATTCTTTTGAAAACTTTTAAGCTTCAAACTTACAGCCACTTGTACATAATTAAATCCCATAATTCCTCCTGAATAGTTATATATTTGATTGCACTTTTTCTATTTAAAAACATTTTTATCTATTTCAGCCAGTCTTACTTTGGGGCAAATGAGTTTAAACATCAATTGCTATTATCACCTGACTTGGAATTAAAGGCCACTGAACCCAAAAAGGTTATTTCCAAGTATATGTACTTAAGATGGCGAGATCATTTTCCTTTTCTTTTCAGAATATATTCTATTTTAACTTTCCCATCCACACTGTTCCCTCTACCAAAGACAAATCGTTGCACACAAACTAATTTAAAATCTTCCATCTAGACATTTTCAAAACCATATCCCCGGAATTTCAGGCTGGGAGGCATGGGGATAGCATGGCCCCCCAGCTGCCAGGTCCAAAGTGGGTGCGTTTTGGAAAGGATGCAGGAGTCTTTGACGCATAGGGACGACGCAGGACAGAGATCCCCATCGGAACCCACGACTAATGCGGGAGTACATGGAAAAGTGCCCATCAAAGTAAATGGATTCCTTACAGGCCCCGGAGTGGTACTGAGCAAGCGTTTGCAAGGCGGAGCGCCCCCCTTTGGGGTCTTCTTCCTCGGGATCTTGGGGGGCCTCCCCTTGGCCTGTTCGACTCGACTTCTCCTGGCACTTCTTTCCGAATCGCTGCTTCCTTTCAGCGGTCTGTTGGCCAGGCTGAGAAGGCCAGCTTTGGAAGTGGGGGGACACCCTTTGGCCTGCTCGGCTCTGCGCAAGACTTTCCCATCCACGTTGAACCCTTTGGCGTAGCACCACAGTTTCGATTGCCTGATAAGCCGGTCGAAATGGGCCCCTCTGCCTGACCCTTCCTCGGAGGTCTGCTGAAGCGCGGCTTCTTCGGTTTTATCACGTTCGCCGGTTCGGACACGATCAGGAATGCTCAGAAAATCGGCCTCTTCGCCTTCCTGGACACCCAACTCCAACGACTCCCTGACGCCTCCGTTCTTTGGCTGCGGTCTTTCGCTAGGGCCTACCGAACGAGCATGCCGAGTCTCCGGTCTGTCCTGCTGAAGCGTAGTGGTGGGAACCGGCTTGAAACTTTCCAAAGTGGAGGCGCGCAACGTCCTGGCCCAAAAGATCAAGTTCGGGTCGGGGCGTAGTGCTTTGGCCACGCTGGGGAGGACTTGGGAAGATGCATTTTGGGGAGGGATGCGGGGAAGGGCGGCCTGTCTGTACCGCGTGCTTTGCACGGAGTCGCCACTGCATAGAGAACTACTTTCTGATCCGGAGGAGCTGCCGTCTTCGCTACTGCAGGAAGATTCGTCCTCCTCTTCGTCGTCGTCTTCCTCCTCCTCCTCCTCATCTTCCGAAGAATCGCTAGAACTTGCCGGGCTTGACGCACCGCTGGAATCTGAATCACTAGAAAAGCCAGCCGATGTACCTTGCCTCTTGGAGCCGGCGATAGAGGCCGAGCGACCTTTCTTGGCCAGGCATCCACAAGTGGAGCGCTTAGGGCGCCCGATCTCCGGCTCGCAAACCGGTTGACCGGTTCCGTGCGCCCTGACTGCCGAGTGTAAGAATTGCAAGTCCCCTGGGTAAGCGTTGAGGACGCCGGCCAGGAGGTGCGCTCTACCGTTCCGGCTGTAGCTTTTGGAAGGCGGCGCGGCTTTCTCGTAACTCCTAGCAAATGGAGCTGCGAAGAGTGCTTCGCGCTTGGCGCAGCCTGCATCCAAACTGGCACGAAAGGCGTGGTGATCGGGTTCGTCATACGCCGGGAGTAACCGGGGCCGATCGAACAGGACCTCGGCTTCCCTCCTTTTGACTTTCCTCTTCCTCTTCCTCTTCCTGGGGGTTAAGGCCTTGCAGGAGGTGCAGAGGGCCTCCAGGTCGGTCTTGGAAATGAGCGAACACTTGACGGCGCGTATTGGCACCGACTGGATGGCTTTGAGAGTGCGCAGCTCCTTCAGGTCGCACCGGCGACTCTGGATGTTGAGGCTTTCCATTTTTTTGCTCACGGCGGCCCGAGGAATGTCCTTAAAAAGGTCGCTGAAGACCTGGGTCAGAGCAAACATCTTCGTGCCGTTAATTTGCAGGTAACCCAGGTTGATGCCGTCGATTTCCTGATAACCAGCTTGGAAATCTCCATTGTAATCCATTGAAGTGGCAGCGGAAGCCGCAGCTGGAGCCATCCCGCAGGTCAGAAACATGTTTAAAATAAAAATAAAAGGTAGGCAGGGAGGACGCCAGTGGGGAGCTAGTAGAAACGGCTCTTCTTCCAACCTCTTCCCATTTCCCATCTATCCCCTTCCCCAAATCAAGCACTCGTCGCTGAGTGAGAAATTTTCCTTTCAAATGCATCTCTTGAGAATGCAGAGCTGCCTCCTCTTTTCTCAGCGCTTTATTCTCCACTCTCTAAACATCCCCAGAGAAGTCCAAAGGAAAAAAATGTCCTCTTCCCTCAGTTATTTTTCCTCCTCCTCCTCCTATCTTTTCTTCTTGGAATCAGATTATCTCACCCATCTCTTAATCAGCCCAATCTTTAAAAACAGGCAGGCAAGCCTTTGAGCAAAGGATCATTGCTGAGCTGCAAAAAGCAGGGTTTTCAATGCCCCCCAGACACCAAACAAAATCCATGGCATGGCTACCTTTTTTTCCTGCTTCTTTCTTTAAGAGACTTGAATACAGTATATTATAGGAAACACCCCACTAAATAATTTTCTCCAGAGTGCATGCTGATTGGGTACTTTAACCTGGTGATGTCACAAAACCCCCAACATTTAACACACCCCTGTGTTAAACCTATATATATATATGTGTGTGTGTATGTATGTACACACACACACACACACACACACACATATACATATAAACCCATTTCATTTAAAAGTCAATCCGATACCCTCCAAGCTGGAAAGGAGTTTCATATACTTCATACATGTTCAGAGAAAATGAATGGGAATATTTTTATATATGTATCCAAACAGGTGTGATTCCATATGTACGTTGGCTTGTTTTCCTGAAACTTAATCGTTCTAATCTTATTTTTGAACTCAAATCTGGAAGACAACTGCAGTTATTACCAATTTTTATAGAATATGTTTATTGATCTTTTCATTTTTTTCAATGAACTGAATCGTTTTCTCTCTGCATAGTCTATAGGTATGTGTGTATAAAACTAAAGGCCTAATTTTAAAAATAATATCTCTTTTTGGAAATGATTTTTGTATTACGGGTGTTGGTATTTTTATTAATTTTAGAATTTGCTCCAATATTTTTATTAATGTTAGAATTTGTCCCAAAATTTTTCTGCTCAAGAATGCCATGCGTTCATGTTTGTCTACAAAAAAAGCTTGTGATACAAGCAACAATTAGCCAAATTTTAAAAATCGATCTTCAACCATTACAGCCTTTATTTAATATTTAAAGATTGGGAGAATGCTCTTAAGGATCAGGGGAATTCTCTTGTAAGATGTATAGATATCCAACTCTCAGAATAATTTTGTTTTAGATTATTATTATTATTATTATTATTATTATTATTATTATTATTATTATTATTATTATTATTATTATTATTATTATTATTATTATTATTATCCTAAGAAGATTATTGCAGTTTTCATCAGTTTATAACTTAAGTTACAATCTTGCATATAATATCCTACAAGTAAGCTGCCTTAAATACAATTGGATAAACTCTTGGATAAATATTCATAGGATTATGTTATATTAAAAACATATTTAGCACATAGTGGAGGAGGCTGAGTTATGCCTGTCCTACATGACATGAAGTAAATGAAAGATCTGTAAAAACACAGAATGTGAGTTTTGTAAAAAAAAATAAAAATAAAAAATATGGATTGATTTTCAGCTCTGTAGCCAAAGCCCAGAGCAGGATATATACAAAACTTAAAATTGAAAAATCCAGTGTGAAAATAAATTCATTTGAACCTGAATAAGAAAAACATTGCTTTCTGATATTACATTGAACGTGCTTTCACACTTCAAACCCTTTTAAAATAGAAGAAAATTAAACGTATCCAGGTACATATCAGATTCCATACATACATTGCCTGATTCATAGCTCACATCAAATATTTTACACACATTGATCTTATCTTTTGCCTGAGTTAATTTCTTTGTAGAATTCTTCATAACATTTTCGTTCTTAGAGTTGCCCTACACACCTTAAGTGATTTCTTCTGTTTGGTAAGTACAAACTATGCTCCTGTAAAACCAATTGCCAGCCAAGCATTTGCCATTGTGTAAAGTATGTCTTTTAATCATTCATACCAATGATGCTTTGAAATTAGAAGTTTTGGCTCTCATAAATATTCTACAAAATCTCTTCCCAGTTCTTTATTTTTAGCGTGAGGGACTTTCCCATCAGATAGGTAAACGTTTGACACTATTTATGAATGTTCTCAGCTTTGATACCTATATGTCTTATAAATCTGCTTCAATATGTAAGGTGTCAAGGGTTATTGATATACATTTTGGCATATGATTCCCATTTGCCTCTGTTGAGCCTACAGGTTGTTGGAGTTAAGAGAAGCACAATTCTAATTGAAGAACTCTTAGTCATATTTACCTTGGTGTAAGTTTTATGTATTTCAGTGAGCTTTAGTTCTGAATAGACCTGTATCATCCTGAACTTGCTAGTTTCAGAGGAATTTATTTTAAGTAAATGTGTTCAGAATCATTAGAATGTTGTAACTTAGGGATACCCAAGCAATGTTTTGTTCCAGTGAAGGAGAATGCATAGGTGATAGTTTTAATTAATCCTATCAAGCCAGTGAAATTGCAATGCAGGACTGGATTTCTAAATGTGCATTTCCTACATCAAGGGTGAAGAAGCTTGCACAAGAACGATAATGTATTGTGTCACAAATTGCTGGAGCAGATGGGTTGTGCCCCTGTAGGAAATTGGGATGTTCAAGCTTGCACACTAGTTGCTCTGTATCCTGGAGGGTGTCAGTTCTCTGTTTCTCTAGCCCTCCTTCTAGACTGAAGTGATAGGCCACAATATAACACAGGACTCAACATACTTTAAACACATTTTACTGAGTTCATCTGGATATTAACCTACTGGTGTCTGGAAATACATTGAATGAGAAAGAAGATGAAGATTTTGGAATTTTTGGTCATACTTCTGTCTGTGCATCTATCTCTTCCTTTTGCAATCATTTATGATAATGGTAAACTTTTGTTGAAACATACTCTGAAGAAAATGAGTTTTCTTTGTACCATAAGGGAATAACCCGGTAGTTGATCTTAATGTTGTCATTTTTACCTCTAAACTAATGCAAGTTGAGCCATAACCTGGCACAAAGTAATGCTGAACATGTTTACAATGAGGATGCACAAGAGCATCCTAATTTTTTTATTCATGATTTGGAAGAACTTGTCCCCTTTCTAAGAATGTGGTAGTGAATCATAAATTTGTATTCTTTCTTTCTTTCTTTCTTTCTTTCTTTCTTTCTTTCTTTCTTTCTTTCTTTCTTTCTTTCTTTCTTTCTTTCTTTCTTTCTTTCTTTCTTTCTTTCTTTCTTTCTTTCTTTCATACCTCAGCTTTCAATTCTAAAGAATGGCTGCTATTCCACTGATGTAGGTTTTAGCTGATATCTTTGAAAGGCTTCTAGAGCTTTCTGTTGCTATTTTTGGAGGTTATTAGTATCTAACTATCTTCCTTCCCTATTGTAACAATGTTTACTCCAATATCTTCTCTCCATAGGTAGACATTTTTCTTCAGAAAATATTATCCACATAGGATTCTTTTTCTTTTAAAAATAATTTAATGGAGATTTGGCAAGAAGTTCAGTTTTACTTGTTAAAAAAGTAAATTTTGAAAAGGAATCGAAATTTCTTTTTGGCTCAGAGTATAAAGTGAGCTACAAACATCAAGCAATATTGAAAGAAAATGCAATAATAAAATTTTCATTTTGCAAAATATGTTACAGTCTAAATCTCTTTCGCAAACAAGATTTTAAAAATGATTAAAATATATTAACATAAAGCCTGACATAGACATCATTGCTTCTGTCTTCTCTATTGAGTTCACTTAAAATTGTGATCCTATTAGTACAATTCTGTCGTCTCAGAAATAATACTGAAATCATTGGGGCATACTCTAGATAAATATGTATAAAATTGCAGCCTGAGTTTCCTTAATATGTAGGTATCCCTTTGTTGTAACAATATTTAGAAACTAACCAAATGATGGTGAATAAAAATGCAATCTTAAATATTAAAGCTTAGTATTATGTCTCTTAATTGAAGCAATTCCTGGTAAGTGACAACTTTGTGAATCATAAAAACAAACAAATAGTAGTGTAAAACAACAATCATAGAGTCCAGCATTTGCATGTTTTTCTAATCATTTATGTAAATAACCCTCCAATTGGTGTTTCCATTGTTTCTAAATACATCCAAAAAACGTGGAAATCAGCAGAGGAAACCTTTACGGCATGAAGAAAGCTACGAAATCTAAATAGTTTTAATTGCCTAAGAAATTCCCTCTTATCTCTCTCCAAATAAAAATCAAATCCTAAAATTTATACCAATCCTTTCATAGAACAGAAAATATTCAGCTGTGTTACACCCTTTGGGTTGAATTGTTGTGATTCTGGCCGATTAAAAGAAGACTCCCACTGCCCTGTTTTTTTCCCTCCCCTTTTTTTCTTTTCCACACAGAGCCGATGAGGGGAGGGGAGGAAGTGAAGGGCCTGTCTTTTTTTTTTTTCAGAAGTGAGAAGATCCCTGATGTTTTTTTTTGTTTTCCTGGGAAGCTGGAGTTGTAAACTGCTTTAATTTTGCAAGCAGCCTGAAGAAGTGGAGTGACGCCAATTTACTTGCTGGGCACAATTCCTTGGGAAACTCTTCTCCTCAAGGTAACTGGAAATCTTGCAACTTGTGCCTCCATCTCCCATTCACCTTGCTTTGCCTTGCGTAGCATATCTTTCCAGAGATGGAACCCATTGTCGTCCCAAATATTGCTTTGTAGGCACTTTGAGGGGTCCCTCCTTGATGAAGATGTCCTATAATTTATAGGTAGGAAATATGAAATGTATTTTGGTGATTGTAAGTAGCATACTTTTAAAAGGAACACATTTCTCAGCAGTGTCCACTTCTTATCAACATCTATTTAGCCAAATAATGGGTACATTTTTAAAAACAAAAAATTGCTCATTTCAATGTGAGTATAATTCTGCTGTTCTGATATCAGTTGATTGGAGATTGTACTGGCACACAATTCAGTAATCTACATTTTGTGTCTTACTTCCTGCAAAGGGTCAGACCTGTGTGTTTAAGCCTAAATCACATAGAAAACAGAAGATGTTAAGAGCAAGATTCGGTTATTAAGCTCATATAATAAAAGTAAACTCAGCTGTGCAAAATTTTCCTGAAGTTTCATAATGCAGGAAAATAAATAGTTGGTGGGGGTTTACAATCCCCTAGTTCTTAAAATTAATCTGCAATTCCTTTTT